>NC_141914.1:62156522-62480808 GCF_057802395.1 Ceratotherium simum simum
CTAGGTATATATCCAAAGGAAATGAAATCACTCTGTCAAAGAGATATCTGTACCCCCATGTTCATCGCAGCATTATTTATTACAACAGCCAACACATGGAAACAACCTAAATGTCCATTGACAGATAAAGGGATAAAGAAAATGTGATACACACACACATACACACACACACACACAATGGAATACTATTCAGCCATAAAAAGAAGGAAATCCTCTGATATGCAACAACATGGATGGACGTTGAGGGCAGAGAAAGATAAATAGTGTATGGTCTCACTTACACGTGGAATCTAAAAAAAACAAACTTATAGGTACAGAGAACAGAGATTGGTGGTTGCCAGAGGCAGGGGAATGGGAGGTGGGGGAAATGGGTGAAGGGGGTCAAAAGGTACAAACTTCCAGTTATAAGATGAATAAGTCCTGGGGATGTAATGTACAGCATGGTGATTATAGTTAACAATACTGTATTGTATATTTGAAAGTTACTAAGAGAGTAGATCTCAAAAGTTCTAATCATAAGAAAAAAAATTGTAACTATGTGAGGTGATGGATGTTAACTAAACTTATTGTGGTGATCATTTCACAATATAAACATATATCAAATCATTCTGTTGTGCACCTTAAACCAATACAATGTTAAATGTCAATTATGTCTCAATAAAACTGGGAAAAAAGTGATCAGAAGTCAATAAGCTTTCTTTAAATTGGTAACCACAATATACCAATAACTACCAGTAGAATGTTAGCTATTTATGGGCACAGTACTTTCTCATAAATAAACTTAACTGGTTTATTTTTTTTTAAAAAGAACAAATGAAGAGTTAATTATTTTAACAACAACAAACACCTAGCATGCAGTGCTTCCTCTGTGCCAGGCGCGGCTCTAAGTGCTTCACATCTGTGGACTCATGTCATCCTTACAACCACCTATGAGGTATGTATTATTATCCTCGTTTTACATATGAGGAAACTGAGGCACAAAGACGTTAAATAACTTTCCCAAGTTATTTCCACATAGCTGGTAAATGACAGTGATTGATTTTAAACCCAACGCTTTGATGCAGAGTTTGTGTTTTTATCTATTACGCTGTACTTAGAGTGACCACATCATTGATCATTCAAACCAAGACGCTTCTGAGAGTGGAAGGAGGCGCTAATAACAGCTTCCCTGGACCACACCCCAGGGCTGCTGCTTCTTAGATGACAGGCTGATAAGAGTCTCAAGATCACCACGAGGGGCAGATCCAAGTTTTCTGGGACCTCAAGGCTATGCAATTTTGAGGGCCCTCCTTCAGAAAAAGAACATGAAGCTATGAGTACATTAGTTATCAAAGTGAGTTTTTCTTTTTTTTGAATGAGAAAGAAATCATAACAAATTAGTGGAACTTGGGGATTCAGGTCCCTTTCTTCTGAGATCTATTTGGGAAATTTACCAGAAACCTTTGATTGCAACTTGGCTTCCGCTCTCCTCTTGGAACATTCTATAACTTCCAGATTTCACAGGGGTGGTGCAAACCAGCGGCCTTGGAGCTTAAGCTTTATTAGGTTCCTGGTAGATCTGCCTCTGCTCACCATTTTCAGGTCGTGTGTTGAGTGCCTAGAATGTTTATGGCGCTTAGCACTTGATAAGATAAAGCAGCATTTAAAATACATGTCAAAGGCTCACCACAGACATGTCAGAATGGCCACTTTACAGTTCCCTGATCCAGTAAGGCACATTTAGATCCTCTGGAAGCTACAAGAACAGTTTCTGCCCAGGCAGGTGGTGGGGAGACTTGCTGTGAATGGGTCAGGCTACTGGTTCTCAGTGTTGGTATAGGTTCATCACTAGCCAGTGGGTCATTTTGCCATGACCCTCTTTCTCCCCCTCCCTATTGATCTCTTTGACTCTCTCTCCCAGATCAAAGATGGCTTCATAATTTTTGATTCTGAGCCTTAGAATACCTGTTTGTGTACAGAAAATGTTTGTGATTCTGCCAGGTCTTGTGCCCCGCATGTCTAGGAATCTCATGGTGCCATATGCATTAGCTACATTAGGTTACCGCTAATAGAGGATAAGAAAGGCAAGAGCTCACTACAAAATGGTCAAATCCGTATATGTATGGATTTGAATGCTCTCTGAGATGTAAATTAAATTCTTGCTAATGTTCTCCTACTGTGCAATGCTAGCTCTGTTCTCATTCCCTTCCTCTTCTCCTTTGCTCCAGTCCTCCCACCCCTGTCCTCTCCCCTTTAATCTCCCTCTCACCCTTTAATCTTCTAAGACAGCCCTTCAAAAATGAGCATTAGAAATAGGAATTGAAAATGTTCCTCCTTACTGTCCTAATAAAGGACAGGAAGTCTGAAATCTGAAGCTAGCTACTGCCTGTCAGCCCAAGTGGCTCATTATATTCTTGTTTGTCTTGCTTAGATTATACATCCCCTGGGCAAGAGGCCGGGTGGTTTTATTACAGTACCCATCACTCTGTCAACACCATCTAAATTAAAGCAAACACTCTTCTCCAATGATACTTTTTGATCACGTCTGCCTCCACGCAGACTGCTTAGAACTGAGAGGTTTGAGTTAGCTATGACACCATTAAAATGGACTGAACCCAGAATGACTGGGATGTTCTTGAGAAAATTCATTTTCTCATCCTCACATGGGCTGCAGAAGACACACTGAAGTTGTAAACCACAGCTTGGAAATGAGTAGACTAATTTTAGAACCTGTTTACACAGCTGCTCCACTGAAAAGCTGACTTGCATTGTAATTCTTGCTGTAGGAGGGCTTGCCTTTTATTTAATTAAAAATGATCAGCAAGGTGGGCTTTTGATACAGCAAGGTCCACAGTGAAACTGCAAGGCGAGTGTGGTTGCAGTAGCTCTCTGACATTCTGCCTTATTAGATGTCAGTTTATAATAAAAGTTTGAGTGGCAGAACTCCGAGTACCCAGCAAAATGGTTTTGAGGATCTTAATTATTTCTAGCCATCTTCTTAGCAAATATGTGAGACTGTGAGATTCAACATGGAGGGAAACATTTGGCATTGCCCAAACATTCCCTTTGAAAAATGCAGAAATAGGAAATGGGGTTTAGAACCTGGGAGAGGGAAATTCATATTTTGAAATGCAATTGAAATCATCCCCTGCTAGGTGAAGGAGTTACATGTTTGAAGCAATAGATATTAGAAACAAAACAGAGGGAGTCAAATATCCTAGGGAAAGACATCAGTCTTGGTTATGAAGTTAATTAGAAAAATAAAAGTACTTTTTCCCTTCTAGTTATGCTTGTTATTACTTCTGTCATGATATTCATTTTACAGGAATGCTTTTTAGAAATATCTAGATTTTTATTGAAACATATTTTTTTTGTGAGGAAGATCAGCCCTGTGCTAACATCTGCCAATCCTCCTCTGTTTTTGTTGAGGAAGACTGGCCCTGGGCTAACATACGTGCCCATCTTCTTCCACTTTATATGGGACGCTGCCACAGCATGGCTTGCCAAGCGGTGCGTCAGTGCACACCGGGATTAGAACCGGCGAACCCCGGGCCGCCGCAGTGGAGCGCGCGCACTTAACTGCTTGCGTCACTGGGCTGGCTCCATTGAAAAAATGTTTTGAGATCTTTTCCATTTGTGCAAACTAATACAACATTTCACTGAACTTTGGGAGTCATCAAATGCTTTTATTTTTCAACACCTAGGTCCCCAGAACTAAATTAATCACAATTATCAAATGTTTTTCTTGTAATGGCTATTTATATAACTGAAACTTCGCACTTTGAAAGCCAGCCAGTTAGGAATTTCTGGGGAACCAACCAACTCAATTGTTAATCTTATTAGCAAATTACATAATTTAATAGTCACAAGTACTTTATATTAATAGACTCAAGGCTACTTACAATTTACTTAAGATTGCTACCTTCAGTACTACCATATTTTAAAGAGCAAGTCAGATTTAACAGTATGACTATCAACAAGGTTGTGGTTAAATCTATGTTAAGGCTATTTTAATGGATCAAAGTTAGGTTCGTAGACTTCATCACTCCTTGTTACCTAGTATTGTTTAGTATAGAGACTGATTAATTGATAAGGCAGAAACAACGTAAAGAGAGATTACATGTTCCAAACGACAGTGGACCTGTTTGATGGTTTGGAGTCTTTGCATCCTTGTTTTCTAGAAGGAAATAGTAGCAAGCAAAGAGAAAACTGCCATTTTCTATTCCCGTCACATTAACAAGTGGCTGAAATTTCTGCAAACTAAATTTGAAAGCCAAGTTCAGAAAATATTAAGCCATACTAATTTCCAACAACCTCAAATTGGCACATTTTTGGAACTGTCTGGTAATTCAAATGTGAGAGATAAATTACAGATTTAAATAAAGTGCATGTGGTATTTGGAGATGACTTTTCTAACCCGCAAGTTCTCCGCTAATTAGCTCCCAGGAGGTGAATGAGAGTTTTTGTTCTTCTTCTAGGTTCAGCTGTAAACAAAGTGAACCAGCAAAGTTAGCTACCCATGGGCATTCAGACAAAGTATTGCTTAAAATACCACTCCCCCCTCAAAAAAAAGAAAGAATATGTTTATGGGGCATAAACCAACTTTGGTTTACAAAATATACTTTAAAAATATTGTTTATTTCATCATCTCCTTCTTAGAATCATCATTTCCTTTTTAAAATCATAAAGTTAAATAATATATTTTCTTTTTAAAAAAAGACTGATGGGGCCTGTCAGAATACTTTAAACTGAGAGTAAGTCTAAGTGCTGAAGCCTGAAGAGACTACTAACACGCTGGTGGAGAACCCTCAGTGGCTGTTGAACAATGTCCCTCCTCAAGTCCTTATCCAAATTCTGTGCTGTGCTGGCCAACTGCTCATCCGATTGGTTAGAAATGTTGGGAAAATAAAGGGCTATTGGAGAAATTATCTTCTGCTGTGTGTGTATGAAAGACCAGATTGGGCTTTAAAATTCTTGACACAAAGTGATAATGCTCTGTGCAATCCCCCACTCTTTCTTCTTTATCATTCTTGATGCACAGTATGTGTTTTCAATTTAAGTTTTCTTTAATTCCGTAAAAATGCCACTCAAACCCTATTGGGATGAGTTCCACCTTTTTTCTTCTTCTTTCAATTTTAGTAACTCCCTGCGTTAGCGTGTCCCCGTACAGGAGGCAGGCTGCATGTTGACGAGAGTCATTGTAGCAACACTGGTTGGTCTGTTAAGGAATTCATTCAAGAAGAATTTATTAAGGTCTGACTGTGTGCTGTGGATTGTTCAAGGTTCTGGAAATAAGAGTGAAGAAAGCTCAGTTCCTGCCTTGTAAGGGAACAGTGAGGCAGGGCGAGACCTGCGAATGAAGACAGTGCAGTGTAGCAGTGCTACAACGAGATAGACGTATAGGACACGTGCTACGCTGAAGGGGCTGCTGTAGGCTCTCCACGTATTGATACCAATCGGAGAAGCCCCATGAGATAGGCACTATGATTAGCCCCGTTTTACAGCCGAGGAAACTGGAGCACAAGAGGTTAAGCAACTTGTCCAGTGTCACACAGCCAGCGAGTCACTGACCCGGGCAGCCTGGCCCACGAGTTGTTTGATTTCTGCTCGGGAGGAGAATGCCTTCACTTTGAACCCCATAATTTACTGTGCTCCTATTCTCTCCCTGCTCCCCACCCCAACACATACAATGAGCCCTCACTCTGCAAGGTCCACAGATGTGTGTAGTTCCTGTACTTTCACATCTTTTCTTGTCTGGCCTGGCTTTTGGCTGGCCCTGTCCCGTTTCCTTTCTCCTGATTTTGTGCCACAAGAACTGGTCTGGTAGATTATAAGTACGGGCATCTGTCTTCTTACAGCTTCCCTATTGGGCAAAGATAGATAATGCAGGCCAGTAATAAAATATCTCTCTGAGTTGCGGGCTTGAGATTTCAAATAGTATTGGAGTGCATGGTTTTGGAGGAACTTTGAGATCCCAGACAATGACGGGAGAGAGTTATGTTTTTAACATTCCCAAGGGTATATAAACTATCAAAGGGAAACAATGTGGTTATGCTGACTTAGGTGTGGCTTTAAATATAGGATTCTTTTTAGGTCCAGAAATATCCTTGTATAAGAGAAGCAAAGATGCATTTATTCATTCAATATACATTAATGAGACACACTTTTCTCCTGTCTTTAGGCAATTTATTATTTATTCTGAGGGAAATAAGACATGTATATATTAGTTCAATAATAGAACAATTTCAAGAGTTATCTTAGCAACTAAATGGAATAGGCAGTGTTTCAAAATGTTGCCTTGATAGTAGAGGCAAGGTTTCTGATCGTTGGCTGATAGAATGTTAGAATGGGAAAGGAGCCTAGAGATAATTTTATTCACCATCTCTCAAACTTCACGTCATTTGGGTACTGCCTTTTCAAGATTTTTTAAAATATCTGTGTGATTAGCACCTATATATTATTTAGTTAATATTTTTCTTTAATCGATTTCTGTTTTTATTTAAATAAGTTACATTATACCATAAATGAAACCAGTTTTATATGCCATAAATAAAAAAATATAAAATTCAATAAAATAAAGACAAAACAATATTTTAATTCTAGCTAAAGACCTTGCCTTGGAAGTCTCTGAACTCAAGGCCTGCCCTCTCTTTGTTAAAGAAGATTTGCTGGTGTTAGGGAAGGGTCAAAGCCACCGTAGCACCAAGAGGAGACTTTCTCCTTGATCTTCTTAGAAAAGTGAAAAAGAGCATTGAAAAGGAAATGACTTTCTTACATTGTGATTCAATATTATTTAATACTTTTCCCCAACTCATCTGCTACTTCCACTAATATAGATCCCAAACTTTGGGACACATTAACTTAGTTTAATTTGCTTAGTTTTCAAAGTGAAAAACTTAGATTCACAAGGCTCAGTTATCGGGAGGTTGACACTGGTACCCTGGCCTCCTGATGCCCAGTCTCTTCCCTGCACCCCTCCCTGCAGGTGGGATGCCATTTGAAGGTACCCTGTGAACTCAGGGCAAGGCCCGTCTGAGCCATCTTGTGTCTAGTTACGGACGACGCCTTCAGTAGTGGAGCGATCACTGCTTCCCTGCCTTCGTTGAGTAGATTTACTATTCCCTTTACATATCTGCTTGCTTATTTGTATATTTAAACATAGTATATGTGGAATTTGAATTCTGGAGGTTCTTGAAGAGACTGAATTCAACTCAACTCCAGAAAATCTGCAGTAATGATAAGAGGAGACCCTTCTCCCCGCTCGACTGCCTGTGATGAAGTGATGAAGTTTTGCTATTACCCTGGGACAGTTTATTTCAACCTGGTCACAGTCTACCTGCTTGCTGTTCCTAGTGCAGTACCTCTCCTCATCAGAGAACGTGAAGCAAATATTATATTATGCTCTTCACAACTAAAGCTGAGGTGAGGTTTAACACCAAAGCAATGCGCTGGGGGAGGGGGTGAGGCATGTTACCATTTGCTCTAAGACAAATTTCATCATGTTTCTTAAGGTATTTTACACTTGACACCTCGCTATGAAAGAAAAGGAGCTACATGGCCACCCAAAGAAGGCAGATTTAAAATCACATAAATGCTTTTGAGTTTTAGTTTTTCTGGTTTTTTCTTTTCTGGAAATAAATAAGTATTATCCTATTTGGGTCTTCTTGTTATTGTTATTTTTATTGTTCTTGTTTTTGGTTCACTTATATTATTGATACTGCAAACTAGTTTTTAAAAGCATATCTTTTATTTCTTTACTTTTTTTAGTGAATTTGAGGTTAACATCAAATAAATAGTAGTCTGAAGGCTTTGAAAATGCTTGGCCTTTGTATTAGTTTTCTATTGTTGCTATAAAAAATTACCACAAACTTAGTGTGTTAAAACAACACAAATTTATTATCTTACATTTCTGGAGGTCAGAAGTCAGGTTGTGCTGGCTAAAATCAAGACGTCAGCAGAGCTGTGGTTATTTTTGAGGCTGTCGGGGACAATCAGGTTCCTTGCTTTTTACAGCTTCTGGAGGCCGCCTGCATTCCTTAGCTTGTGGCCCCCCTGCTCCAGCTTCCAAGCCAGCGATGGCCAGTGGAGTCTAGTATCGCATCACCGCAACGCTAATTCTTCTCTTCTCTTCTCTTCTTCTAGTTTTAAAGACCCTTGTGATTACATTGGGCCTATCTGGATGATCCAGGACAATCTCTCTATCTTAAGGTCGGTTGATTAGCACATTTAATTGCATCTGTAACCTTAATTCACCTTTGGCATTTAATGTAACATAGTTACAATTTCAAGGATGTGGACATCTTTGAGGGGCCATTATTCTGCTACTACAGTCTTTTTTTCAAAGCTCTCTATACTTTTAAAAATAAAAATATATCTTGAACAAAATATTGATCGATTGTAAGATGATTATCAATTAATTCATTTTAAAATCAAATATACATCATTATATAAATTAACATTTTCTGGATACAGTATATTTGTATTTTAAAGGTTTGATTCATTGTGAAATCTTTGATTTTTTATGATTAGGATGGTATCATTAAGATTCTTTTTTGGGCCAGCCCTGGTGGCCTAGTGGTTAAGTTCAGTGTGCTCCACCTTTGTGGCCTGGGTTCGGTTCCCGGGCTCGGACCTATACCACTTATCTGTCAGTGGCCATGCTGTGGCGGCGGCTCACATACAAAAAGAGGAAGATTGGCAGCAGATGTTAGTCTTAGTCTTTTATATATTTTTGGTATACTAGTCAACTCTTCGGTAGGTGGATTTTACGAAGTGTGGTTGTGATGTGCTTTTCAATCCATTGGTCTTTCCTTCTCTTCCTTAGCCCATTCTCTCCACATCATCCCTGTATTTCCTTCTATTCAAAGCTTTTCCTATAATTACTAACACAAATCAGCCCAAATACTTCCAATAGAGGCCTCAGATCCTCAGTTATAGAGAGAAGACTACATTCTGCTTTGGATTTACTTTTCATCTGGTCTGGCTTAACCTAAAAAGATTCCCAGATTCTGAGTTCATTCATTCAACAGATATTACAATTTGGCACCTACTGTGTGTAAAAGTGCTTACAAAGAAGTCAAAACATGTTATGTATGGTTTTTGTTCTCAGTATTATAGAGGCAAGATGAAGAAATTAAACCAGCATAAGAAGAATGTATTAATACAGATTGACAAGACAGGAAATGTCACAGGCAGCACATGATCAATGATTAATTGGCAAATCAGTGGAACAGGAAATAAATATAATGAGTTCTGAGAAAGGAGAACTCTCTTTGTGTTGTGTCTACTCCATGCCCACATATTACTCATTATCACTTACTGAACTCCGTCAAGCATGCCCTCAAAGCCACGGCAATTCTCCAAATTGTCATTAACCTGTCCTTGTAAAAGGAAAGATCTCGGTACCAGATGCAAGTAAGGTTATAAAGCTCATTCCCAGATTTAGAAGAATTATGACTATTTTCAGATATGTGGGGTTAATAGGATCGTTTTCAGGAGGGGGTCAGCATAAAGTACTCATGGTGAGTGCTCAGAGAATATTCATAAAATGAAGCGATATTTACTCAGCTCTTATTTTTTCCAAGTTGATAGATACTTTCCTAACTTTTTGACATGTATTATTTTAATAGTTTCATGACTTTCATTTATTTATTTTTGGGGGATTTTCAAGTTGTTGTATGCATTACTCAATTTAAAATCAGTGGTAGATTTAATTTACACACTGTTTTCTGGTCATTAATGGGCATTAAATAAAATCTAGCCTGATATCATTTTAAGTAATATTTTCTGTTGAGGAATTACTTGGACCACTTTCATTCATACTAAACCTTGATTTATATTTTTCCATGATATTGATATTATTATATCTGTATTGGATGGGTTCATTTGACTTTAATTATATAATTTTAGCACTATCCTGAGGTATTTAAAACTACAGAAGACTATTTTGTTAAAAGGCTTTTTTGCTTTGTTAGTTCAAGATGAAAGGGTAGAGTTTTCAAACCATAGCCTTTGTCATTAGTGGTTATTTACATCCAGACCTTTTCTCTGATAATCGTGTTTTCCTTAGATGTGTATTCCTTGTGAAAGTTTTAATTGGACTGTTTTTGATATTGAAAAAGACTTTCTGTAGAGTAATCCAATTTCATTGTATGACTCTAATTTCTTGCCTCCCTAAGACTGATATTTTCTTTCCATTATTTATAATTGCATTTTATAACAACGATACCTCAATTTTATTTTTGTGTATGTAATCTCCACATGATCCTCACAACAATCTTACTGAGATGCTGAAGTGAGAAAATTCAGAGAGCAACTTGTTGTCAACTTACAGCTAGATCTTGTGAACCAGTGGAGGCAGAAGAAGTGGGGTTATAATTCTATTTTCTGTCTATTAAGTCTTCCTTCCTTATCACAACATACCTCTGTTTGGTCCTTCACTCCATTAGAGGTAACTCTCTTTCTCCATTATTCTCATCTCAGTAAGATTAAACTGCTTGACCAATAGAAGGTGTTTTGGCTGGCAACAGATAACTAGAAATTCTTCTGTCTCCGTCTCATATTATTATTAGAACCAAGTATCACTAAGATAGTGATACTAGATAGATAGAGACCACTTTATAGAGAGCATTATTGTCTTGCGTGCATATGTGTTTTGCAAAGGAAGAAAGCACAGGGCTAGGAGGAAGGTGACTTGGCTGGTAGAGACTGACTAGCTCCTCACCAAATTCCTTTTCCTCATCTTCCTACTGGACTACATTTCCCAGGCTCCTTTGTGGTAGATGGTGGCCAAGTGACTAACCGATAGCCAACGAGTGTGAATGGAATTGATGTGTGCCACTTCCAGGCTTGGTCTATTATAAACCTCCTATATGTGATCTTCCATAATCTCTCCCTTTCGGGCACAGGAGATTGACACCCAAAGTGAGCCTGGAAGCCATGGGTTGCAGATGGCAAAGTCACAATATGGAGGGAGCCTGGGTCCCTGAATCACTGCTTGGAGAAGAGTCCCCTGCTGTTCTGGAACACTGGTATTGTAATCTGTGTGAACAAGACACATACTTCTCTTGCATTGGAGTATTTGTTCATTTTGTTACAGCACTAAAATTAACTTGACTGATACACTTGGATCTGCCAAAGTTATTTCTCTAGGCCTCAGTTTCCTCCTTTATAAAATGAAGGAATTTAGCATACTGGCCCCTTTGCTCTTCCCCAAACACATGGAAAACTTGGACTTCTGCACTTGCTGTCTCCTCTGCTTGAAAATTCTTTTCTCAGAAACTCATGTGGCTTGCACCCTCCATCCTCGGTTCAGCCTAAATGTGACCTTATGAGGCAGTGAGGCCTCCCTGCCACTCTAAGTATAACAGCATTTCCCCTCCCCCGTCACTCTTTTCCGCTTATCTTGCTCTAGTTTTCCTTATAATACAATCACCAAACAGTTGATTTATCTATTTATTTGGTACTCAGTAAAATATTTATTGAAGAATTGTGTGAATAAAGTGCTCTCCAAGGTGCCAAACAGCTATAAAAGATTGTGTCCCCTACATTTGAGAATTTATAATCTAAGAGGAAAAATAAAATAGATTAAAAAATCTATCTTAAATACACAAAAGACATATAAACTTTGTCAACATTATATTGCCAAATATGTAAGGGAAGATAAGGATTCTAATAATTATTGAGTACTTAAGTATTCTATACTAAAATATTCGAAACATTATTTCATTTGATGACTCTGCAAAGTCAATTATTTTATCCATTTTATAGAGGAGGAAACAGGTGAAGAGGGCTGGAATAGAAGCTTCAGGAGAGTAGAATCGCCTCCATCTTATTCAGCATTGTATCTCTGGCATCTAGCAAAGCTTCTGACAGATAGCAAGAAATAAAATTAAAAAAAAAAAAGAAAATGGGTTAAATAACTTTTTCCATGGTAGGACAGTTCGGATTAGAATACACCCTTGCCTGAACGTCAAGTCTGTGCTTTTCTCACTGTCTGAGGGTGGCAAATATGTGGCACTCTGATTCCCTTCCTGACTCTGGGCTGTTGCTTTTTCTGTTCCCTCTGATGAAAGGCTGTTCCCTTAGTAATAACGGGTCTGAGTTTTTTCCACTTTGCAAGCCTCTGCCCAGCCATCACCGCAGTGGGGAGGCTTTCCCTGACCACTCAGTTGGAAGTAGCCCTCTCCAGTTACTTTCTATGTACCACCTGTTTGCTGCCTTCATCGTACCTACCACTGTATAAAATTATCTTGTTTATTTGTTTGCTTTGTAATTGTCTCTATCCTACTAGAATATGAGCTCCATGAACATAGTGACTTTCCCTGTCTCTACTCTGTCCATAGTGCCTGACACACAGTTGATGCTTGATAAATATTTGTTGAATAAATCAATGAATCATTAATTTGATCAATGTTGCCATTCTTTCTTCCCATGCTCACGGCAGACATTACTAATCAATCATGTCACTCTCTCCTGCTAAATCCAAACTTAAACACAGAAAATTTTGCAAAACAGCCCTCTAGGCACTTGGTACTCAAAGTGTAACCCACTGACCAATAGCATCAACATCATCTGAGAGCTTGTTAGGAATGCAAATCCTCAGTCCTCATCAGAACTACTATATCAGAATCTGCATTTTAACAAGATCCCTACGTGCTTCTTGTGCCTTTCAAAGTGTGAGAAACATGACTCTAGGAATACAGATCATATCAACCAGGTAGTCTAGGCAAACACAAGGTGCCTGTTACCACCTCTGTGTGCGTCTGCACTGTGCTGACACAGACCTAGACCCCCAGCACTGGCGTTATTACATGTGGTCCAGAGCAATTAGATCTGAGTGGAGTTAATGTGGAAGTATTTCATAGAAAAGATGAGCTTCAAGTGTTTAAAAACAAAAATGGGATTTGGTTTGCTGAAAAGGTGGAGAGAAGTGTTCTGGGTTAAAGAAAATGGAATAAGTAGGTTTGGGATCAGCTAACCATGGGACTAGATGGACTCTGTGTGTAGAGTTGGAAGGATACTTGGTCCAGAGCAGTACTCAGTCCAGTGAATGGAAGTAGGAGGCAGGGAAATTAAAGCAGTGGCAGAGGAAATGGACAGAAGTAGCACTGAAGGGGCACCTGGACAGAACAAGGCAAATAGTGTCCAGGTGTAAAAGGAAGTTAGCAGTTAAAAGCAGGGGGAGAAGACCTGCCGGGAGCAATTGAATTTGGTAAGAAGAAAATTATCAATGTTCTTAGAGAAAATAATTGTACTAGCTAGTGAGGACACAGGTTATAACATGAGAAGTTGCAGAATTAAAGGCTTTAACAAAGAAGAAGCTGATGAAGAAATGAACCATGGCTACAGATCACTTATTCATCAGGTTCACCATTAAAAGAATCACAGAAAGAAGAGAGTTGAGCTGGAAGGGTGATGCATTCCAAAATTACCTCCTCAGACCTGGGCAGCCAGGGTCCCTGCCCTGAGCCCTGCTTCTTCGAGGACGCGCCTTGTGTCCTTTGGTCATGCCCTTCCCTATGACATGAAGGGTCAAGGAACCAAGGGGACATGCCCACCTGGAGTCTCTGACCCTTTTTTAGAGCATGGTCCCATAAGCCAGACTCCAGAAGTCCCTACCCAAATGACCCCAAGGCCACTTCCAGGGCATGTGAGGCCGTCTTCCTCTGGCCCAAAATCTTGAGGGCAGGACTGCGTAACTAGTGTGCACGTATCTAAGCTCAAAGGGTGTACAATGAAGGTGTTTTTGGCTTTGGAGTGGGGTGAACTGAATAGAGCTTGCACTTGTCTTCTGGGCTGTCCACACACGTGCCACTCAGGCCCCACATATTGCTGGATGGAGGTGGGGATGTGAAGAGAGGGGGCTGGGTCAAGGGGGAGGAGTGGCAGTTCCAACTGCATTCTTGCCCCAGGGCTGGTATTGGACCCAAATGATGTTGTCACTCAGTTCTATACTCCATTTTTCCCCTTAGGGGAAAGATGTCTTCATAACTTATGAATTTAATTAATTTTGCTTAAATCTTCAATTAAGGAAGTTGAATGATACGCAGCTGAATGCAATATATTTACTGATTCTTTGAACATTCAGAAGGCACCAATCTGGTATCTTCAATAAATATTTGCACTCCCAGTGCAGAGGTGGGTCTAATCAGAGTGCTGTAGGGGAAAATATAGATTAGACTCAGCCCCTATTTTTAATGCGCTTCCATTTTTAGAAAAGATCTTTTATCATAAGAGCCATTCCTAGTATACTAAAATTAACCACCATGTGACTGTAGCATTTACAGTAACATCATGCTTGTGTCTGGCATCTGTGTTTGTCTCCTTGTTAATTCCTCAACCTTTCCATTTATTTTTCACGTTCACAGAGGTTAATTGACATCGACTACTGTTTGTATGAGGAATTCCTTGGTGAGTCTTAGTGGTGGCCACTTTGCAAGGTTTCAGTTCAGTTGAGCAAGAACTTTGATAGTCAATCTGCAAGGCTCTCTGGAAGCCCAGCACTTAACTGAAATGCACTAGCCGTGACTGAGCTGGACTGTTAGGTCTGGGGGAGTTGGATCTTCGTGCCTCTCTCTTCCCTGTGTCTCACTCCTCCACATACTGCTCCCTCTCAGGGCTCTTCTAGGCACTCTTTCCCTTTGCTGGGACCGTATGTTGATAAAACACTCATGATTTACTGGTGATACTCTGAGGCCTTGGGCTGAGGCAGGGCAGTAAGACCACAGTTCATTCGTATTCTGTTTTTTCACTTGGCATACAAATTAGTGTACATGGTGTTGTTTTCAATACATCAACACTATGCAGGAGGCAGGGCAGACATAATCCCCACCACACTGATGGGAGATCCGAGGTTACAGTGCTAGGTGATGGAGCAGCTGAGACCCGGGACCTTCTGACTCCTGCTCCAGTGCCTGTCCCCAACACAGATGGCACATGGGCCCATTTCCTTTGGCATGAGGATGAGTTGAGCCTGCTGTAGAAACCCCCCTGCTCTGTATGCTTTGAGAATCAGTGACTCTCAAAGGTGTCCCTTCCTCTTTCTGAGTTGGTGATTGACCCCTAGTCACTCATTCTCCATGCCTTGGGTTTCTGTGGGGGCGGCTTACACATTGTTCTCATTTTCTTTCACTGGATGGCCTTTCAGGGCTTCAAAGTATTGTCACTTGCTGTTGTCCCCTAAAGAATACAATATATTTGTCTTATAGCAAAATATATAACAATAAATATAGAATTATGTATGAGTGTGTGTGTGTGTGTGTTATAGTATCTCATGACTGTATATCTACTGTCACCAACTAGAATCCACGTAAAAGGCTAGATTGGGGGTGATGTAGCCTCATTGTTTGATGGTTTACCAGAGGGGAGGAAATCCTGTCAATTTTTCCTTAGGTGAATAAATGGTTGGGGTTGAGATGTCTGTCTAGCGTGGCACCTCTCATAAAATCACCTCCTTATCCTTTGCCCTTTGGTTTCAGAGAAATAACATCCATAATGCCAGGGAAGTGGGGCTAATACCACCACCCACCTTCCTGCTGCACATCTACAGGCCCAGTAATGGCTCCCGGCACAGACCCATGGCGGCCTGCCCCTCAGCTGTCTCTGCAGGGAACCATCTGTGTTTGTTGGCCTGTGGCAGTGCCACGGCCTCTGGGGATGGGTGGACACCAGAAGCTTCCAAGCTTCCGGCCCCTCTGCCTGAGGTGGGCTGCCAACTCCTAGAAGGTCTTCTGCTAATGCCTCCGTTTCACAGTCTCTGAGGCCCCCCGGTGGGCCTGAAGTCGACACGGGTGTGCCCCTGCCCGCACTGGTGTGGGTGGAGGCTCTTCAGGTTCAGGCAGGAAGCTGGGTGGCCCTGGAGCTCACTGTCTGGAGCCGCTGCCTGGCTTGACGAGTGGGGATTATCAGGGATTGTCCAAGCAGCAAGCATGAATTTACAAAAAACAAAACTCACAGGTGGAATAATCTCACTAAACTGCCAGCTATGATATTGGGGCCTTGTTTTATTTTAAATTCCTTCACCACTGAGTGTGACTGGCATGGAATTACAGTATCCCACGTGGTCCCTCCCTGGATTAGGTGTGTGGCAGACATCTGCTGACCAGCACTTGCAGAAGTCGAATTCTTCTCTAAAGCTGTTTGCAGGGAGTCTTGCAGCCAAAGCCTTTTAAATCAAAAGGAATCATCAGGGAGAACAAAGTGACCTCCTGCCGGTCAGAGCCCCGCCCTTATGTTGTTCCATTGAGTGTCTGCCTGAAATATCCGAATGGTTCAGTAATTGGAATGCATTTGTCTCCCTGACTCTGTCCTCATTATGCAGATAGGAAACACGCACACGCATGCGCACATGCACGCGTCCGCACACGTCCACTCCGCAGTCAGGCTCCTGCGAGGCTACCGGCCATGTCGCTGTTTATCCATCATGGCAATATGTGAGCTCTCTGTTATGAAATGTTCTGTCTCTAAAAACAGATATTGCTTCCCTTTTAGAAAAATATCCTTGGCTGGATCCCTGGAACTTTAATTAAAATCCTGGTTGCTCTTTAAAAAAGCGTTACTGCGTTTTTGCAGCTTGCATGTAGAACAGTGAGGCCAGGAACCAGAACGTTTTGCCAGTGGGATGGGAGGGACCGTGAGGACAGATCAAAGGGCTGCCTGGGCCAGCTAGCCTGACAGGTCTCAGGGGATGGCTCCTGGGAAGAAACCTGCCACTTAATGAGGGCCAGTCCATCAACCTGAGTCCCCAGGTTTGAAGGTAATTATCAGAAGAAGTCACAAATTTTCTTCCATTTGTGCCCTTGACATTGTCTGGGCTGTTATAAACAAAAAACTAAAAAGATTATCATTAACTAGTTAGTTAATTCATTTATATATTGTTAGGGACTGAATGTTTGTTTCCCTTGAAAATTCATATGTTGAAGCCCTAACCCTCAGCATAACAATCTTTGGGAGGTGAGACTTTTGGGAGGTGATTATATTTAGATGAGGTTGTGAGGGTGGGGCCCCCATGACAAGATTAGGGTCCTTGGAAGAAGAGGAAGAGACACCAGAGCTTCCTCTCTCCACCATATGAGGATACAGTGAGCAGGAGGCCGCCTGCAAGCCAAGAAGAGAGCCCTCACCAGGAACTGATTCTGCTGGTACCTTGATCTCAGACTTCCAGCCTCCAGGACTGTGAGAAATAAATGTCTGTTATTTAAGACACTCAGTCTATGGTATTTTGCTATGGCAGCCTGATGTGACTAAGACATATATTTTAGTTATTCATGGCACTTATTTATCTTTCGTCTCCCCCACATGAGGGCCGGAGCTACCTCTCTCTGTCCGCTGCCATGTCCCTGGTACCTAGCTGGGAACGTGGGAGTGGTAGGTGCTCAATAAAAACTTGTGGTGTGGATGTGGAGGCACATGGCACACTGGGCACGAGGGGCGTGAAAATGATGAAGACATAGTCCCTGCCCTCACAGGCTGATGGGGTGTCGAAGGCATTTGGACACTTTTGATTGTTATAACACAAGTTACTATTTATTGAGTAACATCATGTGCCAGGGACTTTTCAGATTTTAACTGTCAAAATAACTTGATAAGGTAGGAGGTAGTATGAGGGGATTTGAATGGCTCACCCAAAGATGCTTGGCTGCTAAGTGGATGATCCTGTCCTCAGACTCAAGTCTGCCTGTCCCCACTGTCTCTGCAGTGCCACCTTTGCAGCATTTGTGCTTTTCCTTCTCTTTGTGCTTGAAGGTCAAGCTTTTCTGATTTTCTGAACTGAGATAGAGTAAATAGAAAACATTTATTTTTTTAGTAGAGTTATTACATGAAAAGGTTTATATTTTAGTTGGTCACCTGAGCTTTGTCTTCAAAATACCTGCCAAGGCTGGATTCTTCCTGAGTGAATGACAGAGGTGCTGGGTGCAGAGCAGTCCATGGGGGGAGGCTGAGTGAGCCCTCCCCTCTGAGCTATTCTTATTGTTGTCATGGGTGAGCTTGCAGGACGTAGAGTGAGCCTGGGCTGACAGTCCAGGAGGGGTGGGATGGGCAGGCAGACTGGCCGTCTGAGGATGGTGTGGCCATGTTCTCCTCTTATACCTCTGAGGAGTGGCATGGGACACCCCTCCATCACCAGAGATTAGGAGCAGAGCCTGGAGGAGCTGTTCTTGTAAGCCGCAAACCTACTTTCTCAGGCCCTCACCCTCATTTGAAGGGCATTGGTCACGCAAGGAGGGGGCCATGTGGCAGCCTGGCATCTGGCTGTGCGACCACTCCACTAGAGGATTCCAGGATCTGTCCCTCACTAAAGGGTCCTCCAGGACTGGAGTTGAGGCAGTTGCTGAAGCAAAGGATTGGGGGAGTTGGCAGATAATGTGCTTGTTTTCATGCCCTGAATTCCTGAGTTGTCCCCTATGGAGAAGTGGAGAAGGAGAAGCCCACAATGCTGGGCCCCCAGTTCCTCAGGCTGAAGGTTTGCCCTCATGAGATTTGATTTGCTGACCAGGTACCATTAAGCAGTAAGATAGTCGAAGTTGGGAGTTCTGAGTTCTGACCTCATGCTTGCTTTTGCATAGGTGTCAATGTGGCGGAGAACTGGCTTCTTGAGAGAGGGTGTTCATGCGTTTTGGCAGAGAATCATAGACTGAAGGCCAGCCCAGCCCTCTCATTCTACAGACAAGAAAACAGCGGCCCAGAGAGGTTATATGAATGTACCAAAGATTTGGGCCTTCTTTGGCCTTCAGCTTTGGCTTCCAAATCTATTCAGAACCTTGCAGACCCAGGCTCTGAGTCACACTGATGAAATAGGGGCTTTCCTCGTGGTGGAGTGCAGCAAAGACGAAGAAGGGCAGGTCAGCTCGAGCAGCTGTGTAGCTGGAGTCTATGCGGTGGTGGGTGGAATGCCCTCTCAGTTATTAGGGGGCTTATAACAATCGCCTTGAACTGCAGTTACTCCTATGGGGTGGAGGAGGGGACTTAATCAGAATCACCTGGGGAGATTTTTCAAAACACGTGTGCAAATTCTGCTTCCTCACCCCACCAAAAGTGAATCCAAAATGGAAGAAGAGACGGCGGTGAGCATGGGTGTTTGTAAGTAATCCTGCCGTGCCTGATCTGCTGTGGTACTCTCTGACAGCGGTCAGCTCCTGGAGGGAGGGTCTTGTCCTAAGTGTCATTGTGTTCTTTCAGGTAGCATCTAATTCACTAGAATTTGTTGAATGATGGCTGAAGCAGAAGGCAGTGGAGAGATAAGAAAAAATCTCCTAGATAAAAAGGACAGGCCACGGAATGCGAGGAGGCCTAGAGGCGGCTCTGATGGCCCGTGTTTACCAGGTGTGCTCGAAGATGAGCCGGGCCGTCTTCGGCAAGCTTGCCATCGACCCTCTATCAATAAACATAAACACTGCTCTGCCCTTGACCTCAAGAGTTAAAATAATAAATAGCTTAATTGGCCATCGTTAAGTCTACTTTGAATTTATTATAGATAAACGTGGCCTTGAAAAGACTCACTCCCATGCTCAGCTCATGCATTTTATCCTGGACCCTCCCAAAGGTGTGTGTGTAGTAAGATAAATAAAATCAGCCTCCCACCTTTGCCCTCCCATCGATAGCACATTTGCTATTGAGTCCAGACAAATGGCCATTTGCAAGGTTGGGTGAGTAGTTAAGCCACAGAGGCACGATATAATATGATAACATTCTTCATGGTAATATTGGCCTTTTCATTACATTTGAATATAGATTGCCAATGTGCAATGCTTCCAACCGTGCTCTCTATTCGTAGGCTGAGGGGTTCTTCAGACAAAGTGAAGTCCACACATGCTCCCTAGAAATTACTGCCTATTTGTAAGCCCAAACAAAGTCAAGCTATTGTCTCTAAGAACTTAATTTGCCAAAGCTCTTTTCTTCCTATCCTTAATTACGTACATATTTATAGACTGGAACCACCTGCCTGCTCGTGTTCATGTATAACCATATCTCTTATGTGCCACTTAATGGCTCAGGGCTCTTCCTTTGTACTCTCTTTGCTTCAAATTCAACATTTAAATATATGTATTCAGCTCAGCTTCTGAGTATTAAAACATTTTTTCTCCACTTCCTTGAAAAGCTATGAACAAGCCTATTAGCATTTTATCTGGACCAAACAGTAGTGGTTTTACACAAGAAACAGAACTCTGCAAGTAAATCTATGTATTTATATGACGAAAGTGCATTATAAAAAGAAGCAATAAATCCAGTTTTCTACATTAAAGGAATTGGATTTTCCAGTTTACCTCTGCACTGGGATTAATAAAATGTGCAACAAATAGCTGATGGAATGATCCATTTGAAGTTTGTAAAGGCATTTTGGGAAGCTGGCTGGAGTAGCCTTTTTATTTTTTCAAAAAAGGATGCCTGTTAATTTTTTGATTCCGACTTGCTCCTGAATGACTGTTTTAAAATGAGCTGAGAGACTGTTACCTGCCCATTTCTGCATGGCTGAGCAAATTCACCCGTAGATCCAACGTCCTCTTCATTTCCATCACTATACATCTCCAAATTACGGAGAATTCATTCCTGAGCTGGAGAGGTGCCAGAAGTTTCTCATCTAGCTGTCTGTGCGCTGCCTTTTTCTTTCCCCTCTTTGAGGCTTTCTGATGCCTACAGTGAGCTCAACTCAAAGCTTTCCAGCCTCACACTCGCCTCCCAGTCCCCACAGTCACACCGAGCTTGGTGAACCTGAGGGATACCGTGTGCCAGCAGCTGATTCCCAGTCTCCTTTCACCTGAAGGTGTTCCAGAAACTTCAAAATGCGTCTGGTAATGTATTTGCTCCTCTAAATCTGCCCATTGGGCGTGCATTCTGTGCGGCTGCTTATTATTATTCTTTTAAAATCTGTCTTCTGAATAACATGCCTGCTAAAAAATGTCAAAGGGGGCTTGTAGAGCAGTGTGAGCTTAATTATTGGTCTAGGTATGCGTGTGTGTGTCCTCGTTAACGTGGGCGTGTTTGCACAAATATGTATTATTTATATGCACATATGTCTGCTCCGGCAGATTGCACTAAAGGAATCTCACGGAAAGCACTACTTTGAATGTACATCCAGGTTTTCTAGTAAGATCTGTGAACATCTTGCACAGCAGCAAGTAGAGGAAAAATACATTTTTCATTCCCATGCAAACGGCATGTTTTAGGCATGTGTTTGAAAAACCCTCCTTTCTTTCTTAAAAAAAGGTGATTGTATGCATGTGTATGGGGAGGAGGTATTGGTTTTTGAAAATTTGGAGAGAAGAGTTATGTTGCTGCTGCTGCATAAGAATTTCTTCCCCGTGTTACCTGCCTTCTTAAAGCTCAGTAATCACTGAAGGGGAGAGAGGTGGTGCTGCTTCAGAGGGACCCCGGGGGACGGGGGACTTGAGCCGCAGTGTGCAGCAGCATTTCAGGTATTCTAAATACTAGTGCTTGAACAGTAAGTGGAGGGGTAGACTTGCTGTCTCCAAGTCCTGCTATGTTTCCTGGCTCATAGAGATCACATTCACACTGTGCATTTAGGATGTGCCTGTGTTTATTGAACTCTAGTAAAGCAGTGTGAGAGTCTGGGCTCATAAATCACATTATTTATTTGCCAGTGTTGGGTGCTAGATTCTAAAATTAAGAAATTACTTAGCAATTAATAATACGTTCAGCATCCCTTGTCTCATTGGGTAAGATTTACATCCTTGGGACCTGCTCTTCTAGTTATAGAGATGAATGATTTAAGGTTCAGACTTAATTGTTATTTCAAATCCTTAAGCTAGAAAGATGCTTGCAGTACTTTATTCAAAAGACTTATTTTGAAAAATGTGTATATATATTTATAACTGTGGTGATGAGCTACTAATGACTATAATATGTTATATGTTTAAGATAAACAACTTGAGTATTGCTCATTTGTATAATAGAAATTTGCTTTACTGTCTTCATATTTTAATAATTCTTCACTTTGCATTCTGTTCTTGTTTTTGAGAGAGCAATAATTACTAATTGTGAAGATGAGAAAATAATGTAGCAACTCAGAATTCACAAAGAAAATAGGTTGAACTGGCAGTTTTCTGAGAGATTGAATAAAATAGATTCTCACAAGTGGGTTTTCTAAGTGTACAGTGAACATTGATATTTGAAAATGGAATATCTTCAGAATAAACTTGTTAAATGTAACAGATTAGGGTAATATTAATGCCATCTTGCTATAGTTCCTCACTATATTTAAAATGAGGTAGTAAATAGGTTAATTATTTTGTTTTGGCTATTAGTTACTTTTGCTTCATGACATTGATTATAAAACAAACAGTTGATTTTGATTTGCTTTGAATTGGAGATGATTTAAACTTTGGTAAAATAGTTTACTGAATTGTAACAATAAAAATGTATATCCTTGAATATCAGTGTGAAGACTACTTTTACTTTTTAGTGTTTGAGATCTAATATTTTATTGCTTATAGAGCTGTGTACTTTTAGAAGATTATGTGTACTTAAAAAAGTTACATAACACTTTTAATGCTGATTTTATCAACCATGTTCAATTCATAATTACTCATAGTTGTACAGTAAAAATGCATTTCAATATGTATGCATGTTTCTTGAGAGGGCATATTATATTAGGAGCCATTAAAAACCTGTGTGGGCTATTAACGTTATACTCATGTATTGCTCTGTGTGTAATGGATTTTTATTTTAGGTAATATTCATTTCCAATACTTAAATACACCTAAGATTGTGACCTATTTGACGTGGGAAGCTTGCCTTGAATGTGAATGTCTTGATGAGAGTTTCAAATTGAATGTATAGAATGGCTGAAGATTTAGCGGCACTTATTTTTACGTATTGCAATAGTCATTAATGCATAAATACAAATATTATGCTATGTAAAAACATTCATTGCATTCAACCACATTACAAAACACTTTCATCTCACTTTTGAAGTTGGTTATTTTTTTTCAAATCCATTTCATAAGCATAAAAAGAGGTTTGATTTTCTGAGCTTATATGGCATTGTATGGTAGCAGGAAAACATTCAGTGCCATTTTGTAGGGAATATCATATGTACTAAATAGTGAGAGGAAAGAATGCCACATTTGCCATCTGTCTCTAATTATGACTTCCTACTGGCTTTTAGATGTATTATAGACCAGGCTTTTATTTTATAAAACAGATTTATATTACCTACGAAACCGAAAATGATTATAATACACTTCCCCCATACAATAGTTTCCTCATTAAATGACAGAGATTGTCTTATGAAACATTTCATTTTTTAAGGCTCACATATAAAAAGAGGATATTAAAAGTATAATTTGTAGACTGACCATGCGTCCACAGCCGAGAACGTTCATCCTTTAAGTAAGCATGTACTGAGTATTGCTTTGCCAGGCCATCTCCCAGCCTTGGGCGAACGGGTGGCTGCGGAGGGAGGTCTTATCTAAAGAAAGAGGAGATGCTGTTCCTGCTGTTCCATCATTAACAATTGTTTATGGAGGCACACACACCTTAAAAATGATTTGAGAATTACATTATTTTTTGTTCTACTTAGTTTCAAAATGACACCATTCTTAGGGTTCGCCAGTAGACAGGAATGATCACTCTTGGGGTGAGTAGGGCAGGCTGGTCAAGGAAACTGGAGAAGGTGAGTTTTCAACCAAGTTTTGAAGAAGATTATCAGCAGGAACTGATGGAAAGGAGAGAAATAGGCATTTTGGATAGATGGAAAAAAAAGATGGGAAGAATCAAGTAATGACAGGAGACAAAAAAAGGAGGACATTGTATGGGGACGAGGAGCCATATTGGGGGTAACAAGAAGTGAAATTGAAAAAAACTACGGGGTTGGGTTTGAAATGTTTTTAATCCATCTTCATTAGCTTTATTATATCATGTGGAAAATTCTTTGAGAAAGTGAACATTTCTTCTATTTTATTATACCCAACAACCCCTGTAAGCAGCATTTCAAAGTCTATACAGTAATGTTAATTACTATTTCTTGAGCATTTACTATTATAAAAATTCTTTCATTTGCATTATATTCTTGTTTTTTGAGAGATCAATAATTAATAATTGTTGTGAAGATGAGAAAATAATGTAGCAACTCAGAATTCACCAAGAAAAGTAGCTTGAACTAGCAGTTTTCTGAGGAATTAAATAAAATAGGTTTTCACAAGTGGATTTTCTAAATGTACATTGATATTTGCATTGATATTTGCACAGGCACTGTGCTGAATACTTTTAGTGCATTATCTCATTTGGTCCTGACTTACTATTAAAATCCTGATTCTCCGGATGAAGAAGCTCAAGTCCCGAGAAGTCCTATAACTTATCTGAGGTTATACAGGCTGGGACGTGGCGGAGCTGGGGTACGAGGGCAGACTCTGCAGCCCAGCCTTCTACCCACCACACAGCAGGCTGCTTCACCTTCCCACCTCATCTCCAGGTCCAGGTCCAGACTGGTATGATTAACTCTTGACTAGAAGTGTCATTTAGGTCTTCTGGGAACAGAGGCTGAGACAGAATTACTGAGCAAGTCGTTTATTGGAGGGGAAATACAAAAAGGGGAGGCAGAAGAATTGGGCAGGGAAAGCTTTCAGCCCGCAGAGCAGGTCTGACAATCTCTTTGCTCCCACCCAAGCTAGTCTCTCCTCTACCACAGCATCGTCTGAGTTAAAGGCAACTCTGATTTATAATTCTAATGCTTTTACTCTTCATTGGTTCCCTATAGCCTAGAGAATAAATCCCAAGCTTCTTTCTATGGCATAGAAAGACCCCATGTGATCTGATGGTGCGGACAGTCTGAACCCCAGGCTGGAGGAATTTCCATACTACAGCTAAGGGATAGTGGGAGTGTTTATTTTTATGTATAGAATAGGTTGTATTTAATTTTGGGGTTGAAGGATTGGTAGGAATGTGTAGAGTTGAGAAGAAGTTATTCTATGTGGAGGAAGCAGGATGAAGTAATTTGGGGATGATTAGAGGGAATGGGCAATTTGGCTGAAATTTGAAAAACATATCGGAAGTTAATGGGAAAAATGCCTGGAAAAGTAAGTCAGAATTGATCAAAGAACTGTAGCCACAGTGTTGAAGTCTTCCCCTGAAAGTTCTGGAGCAAAGAAGTGACACGATCAAATGGTATTGTGTTAGGGGGGTGTGGTCATGGTGTAGAGAGGCTGCACTGGGCAGGCAGAGAGCAAGCAGTCAGGAAGGTCAGTCAGAAAGCTATTTTGCTACCAGAGGCAAGAGGAAACGAGACCTTGAACTAGGAGTGTAAAGAATGGAAAAGATATGAGATTATATGAAGTAAGGGCAAATAGATTTCAAGATTGATTAAAAGAAGGGGGTAGAGGGAAGAGAGTACTCAAAGGGGACTTAAAAGTCTGGACTGGGTGGCGGAAGGCTGGCGAATGGGAACCAGAAACAGACAGGAGGAGGTGCTTGTTCAGGGACGATAATAAGAGTCCAAGAACTGTCTGCAGATGGACCATCTCAGTTATTTCCCCAAATGAGGGACATACAAATCTTTCATTTTTCTCTCATCTCAGGCGCGGCTTATTCAACTCCTCAAGTTTTGCCTGATTTTTAATTCGCTGTCATAATTCCTTGGACAAAAAATTAAGGCATGGGAGACAAAAGTTTATGTTTATAGACACCAACCATGCTGACAGAATTTAGGTTCCTTTTTCTAAATTCAACTGTAAGAATACTTTCTTCGGATCCACACAATTTCTAACAGCCAGTTTGAATGAATTATTATTATTATTATACTTTAATTTTCAAGAAGAAGTCTTGGCTTCATACAGATCTGATCCTGGTCAGCAGAGCCTGGCGGGACTGACCCATCTCATTGAAGTTCTCTGCTCATGGAGGAGATGAAAGAGCAAACACTGTTATCAGAGACGCAGACATGTTCTCACAGAGAAAACCTGAAGCTCTACCCCTCACCACCCAGCTAACAAGGACAGAGGTAACTGATTCAACATAAACAGAAAAGAGACTAAATTTCTTTGCAAATAAAGATCCACATAACATAGGGTTGTGATGTGTGCTCGAAAACCCAATTTTCAGTGAAAGGGAAATAATGGCAAAGACTTAAAGCTAAATAAACTTTAGGTACAGAAATGAATAGTAAGTTTTTTATGGATTTGCAACGCAGTGTGAGGAGCCCAAAGCAAATATTTAATTGCCCTTAAAACTGAACAACATAATGGTAAAATTTGCATATTCTGCCAGGCTGACTTGTTTTACTGTATAGTCCGGAGAATACTTGTAGTACTATTACATTAGCATCCATGGTGTACAAAGAAGTAAACTTTTAAGATCAAATTAACCTTCAAAGCCCACTAAGCAACCATACACAGACTTGTGCCTAATGAGCTGTGATACTCAAGATAAGCTCTGGTAACGTGTTGCTTGTTTTATGACAATGATGGCGTAGATCTGATGCCCCATTCATAACTGGGGCTGCCAGACACAGAAATCCGGGTTTTGTACACTCTGATATTCAGAGTTTAAAGCTGTCATAAGAAGATCAGTAAAAATCTCCTTCCCAGTCCCAGACTGAGATATAGGAGTGTATGTTTTCCTGATTGCATTGAAATAAAAAAGCAATAAGACACTGAAACGTGAAGGGGAGGGGTCCGTCTGTGCAGACTTGGGTGATTCTGTACTTTACCCTCAACCTCAGGACAGCAATCTGTACTAGACAATATTTGATTTTTGTGACAGACTAACGGGTTTGGTACTATTGACTATTACTAATTCTACAGATGAGGAAACTGTGGCTAGAGAGGTTCAGTAACTTGTCCAAGGTCACACAGCAGGTAAGTAGCAGAGCAGATTTGAACCCAGGGCTGGAACTCTCATATACTGTGCTTGGCGTGGTGGTGTGAGCAGAGGAGTGATTGGAGGGCTTTTCCACCCAGAAGCCTCTTCTCTGACGCTCTCCTTCCTCTTGCTGCTCTTCTTATCTGCGTTAGGTCCTAGATCTTTTCTATATGCAGTAAGGAAATATAGTTGTAAACTCAGGAACCAGCACCAAACCTCTTCTTTTGATGGACTGATAATGCGTTGCTCTCTGAGATTAAAAATATGCTGCTACCATATTCTAGTGCTGTAAGTCTCTGCAGTGTGGGAGTCCACCTGCTCGTCCTCACCCAACTGTGTCACCCTTCTTAAACAGGCTTAGTTGCTGTTTGGAATTGGAAGACTTTAATTCTGCCTTCAATTTTGGTCCACATTGGACGATTTGAGCTCACACTATATGGGAGAGGGCAAATTGCCACTGTATGCTACTGTATGACCACATGCATGCAATTAAAAGTACACGGGCATTCCAGCTGTACAGAAGTCTGCTGCAGGAAGAATTAGGTGTTATACAGCCCCTGGTAAGCTCTGTTTGTTGACAGGGACAGCTCCTATTTAGCCTCCTGGAGACCTGATTTCCTTAACTGTCAAATGGGTATTAAGACAACTAGCTCCTGTAAAGAAGCGTGGTGTAGTAGAATAAAAGCAAGCTTCAGAATCAGACATGCCTGGGTACAAATCCTCCCTCTGGCACCTTGGCAGCTGCTTTAATATCTTGGAGGAATAGGGATAACACTTTATATTGCTGTGAGGGTAAGATGGTTCATGTATCGTTCCTAGCATAGAATAAGGGTTTAATAATTGCATTTAGCACATCAGTAGGAGCACAGAGGCAGATGCAAAAGTGGTTAAAAGCACCTGACTCTCGACTAAAACTTCTGAGGTTCAAATCTGAGCTCTATCCCTTGTCAGCTGAGTGACCTTGGGAAATTTAGTAACTTCTTTGTGCCTAGCTTTCTTGTCTGTAAAATTGGAATGATAAAAGTCCCTTCCTCATAGTGTTGGCAGGGGAATACATGACTTAATGTAAGGAAAGTACTTAGGACAAGGCCTCGCACACAGTCAGCACTCCATGGGATTCCGTTCACGAGACTGTTCAGTTCAACCCCTCTTCATGAGATTCAGTTCACTTCCCTCTTGTTTCTTTTCTGAGTGAGGAGCCTGGCAATTCACACCCATTTCTTGGTATCTAAGACCTAAAAATATTTATTTACATCCAGTGTGCACTGAGCCATTGATATTATACCCTTGGTCTAATAGTTTCTCGTACAGTCTATACCCATTGTTAGTGAAAGCTGGGCTCTTGCACACCAATTGTGGGGAAGGGTCAATTAGCACAACCACTTGCAGATGGCAATTTGCAATACCTATCACCATTTTAAACACACATCTCCTTTGACCTATTAATTCTACTTAAGAATTTTCCTACAGATATAGGAAAGTGAGCACATAAGTGAGCAAAGACATGATGGACTTGTTCATTGCAGCATTGTTTGTGATATTAGAAATCTATTAACAACTAAATATATATCCAGAGAAAAATTCGTAAATAATTTATGGTATATCCATGCAATGGAATACTTCAGATGCGATTTTAAAACTGTTAGAGTCATACATGTGGATATGAAAAACTGTACAAAAGACCTTTTAGGAGAAAAAAAGCATTTTTCAGAGCAATCTCTATAGTATGAATGCTACTGTTTGTGTTAAAAAGTAGACAGATATGTATTCATATCCATTTGCTTGTTTAATCATAGAAAAATTCTCAAAATACACATAAGAAATTGTCAGTAGTGCTCACGGAGGGAAGTGGAAACGTGCCTCAAGTGGGAACCTTTACCTTCCGCTGTACGTGTGCTGTTTGAGTTGCTTGTCATGGGCAAGTGTTGCTTTTACAATTTAAAAAATGGTCGAGGGAGAGAAGTCAAGATGGCGGTATAGGCGGACTCTTAACTCACCTCCTCCCGCGGACACAGCCAATTTACAACTACTCTTGGAAAAATTACCCCGGAGAGAGAACTGAAAACTGGATAAGAGGAACCCCTGCAACAAACGACAATCCAAATTGAGGTGGAAGAGGCAGAAACTCCCTTCTGGAGAGGAAAAACGCCACCTTCACAAGCCGCAGCGCTTCATGGCTGCCCGGGTGCAGCGCACAGGTACGCAGCCTCCCTGGAGGAGCGGGGCCCTGAGCCGGGGAGCACCCCCGCTGTGGGCATTTTGTGGACCCAGCACAATTGAGATGAGTGGCATAATATCTGACTTTGCCTGCTACTAAAACATTGGGGAGTACCCCCAGAAAAGCTGGCTCACAAAGAAATTAAAGCTGGCTCTTAAAGGGCCCATGCGCAAACTCACCTGTTTCGGAAAGCAACCTAAAATCAGCAGAAAGAAAGGTGCACAGTTCTTTGGTAAAAAGAGACTCACCTGATAGGCTCTGAGTGCATTGCAGTGAGAGGTGAGACCTCTCCAGGGACTGGGACATTGGTGGTGGCCATCGTTGTGACCTGGTGTGGGTGTGCTGACACAGACGCTGGCAGATGCTATTGGAGTTCTCCCTGTGGTCTGCTAGCCCAGGGTCTGCCCCACCCACTAGAGCACTGATTTAATCCAGCTCAGCCAGGGCAGGCAGCCCACCTGAGGGACCAGCCCCAACCAACAAGCCCTCAGGCAACTTGTGGGCCTGCCAAGTGAGCTGCCTGGATTCTCTGCAGCCTGGAAAGTGGGTCCACCTCTGTGGGGCAGGGTGTGCACAAGGAGCAGGTGGAGAATGTGGGGCGGTGGTGGAGTGTGTGGAAGTCCCACCGTGGAGAGACTGGGTCCACTTCAGGAGGTTGAGGCATGCACACAGGGCAGGACTGTGTTGACTGTGTGTGTGGACCTGTGGGTGGTGGGGCTTGTCAGCTGCAGAAGACTTGTGCTTCTCAAAGAGCCACATAGGGGGTTTGCCCCCCCTTTCAAAGCTTGAAACTATTGGGTGCTCTTGTACCTGAGGCCAGCCCCACCCAGCTGCAATCCTCAGAGAGCTGACAAGAGACCTAAAGCCTGGAGACATACAGCAATTGTAAGCCCCTGAGCCTAACAACCTGACACACTGGGGGCCTACTCACTTAATAGAAATACTACAACAGGAATGTGCTGTTAGAACTTGAAGCCAACTGTGCTGGGGCTGCCCACACCTGATAAAGAGACTGAAGGGCCCACAATAACTACAAGCAGCTGAGCATTACAACAGCTGGCCAGGGGCATAGCTCAGCCTCCCTGGGCACCTACAGGAAGAGCAATCCCGCCACAACAGAAGGACATACGTAGCCCACATAGGGGTTGCTCCTGGAACATTTGGAACTGAGAGAAGCATACTGCCGGCCCTCATAAGGGATCACTTATGTAAGGTCAACTCTCCAAGAGCAGGAGACAAAGCTGACCTACCTAATACACAGATGCAACCACAGGGAAAGAGGCAAAATGAAGAAGTAAAGGAATACGTTCCAAGTAAGGGAACAGGACGAAACCCCAGAAAAGGAACTAAGTGAAACAGAAATGAGCAACCTACCCAACAGAGAGTTCAAACAAAGAGTGTTAAGGATGCTCATTGATCTTTGGAGAAGAATGGATGAACTCGGTGAGAACGTCAACAAAGAAATGGAAGATATAAAGAAGAACCAACCAGAAATGAAGAATACAATACTGGAAATGAAAAATTCACAAGAGGGACTCAAAAGCAGAGTAGAGGATACAGAAGAACGGATGTGCGAGCTGGATGAAAGACTAGAACAAATCACCCAAGCTGAACAGATAAAAGAAAAATGAATTAAAAAGAGTGAGGACAGTCTAAGGGACCTCTGGGACAACATCAAGTGCACTGACATCTGTGTTATAGGTGTCCCAGAAGGAGAAGAGCGAGACAAAGGGGCAGAGAATCTATTTGAAGAAATAAAAGCTGAAAACTTCCCTAACCTAAGGAAGGAAACAGACATCCAGATACAGGAAGCACAGAGAGTACCAAACAAGATAAACCCAAAGAGGCCCACACCAAGACACATCATAATCAAAATGTCCAGAATTAAAGATAAAGAGAGAATCTTAAAAGCCACAAGAGAAAGACAAGTTACATACAAGGGAAACCCTATAAGGCTATCAGCTGACTTCTCAGCAGAAACCTTACAGGCTAGAAGAGAGTGGCAAGATAAATTTAAAGTTCTAAAAGGAAAAAACCTACAGCCAAGAATACTCTACTCATCAAGGTTATCATTCAAAATGGAAGGAGAGATAAAAAGTTTCCCAGACAAGCAAAAATTAAAGGAGTTTGTCACCAAGAAACCAGTAATACAAGAAATGCTAAAGGGACTTATTTAAGGGGAAAAGAGAAGACCACAAATAGGAAAAATTATCTATTTCCATGATAAGAGGGTAATGGATACAAATGCACAAAAAAGAGGTTAGATATGATATCAAAAACATAAAATGTGGAAGGAGGGGAGATAAAGAGTAGAGCTTTCAGACAGAGGTCAAACTAAAGAGACCATCAACTTAATATAGATTGCTACATACATAGGTTACTGTACATGAATCCCATGGTAATCACAAACCAGAAACCTATAATAAATACACAAAAGACTAAGAGAAAGGAACCCAAACATAATACTAAAGAAAGCCATCAAACCACAAGGGAAAAGAGCAAGAGAAGAGGAAAGGAACAGAGAAGAACTACTAAAACACCAAGAAAAAAAAGTTAAAAAATGACAGTAAGTAAAAACTTACCAACAGCTACTTTAAACATCAATGGACTAAATGCTCCAATTAAAAGGCATAGGGTGGCTGATTGGATAAAAAAAACAAGACACATATATATGCTGCACACAAGAGATACACTTCTGACCTAAAGACACTCACAAACTGAAAATGAAGGGATGGAAAAAGATACTCCATGCAAATGGCAATGGAAAGAAATCTGAGGTAGCAATACTCATATCAGACAAAATAAACTTTAAAACAACTGTAACAAGAGACAAAGAAGGGCACTACATAATGATAAAGGGAACAATCCAACAAGAGGATATAACACTTGTAAATATCTATGTACCCAACTTAGGAGCACCTAAATGTATAAAGCAATTATTAACAGACATAAAAAGAGAAAGTAACACAATAGGACCAGCCCCGTGGCTTAGCGGTTAAGTGCGCACACTCTGCTACTGGCGGCCCGGGTTCGGATCCTGGACGTGCACTGACGAACCACTTCTCCAGCCATGCTGAGCCCGCATCCCACATACAGCAATTAGAAGGATGTGCAACTATGACATACAACTATCTACTGGGGCTTTGGGGAAAAAAAAGGGATGAGGATTGGCAATAGATGTTAGCGCAGAGCTGGTCTTCCTCAGCAAAAATAGGAGGATTAGCATGGATGTTAGCTCAGGGCTGATCTTCCTCACACACACACACACAAAAAGAAAGTAACACAATAATAGTAGGGGACTTTAACACTCCACTTACACCAATGGATAGATCATCCAAACAGAAGATCAATAAAGAAACATTGGCCTTAAATGACACACTAGACCAGGTGGACCTAGTAGATATATACAGAACATTCCATCCAAAAACCAAAGAATACACATTCTTTTCAAATGCACATGGAACATTCTCCAGTATTGATCATATATTGGGCCACAAAACAAGTCTCCATAAATTTAAGATGATTGAAATAATACCAAGCATCTTTCCTGACCACAATGGTATGAAACTAGAAATCAACCACAGGAAGAAAATCAGAAAAGCCACAAATATGTGGAGATTAAACAAAATGCTACAGAACAATGATTGGGTCAATGAAGACATCAAAGGAGAAATCAAAAAATACCAGGAGACAAATGAAAATGATAATACAACATGCCAGAGTTTGCGGGATACAGGAAAAGTGGTTCTAAGAGGGAAGTTTATAGCAATACAGGCCTATCTCAACAAACAAGAAAAATCTCAAATAAACAATCTAACAATGCACCTAAAGGAACTGGAAAAAAAAGAACAAACAAAGCCCAAAATCAGTAGAAGAAGGGAAATAATAAAAATCAGAGCAGAAATAAATAAAATAGAGACTAAAAAAAAAAAGAAAAAATTAATAAAACCAAGAGCTGGTTCTTTGAAAAGATAAACAAAATTGACAAACTTTTAGCTAGACTCACCACGAAAAAAAGAGAGAAGGCTCAAATAAGTAAAATCAAAAATGAAAGAGGAGAAATTACAACAGACACCTCAGAAATACAAAAGATTATAAGAGAATACTATGAAAAGCTATATGCTAACAAATTGGACAATCTGGAAGAAATGGATAAATTCTTAGAATCATACAACCTTCCAAAACTGGATCAAGAAGAAATAGAGAATTTGAATAGAGCGATCACCAGTAAGGAGATTGAAATAGTAATCAAAAACCTCCACAAAAATAAAAGTCCAGGACCAGACAGCTTCCCTGGTGAATTCTACCAAACATTCAAAGAAGACTTAATACCTATCCTTCTCAAACTCTCCAAAAAATTGAGGTGACAGGGAAGCTCCCTAACTCATTCTACGAAGCTGACATTACCCTAATACCAAAACCAGACAAGGACAACACAAAAAAAGAAAATTACAGGCCAATATCACTGATGAACATCGATGCAAAAATCCTCAACAAATACTAGCAAATCACACACAACAATACATTAAAAAGGTTATACACAATGATCAGGTGGGATTTATTCCAGGCATGCAGGGATGGTTCAACATTTGCAAATCAATCAATGTGATACACCACATTAATAAAATGAAGAATAAAAATCACATGATCATCTCAATAGATGCAGAGAAAGCATTTGACAAGATACAGCATCCATTTATGATAAAAACTCTGAATAAAATGTGTATAGAAGGACAGTACCTCAACATAATAAAGGCCATATATGACAAACCCACAGCTAATATCATCCTCAACGGTGAAAAACTGAAAGCTATCCTTCTAAGAACAGGAACTGGACAAGGATGCCCACTCTCACCACTCCTATTTAACATAGTATTGGAAGTCCTAGCCAGAGCAATCAGGCAGGAAAAAGAAATAAAAGGGATCCAAATTGGAAAGGAAGAAGTGAAACTGTCACTATTTGCAGATGACATGATTTTATGTATAGAAAGCCCTAAAGAATACACCAAAAAACTTTTAGAAGTAATAAACGAGTATGGTAAAGTTGCAGGATACAAAATCAACATACAAAAATCAGTTGCATTTCAAAAAATGAAAGTAGACCCTTACCTTACACCATACACAAAAACTAACTCAAAATGGATTAAAGACTTAAATGTAATACCTGAAACTATGAAACTTCTAGAAGAAAACATAGGCAGTAAGCTCTTCGACATCAGACTTAGCAACATATTTTCAAGCACCGTGTCTGACCGGGCAAGAGAAACAATAGAAAAAATAAACAAATGGGACTACATCAAACTAAAAAGCTTCTGCACAGCAAGGGAAACCATCAACAAAACGAAAAGACAACCTAAAAATTGGGAGAAGATATTTGCAAACCATACATCAGATAAGGGGTTAATCTCCAAAATATATAAAGAACTCATGCATCTCAACAACAAAAAAACTACCAACCCAATTGAAAAATGGGCAAAAGACCTGAACAGATATTTCTCCAAAGAAGATATACAGATGGCCAACAGACACACGAAAAGATGTTCAAAATCATTAACTATCAGGGAAATGCAAATCAAAACTACAATGAGATATCACCTGATGCCCATCAGAATGGCTATAATTAACAAGACAGGAAACAACATGTGTTGGAGAGGATGTGGAGAGAAGGGAACTCTCATACACTGCTGATGGGAGTGCAAACTGGTGCAGCCACTATGGAAAACAGTACGGAGATTCCTCAAAAAATTAAGGATAGAACTACCATATGATCCAGCTATTCCACTGTTGGGTATTTATCCAAAGAACTTGAAAACACCAATGTATAAAGATACATGCACCCCTGTGTTCATTGCAGCGTTATTCATAATAGCCAAGACTTGGAAGCAACCTAAGTGCCCATCAAGGGACGAATGGATAAAGAAGATGTGGTATATATACACAATGGAATACTACTCAGCCATAAGAAACAATGAAATCCAGCCATTTGTGACAACATGGATGGACATTGAGGGTATTATGCAAAGTGAAATAAGTCAGAGGGAGAAGGTCAAATACAGTATGATCTCACTCATTAAGTAGTAGATAATAACAACAACAAACAAACACATAGAGACAGAGATTGGATTGGTGGTTACCAGAGAGGAAGAGGGGAGGGAGGAGGGCAAAAGGGATAATTTAGCACATGTGTGTGGTGATGGATTGTAATTAGTATTTGGGTGGTGAACATGAGAACATGATGTAATCCATGCAGAAATAGAAGTATAGTGATGTACACCTGAAATTTATACAATGTTATAAACCAATGTTACCACAATAAACAAAAGCAAAACAAAACAAAATATTCTATTTCACATAAGATTATGGTAGCTGCATAGGAAATAAAACAATGATATTCTCCATCCCTGAAAAAAAAAATGGTCAAGAAAAATCTCTTTCTCTCCCCTACCCCTAAATATTAGTTTTTAAAAAGATTAGCCCTCGTGCAAATATAATCCTAAAATTTGGTGTAGTATGTTTGAATTATTGAGCCAAGTGCCATCCCAAGTTCAAATAGAATGCGTGTCAACTCACTGCCAAAGCTCCAATTCACTCCCACGGAGCAGAAATCAAAATGACTGAGGAGATTTCCTAACATCAAGTCACAAGAGAGTCTTAAGGCCTGTGGCAAAAACTTCTGTGTTCAAAAGTTCATGAACTTAGAGAGGAAGCATTAACTTAAAGAACATTAACGGAAGGAGGGAACACTGAGTCGATGACTTTTCCTCAGGACTTATTTAATTGAATGCTAAACATGGGGAAACGTTACACATGGGATTCTTTTACATTAAGGTTTCTTTGTATTTCTAAAGCCCCTAGCTCAGTCGTTTGCACAACACTATGTAAAAGTTACAGTGCTTTTGGGTTTTGAGGGCAGAAGTAATTTGCATGTGGGGTTAATCAAGATTCCTTGCCCTTTGTACTTTTAAAAGTGCTTACACATACATTGTCTCATTTGATACTCACAAATGAGGTATTTAGGACAAGTATTATAAAGCTCATTTTCTGCATAAGGACCTGAAGTTTGGAAAGGATAAGGGACAAGCTTAATTAAGCAAGTCAGTGTGGAGCTGAACCCACAAGGAACCTTGGTGATATCTTGGCCGTCCTTGCCACCAGCAGCCAAGGGCATGGCTGCATAGCAGAATCAGGAATGGCCAATTGAACTTTCTCTCCAATGTGAATTATAAACACTCTCATTTAAATGGTTAAGGAACAACTAATAAAATCCAGATAGAGCCAGGTCCCCTTTTGATTCTACTCCTTACTAGCTATGTAATCTTGGGCAAACTGTTCTCTCACCTATAAAATGGGGATAATGATAGTATTAATCTTCCAGGGCTGCTTTTAAGAGTTTAAATAAAATAATGTATGAAAAGTGGTTGACAGAGTGCATGGAACATATTTGTTGTTGTTGTCCTCAAGTTGATTCCACCTCCTAGCGCCCCTGTGTAAAACAGAGAGGAACACTGCCCAGTCTTTTGCTCCATCTTCTCATCTTTTAAGCTCTATCAGACAATGTTCTACTGCTATTCATAGGGTTTTCATGGCTATTCAAATGGTTTTCATTTTTTTGGAAGTGAGTGGCAAGGCCCTTCTTCCTAGTCTGTCTTCATCTGGAAGCTCCGCTGAAACCTTTCCACCATCAGTGACCCTGCTGGTATTTGAGATACTGGTGGCAGAGCTTTCCGCATCACAGCAACATGCAGCCTCCACAGTATGACACCCGACAGATGGGTGGTGTGGTTCCCTGACTGGGAAATGAACCTGGGCCATGGCAGTGAGAGCGCCAGATCTTAATTGCTAGACCACCAGGGCTGGCCGTGGAACATATAGCAAGGGTCAATAAAGACCAGCTACAATAATAATTATTAACCATATGATAAATAAGTAAGAGTCCAGGTCACTGCAGCAGGCATGGCTCTAATAGAAGCCAGAACTTTTGTCCACTCGGAGGTGACAGCCAGAAGCTGCATCCCACAGTGGGCACCAATCAGTTTCTTTCTCTTTAAAGGAAACTTCCCTGGAACCACAAAGAACTAAGAAAACACAGGCAGAAAAGTTGCTTAAAATGTCACTGAGCCTCAAGGAGGGGCCTGGGAATCTTTGACTGAACAGACCACCCCCAGCTAGAAACAGGGCTCGCCAGTCTTCCAGTTTATGGTCAACATAAGATGGGGTTGGTGAGAAACCCACCCCCCGCAGGGCTCTAACACAGGAGCAGTCACCTCCCTACGAGAGCCACCAGAAGACCTCCTTGCCCCGGGGAGCTTGTCTCTTAAATTCCAACTTCTTACATCAGATTTTGGGGGAAACCTGAAAAGCTAGAGCTCAGACTCCATCTAACAAATGATGAAGGGATCTATTTGCTATTTAGCTTAAAAGTACTTTACTAATTCTTCTTTCAGTTTTTTAAAATTTATTTTTCTTTACTACACAATTGATGTATACTGCAGAAAACATACAGACTCAAAATGGAAGAAATAAAAGTCATGAGAAAGAAGCATTGTTCATATTTATTTTGATGTGTAGTTTTTGATAATTTTATAAATAAATATGTTTATTTTTATAAAAACTGTAAAGTACTGACATACAGTTTATGACCTTTCAAATCCTAACAATATGTCACGTCCATTTTTCCATGTCAATAATGTTTTTCTATAACTTCATTTCTAATGGTTACATAGTATTCCTTTGGGTGGACATTTCATAATTTAACTAATCTTCCAATGTTGAGTGCTTAGATTGTTTTCTTACTTCAAGAAAAATTCTTCTCAAAAAATCATTGTACAAATCCTAATTCTTTTTTAAAAATAAATTCCTAGAAGTGGAATTTCTAGGTTAAAGTATAAATGCACTTCTGAGGCATTTGATGTCAAATTGTCTTTCAGTTAAATTTGACCAATTATATCCTTACTATTAGTACAAGAGGGCAACTAGGTCAATGACAATTTAAGTAAACATGACTACTGTTCATTTACTGTAAAAGGTGAGTACCTTTATAATAGCCTGCGTTGCTATGCCGAGAATAAAGAGTACCTCTTGTTAATGCCAACTTCTATTTTTGTTTTCATACTCCAAACACAATATATCCACAATAGTTTTTTAATTGTATTTGGGAGGTTTGTAATGATATCAGTGTAATACGATTAGCTTTTGATGGAATGTAAGGGAAACTGTGGAAATAATTTGGAGGAGAAGTTACTACAAGCACACTTCTACTGCAGCCCATTAATTCCATCCACAGACCCTGTTTAAGGTGTGAGAATAGACCAATCAAGGGCATGCAATCCTTCCACGGTGGATATCGTCACACCAATTTTCTCTAGGGTGGAAAGTAACCCTGCCTGATTGCTTCTGCGCCACACTAGGCTTCACAGTAGAAACATTAAGACTGGAACCTTTTCAGTAGAAGTTACGCTTGATATCTGAATTAATGGTGTAAACTGAGTTAGTGTTTCATCTTGGCAAAGGATTAATTAGGGGAAGAGAAACTAACATTTATTTGGGTTCTTATTTGACAGGCCTTTTATTATTAAATTTAATTATTGCACTTAATACTCCCTATAAACCTATGAGGTAGGTATTACTGTGGGCATTTTACCATGAAGTTCAGTCAGATAGAGTGTCTTGCCTGAGGTCACACAGCTGGCAAGCTGCAGAGGTGGGATTTGAACCTGGGTTCCCTGCTTCTGGAGCCTGTGCTCTTTATACTGTTTCTCCTCACCAGTTATACAGCAAGACTGACTGTTTCTCTTCTAGAATATTCATTGTAAGTATGAACACATTTTTAGCCAGCTAAACTGTAGATTTCCTCTTAAAAAATCAGTGTGTCAGTCAGACTTAGGGACTGAATCCACTTTTTTTCCTTTTTTTTTGCCCTGAGCTAACATCCATGCCAATCCTCCTGTTTTTTTTTTTTTTTTTTTGCTTGAGGAAGATTAGCCCTGAGCTAACATCTGTGCCAATCTTCCTCTATTTTGATTCTGTGTTGCTACCACAGCATGGCTGACAAGCGGTGTAGGTCCATGCCTGGGATCCAAACCTGCAAACCTGGGCTGCTGAAGCGGAGCTTGCCAAAATTAACCACTAGGCCACGGGGCCAGCCCCCTTGGATCCACTTTTAAATGCTTTGTCAGTTAGGATATTTTTGTAGGCCAGAAACAGAATAACCACTATCTTGCTTAGCAAGACCTTCTGAGACAGAGGGGCTCTGGGTTTTTTCAGAGGCTCAGCGACTCACTAAGGAACCATGTTCTTTCCATCTTGCTGCTCTGCCATGTCCAGTGATGGCTCATGTTTTCCTTTTATAGTTGTGTGGTGACTCCAGGAGCTCCGAGTATACGTTCATAGAACAGTACCCTGAGGCGGGAAAATGGAATGGCTCCTTCTCCTACATTTTTTTTTTTAAGAGCAAGACAAATTATCCAGCAGCTTCTCTTTCTTGCTTCATACCTCAAAACAGCGTCATGGGCCCCTTCCTATACCAAACATTAGCATGGAGAATGGCTTAGGCCAAGCGATTCACCCGCAGGCTGAGGAGGATCAACCCTGAAACCAGAGCCAGGCTCTGTGGCAGGAAGAAGCAACCGAAAATGCTACCAATACTGCTTTGGAGAGATTTTGAGATTTCTTTTCCTAAGTAATTGTATATATACTCTGAGATTCTTTAGTGGGAGAAAAGTATACTGCTGCTTTTCTAGAAAGTTTTATTTTTACATAACCATCATCTAAAAATGAGCATATCATTTTTTCAGTGTGATCCACCAAATCCTTCCCATTTCCATTACTTTTCTCTAGTAGAATTCTGTGTTTTTATTCTTTACCCAAATGTTCAACTATTCTAAGTCTTCTGCACTCGTCCTTCTTGACACAACTTCTAAGAATGAAGGAAGAGTAAGGTTTTAGTGGAAAGTGAAGATGGCTCCAATAGTCCCTGTCTACTACAGCTAGCACAGTTTTCTGCTTTTCGTTTTTTAAAAAAAGAATGTTTTCTTATCAGGGAGCATTAAGTAGAAGAAACCTGCATTTTCTATCATGAATAAATACTCTGATTGTCTTTTATTTCAGCAAGTCATTTGACCCTCATGCTTGTATTAGCACAATTAAAACAAGAATTGAAGTGGAGGGATGTCCATCAATTGCCAAAATAATTAGTTCAATAAAATAATTTGTTAATTCAAGGGGGAAAATCAGTTAAATAATTTTTTACATTGAATTGGCTTATTAATTGAATTGAAACAATCAATTCAATTCAACAAATTTTATCAAGAACCTACAATGTACTAACTTAGAATAAGTAATATATGCCATAGAAAATCTTACAACCTAGTGGAGAAAAGAAGTAAATAACCAATATAAAAAAAGCATCTAGGGCCTGGCCCGGTGTCACAGCGGTTAAGTGCGTGTGCTCCGCTTTGGCATCCTGGGCTTCACGGATTCGGATCCTGGGTGCGCACCAACGCACTCCTTGTCAGGCCATGCTGTGGTGTTGTCCCATATAAAGTAGAGGAAGATGGGCACAGATGTTAGCCCAGGGCCAATCTTCCTCAGCAAAAAGAGGAGGATTGGCATTGGATGTTAGCTCAGGGCTAATCACACACAAAAACATCTGTAATAAACTACTACATAAGATACAGCAAAGGTATATCTAACTGTAATAATAACAACAATAATAAGTAATGCATTGAGTACTTATTATGGTGTAGAGTATGCTTTTACTATGCTTTACGTGTATTAACTCATAATTCTCACAACAACCTTACAAGATAAGTTTTTTTGATTAGTCCCATTTTACAGATGAAAAAATGGAGGTATTAGGGAGGGATAAAGAGAGTCTCATGGGGATGCAATCAATTCTGCCTGATAATGTGGGGGGTACATGTTTAGGGGAAAAGATATGGAGACAAGGTGACCTTCCAACTAGGGTTGAGGGAAGAGGCTCAGTAAAAAAGGCTTAGGAGTGGGAAAAAATGGCATTTGAAAATGCATCTCTGAAAGACCTTTGCACGTCTGGTGTGGCTGAAACAGTGTGAGGTGGGGAATAGGTGGAAGCAAAGACAAGGAAAACCGTGGCTAGGTTGTCTGGGCTGTGTGTGTCACGCCAAGGAACCAGGGGCTCTGTCCGTCATTGGTCAGCACTATTCAGGGTGTTTAAGTAGAGTGACACTTTCATCCTAAGAAGATGATTCTGGGATAGAAGGGAGAAAAACAGATCGAAGTAAGAGAGCCTAGAGAGAGAAGGAATGTGGAAAATTCTTGCAATGATCTGAGACAGACAGTGAGCCCTGGATGAGGGCAGTAGGGGAGATGATGAGGAAGAGGGAGACCCAAAGGCTTGGTGACTTCTCAGTGAGCAGTGGTGCCATTGATCAAAATGTGAGAGAAATTGGATATTCCTAAGCAAAAACATGAACCTCGACCAAAACACACACCTTATACAAAATTTACCTCAAAATGGGTCATAGACTTGAATGTAAAATGTAAAACTATGAAAGTTTTAGAAAAAATATAGGAGAAAATCTTTGAGACCCATAGCTAGGTGAAGAGTTCATAGACTTGACACCAAAAGCATGATTCTTAAAAGAAAAAAAATGACAAATTGGACCTTATTAACATCAAAAATTTTTGTTTTGTAAAAGATAAAACATCTTTTCATCAAGAGAATGAAAAGACAAGCTATAGACTGGGAGAAAATATTTGCAAACCACATATCTGACAAGGGACTTGTATCTAGAATATATAAAGAACTCTTAAAATTCAAAATCAACAATAAATAAACCAAACAACTCAATTAGAAAGTGGACAAAATACATAAACAGACATTTAATTGAGGAGGATATACAGATGGCAAATAAACCCATGAAAAGATGTTCATCATCATTAGCCATTAGTGAAAGGCGAATTACAGTGACAGTGGCATATCACTGCAAACCTATCAGAATGGCTAAAATAAAGAGTAGCAACAACACCAAATGCTGATGAAGATTTGGAGAAACTGGATTGCTCATACATTTCTGGTGAGAATGTCATATGGTAAGCCACTCTTGAGTAAAATATGGCAACTTTTGCAACACTAAACTTGTGCTTACCATCAATCCAGCAATTGCATGGCTGGGCATTTATCCCTAGACATGAAAACTATGTTCATACAAAAAACTGTACACAGATGTTCATAGCAGCTGTATTCATAATAGCTAAAAACCTAGAAACAACCCAAATGTACTTCAATGTGTGACTGGTTAACCAAACTGTGTACATCATATCATGGAATACTTCTCAGCCATAAAAAGAAAAGAATTGTTGATATACACATCGACCTGGGTGATCTCTAGGGAATTATGCTGAGTGAAAAAAGCTGGTATCAAAAGGTTACATACTGTATGATTCCACTTATGTAACGTTCTTGAAATGATAAAATTATAGAGATGGAGAAGAGATTAGTGATTGCCAGGGGTTAGGGAGGGAAGAGGGAAGGAGGTGGGTGTGGCTAATAAAAGTGTGATCCTTATGATGAAATTGTTCTGTACTTTGTGGTAGCGATCGCTCAAACCTACACATGTGATAACATTCCACAGAACTAAATATACACACATACGCACAGTGCATATAAAACTGGGGAAATATAATTAAGGGAGGTGGGTGGCATCAATGTCCATTTCCCAGTTGAGATATTGTGCTATAGTTATGCAAGATGTCATTATTGGTGGAAACTATGTAGAGGGTATACAAGATCTCTCTGTATTATTTCTTACAGCTGCATGCGAATCTATAATTATCTAAAAATAAAAAGTAAAAGAAATGTGAGGGGGAAAAATGGGTGTCCTAGAAGAGATTTGGAAATGTTGAGTCTGGGAAGCTGAAGAGGCCTAGTAGGATGTTCACAGGACAGTTCTAGAGTTTAAGGACAAGGTCAGGAACGAGGGGAATTAATGGATCTGAGGGTCGTAGGCATGAATGTGGTTAGGATGTCTTTGGTGAGGTTGCCCTGGGATGAGAATAAAGCTGTAATAATAATACGAGCTTATATAATTGACCATTGCTAAGTGCCAGACATTGAGCAACTTCTTTAGACCTGTTACTTGTTCAATCTTCCCAGCAATCCTATGGTGTAGCTACTATTATTATATCCATTTTACATATGAGGAAACTGAGGCCTCGAAGGGTTAAATAACTGCCAGGGTCACGCAGCTGGTAACCAGAGGAACTAGTCTATGTGACTCCAGAGGTTACCCTACCTCCAGCAGTAGAGAAGAGCCCGGGGCAAAAGCAAAAGGAGCGTGAACGTTGCAAGTCTTGGCAGGAAAAGAGAAGCTCCGGAAAGTGACAGAGATGGTAATTCCATTTCCACCCAGTTTCCATATCCTGAGCTTTAATGGGTTTTATTCTAGTCCTGTCCCTCAGCTTTCAGATGCATCCTAGTAACGTGTTACCAAGGGGGAATGGATAGACTGTGTGTTGGTGGATGGGTGGGGCAGTTCTTATAAGCATGTGGTCCACAGACCTGGTGGATGGGGCTGGTACCAGGTCTCTTCGTGGAGTCAGTGGACCAAAGACCAGTCATCAGGAGACTTGGCTGGCTGAAAACTGGGAGGCACACAGTGGGTGTGTCATAATGGAGGAACTGGGAGAAGGGGGATAGAGGGAAGTGGAGGCCAGCTGTGAGGAAGCCAAGCTGTGAGTGGGTGAAGTAAGATGATTCTGGAGCTGAGTCCAGGGCTGTGGAGAGCCTGCAGCGACCTTACTTTCCATGAGGCATGGGACAGCCAGGGCCCCTCCCTTGAAGAGACAGAGCTAGATCCGACATAGCCCATTTGTCTGGGTTAGTCTCAGGCGTCCCACCTTTTCTTTTCACTAAAGTAGCCAGGCCAAGAAAGAATTGATAAGAAGGAATTGATCAAATTGATCAGTTGTCTGGGTTTGCGTGGGCATAACATAAAAGCCTCACCAGCTCTTAGGAAAAAGGAATCAATGTGTTTTTAGTTTCTCGAGTGCTCTGATTTCACCAGTTGATTTGTATCATAATTCCTACAGATGTAGCTAAAAAATTAAACTAAATTCCTAATGTATAGTGAAAAACACCAATTGAGGAACTTTCAAAATTATATTAATAATTAATGTTGACACACAGCAACCCTAATTTGAATTTTTCTTGGTGTATTTCTGAGTACTTCAGCACTGTCATTTTTATAGTTCATCAGTCCATCAATTTTTGCTACAATACCATTGACTAAAAAGAATACTCCTGAATAAGGGGATGATTATGGGTGTAGAGCAGGGAAAACATAAGGTGAGTCTGCAGTTCCAGAAATAGGGCAGTCCTCTTCCCTGTTTCAGACTGTATCACAAAGCTGTAGTCATCAAAACGGTGTGGGATCAGTATAAACACAGACACAGAGATCAATGGAACAGAATGGAGAGCCCAGAAGTAAAGCCAGGCATATAAGGTCAATTAATTTTCAAGAAAGGTTCCAAGAACACACAATGGGGAAAAGATAGCCTCTTCAATAAATGGTGCTGGGAGATTGGATATCCATGTGCAAAAGAATGAAATTGGACCCCCATCATGCACCATACACCAAAATCAATTCAAAATGCATCAAAGACTAAAATGTAAGACCTGAAACAAAACTCTTAGGAGAAAACAGGGGAAGGGCTCTTTGACATTGGTCTTGGCAACAATTGTTTTGGATTTGAAACCAAAAGCAAAGGCAACAGAAGCAAAAATAAACATGTGGGACTACATCAAACTAAAATGTTTCTGTACAGAAAAGGAAAAAATCAACAAAATGAAAAGGCATTCTATGGAATGGGAGAAAATATTTGCAAACCATATATCCAGTGAGGGGTTAATATCCAAAATATATAAGGAACTTAGGCAACTCAATAGCAAAACAACAAATAACTCAATTAAAAAATGGGCAAAGAACCTGAATAGACATTTTTCCAAAGAAGACATACAAGTTGCCAATAGGTACATGCAAAGGTGCCCAACATCACTAATCATCAGGGAGATGCAAACCAAAACCACAGTGAGATATCACCTCACACCTGTTAGGATGCCTGTTATCAAAAAGACGAGATGACAAATGTTGGAGAGGATGTGGAGAACAGAGAACCCTTGTGCACTGCTGGTGGGAATGTAAAATGGTGCAGTCATTGTGGAAAACTGTGGAAGTTCTTCAAAAAATCAAAAATAGAACTACAATATGATCCAGCAATCCTACTTCTGGGTATATATCTGAAGAAAATGAAATCACTATCTGGAAGAGATATATGCACCCCTATATTCATTGCAGCATTATTCACAACAGCCAGGATATGGAAACAAATAAGTGTCTGTTGACTGATGAATGGATGAAGAAAATGTTACACACACACACACACACACACACACACACAATGGAATACTATTCAGCCTTTAAAAAGAAAAAAATTAGCCCTTTACAACGACGTGGTTGAACCTGGGGGGCATTATACACCAGACAGAGAAAGACAAATACTGCATAGTATCACTTATGTGTGAACTCAGAAACAGAGAATACAATGAGGGTAGGCAGGGACTGGGTGTGTGTGAAACAGAGAGGTTGCTCAAAGGACACAAATTTTCAGTTGTAAGATGAATAAGCTCTGAGGAACTAACGGACAACCTGGTGACTATAGTTAACAATACTGTATTGTATACATAAAATTTGCTAGGAGAGTATATCCTAACATTTTTACAAAAAAAAAAAGGTAACTATGTGAGGTGATGGATATGTAATTAACTTGATTGTGGGAATCATTGCACCATGTACACGTATATCAAATCATCATATTGTACACTTTATTATTTTTGTGTGTTTGTGAGGAAGAGCCCTGAGCTAACATCCATGCCAATCCTCCTCTTTTTGCTGAGGAAGACTGGCCCTGAGCTAATGTCTGTGCTGATCTTCCTCCACTTTATGTGGGACGCCGCCACAGCATGGCCTGACAAACGATGCGTTGGTGCGTGCCCAGGACCTGAACCCAGGCCAGCAGCAGCGGAGCGCACGCACCGCTACGCCACAGGGCTGGCCCCCTTGTACACTTTAAATATATTACAATTTTGTTTGTCAATTAACCTCAATAAAACCAGAAAAAAAAAGATATCAAGGCAGTTCTCAAAACCTAAATGTGTCATCAAACACACACACACACACACACAGCTTGAAGGGGCTCCCTTTAGCAAAATTTGGGACAATTTAAACATCAAAATAACATTAACACTAAAGGATTATAACTCAAATAAAAATTTCAAAAGTCCATGGGTTCATAGTGATACTAAAAAGGAAGAGAGAGAAAGGAGAAAAGAGGGGCAAGGAAAACTATTCTTCATAGAAGAATGCTAGCTGATAAATGAAGAAGAAATGGTGGAATTAGACAGTCACTATTTAAAAATTTCTAATAAATTAGGCAAAGATTATCAGTGGATGCTAAAATCATTTTGGGGATTCAGGACGTTCTCTTAATCTTAATGTATCACCCATCAGATGACTTAAATTATTACAAAGGGGAAATGTCCCTCTACAGTGGAGAGATCTCGAGGACACTCAACTTACCCAGCTAAGCATTGCTAACAGTGGGACAACGTGGCATTATCTGCTTCCTCACGTGTAAGAAGAATGCAACATCACCTACACAGTACTGTTGACAAAGATGTCAAATCAGAATATAATCATAAGGAAATAATCCGGCGAGTCCAGAATCCATTCAAGTCTCTGGTATCTTTATAAAAGTCAATATCATGAAAAACAGACAAACAAAAGGCAGTGGGACTGTTCTGGTAAAAAGACTAAAGAGAAACAGCATCCAAATACATGATGTGAACATTGATGGAATCCTGGATTCCCCTCCCCACCCCTCGCACAGTGCAAAGGCTGTACAAGACATTTTATTATATTATTGAGGTAACATTGGTTTATAACATACATATTTACGTGTACATCAGTACATTTTGACTTCTGATTAGACTACATTGTGTTCACCACCAATAGTCTAGTTTTTATCCATCAGCATACATATGTGCCCCTTTACTCCTTTTACTCCCACCTGCTCCCTTCCCCTCTGGTAACCACCAATCTGTTCTCTGTATCTATGTGTTTGTTTGTTTGTTTATCTTCCACATATGAGTGAAGTCAAATGGTATTTGTCTTTCTCCATCTGACATTTCACTTAGCATAATATCTTCAAAATTTATCCAGGTTGTCAGCAAATGGCAACATTTCATCTTTTTATGGCTGTGTAGTATTCCATTGTATATATACATCTTCTTTATCCATTTATCCGTTGATGGGCACTTGGGTTGCTTCCAAGTCTTGGCTCTCATGAATAATGCTGCAATGAACACAGGGGTGCATATATCTTTTTGAATTAGTGATTTCATGTTCTTTGAATATTACCTAGAAGTGGAATATCTGGATCATACTGTAGTTCTATTTTTAATTTTTTGAGGAATCTCCATGCTGTTTTCCATAGTGGCTGCACCCATTTGGATTCCCACCAGCAGTGTACAAGGGTTCCCTTGTCTCCACATCCTCTTCAACAGTTATTTCTTGTCTTTTTAATTGTAGCCATTCTGACAGGCGTGAGGTGATATCTCACTGTAGTTCTGATTTGTGTTTCCCTAATAATTAGTGATGTTGAACATCTTTTCAAGTGCCTGGTGGCCATCTGTATATCTTTGAAAAAATGTCTGTTCAGATCCTCTGCTCATTTTTTGATCAGGTAGTTCATTTTTTTTTGCTGTTAAGTTGTATGAGTTCTTTATATATTTTGGATATTAACCCCTTATTGGATATATGATTTGCAAATATCTTCTCTCAATTGGTAGGTTGTCTTTTTGTTTTGTTGATGGTTTCCTTGCCGTGCAGAAGCTTTTTAGTTTGATGTAGTCCCATTTGTTTATTTTTTCTTTTGTTTCCCTTGCCTGAGGAGACATATTCAAAAAGATATTGCTAGGACCAATGTCAAAGAGTGTACTGCCTATGTTTTCCATCAGGAGTTTTATTGTTTCAGGTCTTATCTTCAAGTATTTAATCCATTTTGAGTTAATTTTTGTGTATGGTGTAAGATAATAGTCTACTTTCACTCTTTTGCATGTGGCTGTCCAGTTTTCCCAACACAATTTATTGAAGAGACTTTCCTTTCTCCATTGTATATTCTTGACTGCTTTGTCAAAAATTGGCTGTCCATAGATGTGTGGCTTTATTTCTGGGCTCTCAATTCTGTCCCATTGATCTGTGTATCTGTTTTTCTTCCAGTACCATACTGTTTTGGTTACTATAGCTTTGTAGTATAATTTGAATTCAGGGATTGTGATACCTCCAGCTTTGTTCTTTTTTCTCAGGTTTATTTGGCTATTCGAGATCTTTTGTTGTTCCATATACATTTGAGGATTTTTTGTTCTATTTCCATGAAAAATTCCATTGGAATTCTGATTGGGATTGCAGTGAATCTGTAGATTGCTTTAGATAATATGGACATTTTAACTATGTTAATTCTTCCAATCCATGAGCATGGAATATCTTTCCATTGCTTTATGTCTTCTTGGATTTCTTTCAACAATGTCTTATAGTTTTCAGTGTATAGGTCTTTTACCTTCTTGGTTAAATTTATGCCTAGATATTTTATTCTTTTTGTTGCAATTGTAAATGGGGTTGTATTCTTGATTTCTCTTTCTGCTAGTTCACTGTAGTGTATAGAAATGCAACTGATTTTTGTATGTTGATTTTGTACCCTGCAACTTTACTGTATTCATTTATTATTTCTAATAGTTTTGGTGGATTCTTTAGAGTTTTCTATAGACAAAATCATGTCATCTGCAAATAGTGACAGTTTTACTTCTTCCTTTCCAATTTGTGTCCCTTTTATTTCTTTTTTTTTGCCTAATTGCTTCCAATACTATGTTGAATAAAAATGGCGAGAGTGGGCATCCTTGTCTTTTTCCTGTTCTTAGAGAGATAACTTTCAGTTTTCTACCATTGAGCATGATGTTAGCTGTGGGTTTGTCATATATGGCCTTTATTATGTTGAGGTACTTTCCTTTTATACCCATTTTATTGAGGTTTTATCATAAATGGGTGCTAAATCTTGTCAAATGCTTTCTCTGCATCTATTGAGATCATGTGATTTTTGTTCTTCATTTTGTTATGTAGTGTATCACATCGATTCATTTGCGGATGCTGAACCATCCCTGAGTCCCTGGAATAAAACTCATTTGATCATGGTGTATGATCCTTTTATTGAATTGTTGTATTCCATTTGCTAATGTATTGTTGAGGATTTTTGCATAGATGTTTATCACCAATATTGGCCTGTAATTCTCCTTTTTTATGTCGTCCTTGTTTGGTTTTGGTATCAGGGTAATCTTGGCCTCATAAAATGAGTTAGGAAATGTTCCATCCTCTTCAATTTTTTGGAAAAGTTTGAGAAGAATGGGTACTAAATCTTCTTTGACTGTTTGGTAGAATTCACCAGAGAAGCCATCTTGTCCTGAGCTTTTGTTTTTTGGGGAGGTTTTTGATTACTGTTTCAATCCCCTTTCTTATGATCAGTCTATTCAGATTCTCTATTTCTTCTTGATTCAGTTTTGGGAGGTAGCATGATTTTAACAATTTATCCATTTCTTCTAAGGTATCCAATTTGTTGGCATATAGCTTTTCATAGTATTCTCTTATAATAATCCTTTGTATTTCTGTGGTATCCATTGTAATTTCTCCTCTTCCAGTTGTGATTTTATTTATTTGAGCCTTATCTCTTTTTTCCTGAGCAAGTCTGACTAAGGGTTTGACAATTTTGTTTATCTTTTCAAGGACCAGCTATTAGTTTCATTGATATTTTCTATTATCTTTCTAGTCTCTATTTCATTTATTTCTGCTCTGATTTTTAATATTTCCTTCCTTCTACTGATTTTGGGCATCATTTATTCTTCTTTTTCTAGTTCCTTTAGGTGTAATGTCAGGTTGTTTACTGAAATTTTTCTTGTTTCTTGAGGTGGGCCTGTATTGCTATATACTTCCCTATTAGTACCAATTTTGCTGTGTCCCTTAGGTTTTGGTATGTTATATTTTCATTTTCATTTGTCTCCAGGTATTTTTTAATTTCTCCTTTGATTTTTTCATTGATCTAATAGTTGTTGAGTGGTATGTTGTTTAGTCTCCACATATTTGTGACTTTTCCAGCTTTCTTCTTGTAGTTGATCTAGTTTTATACCATTGTGGTCTGAAAAGATGCTTCATATGAATTTAATCTTCTTAAATTTATTAAGACTTGTTTTGGTTCCTGACATATGGTCTATCTTTGAGAATGTTCCATGTGTACTTAAGAAGAATGTGTATTTTGCTGCTTTTGGATGGAACATTCTCTCTCTATATATATCTATTAAGTCCATCTGGTCTATTGTTTCATTTAAGGCTGATGTTTCCTTGTTGACGTCTGTCTGAATGATCTATCCAGTGATGTAAGGGGAGTATTAAAGTCCCCTACTATTGTTACACTTCTGTCAATTTCTCCCTTTAGGTCTGTTAATAGTTGCTTTATATACTTTGATGTTCTTACATTAGGTGCATATATATTAATGAATACTATGTCTTCTTGGTGGATTATCCTCTTTATCATTATATAATGTCCATCTTTGTCTCTTGTTATCCTTTTTGGCTTGAAGTCTATTTTGTGTGTTATAAGTGTGACTATATCCACTTTCTTTTGGTTACCATTTGCTTGGAGTATCATTTTCCATCCCTTCCCTTTGAGCCTATGTTTGTCTTTAGAGCCGAGATGGGTCTCCTGGAGGCAGCATTTTGTTGGTTCATGTTTTTTAATCCATTCAGCCACTGTGCCTTTTGATTGGTAAATTCAATCCATTCACATTTAGGGTGATTATTGATATATGAAGGCTTAATACTGCCATTTTATCTTTTGTTTTCTGATTGCTCTATATTTCCATTGTTTCTGTCTACCATTTCAGTTTGGTGGTTTTCTGTGATGTGTTTCTCAGTTTCCTCCTTTTTTATGTTTCATGACTGCTCTGAATTTTTGTTTTATGGTTAAAATGAGGTTTGTATAAAAGATCTCATAGATGAGGTAGTCCTTTTTCTGCTGATTTCATCTTATCTTCATTTGCCTATGTAGGTTCCATCCTTTTCCTCTTGTCTTTCTATATTTTTGTAGTAACAAATTATCCCTTTTGTGTTGTGAGTTTGTTACCAAACTGAAGTGGTTATAGTTATTTTTAGTGCTTTCTTTTCTTTAGTTTTATGTTATAATTGTTCACTAACCTATTCTGATACAGATCTGCAATTTTCTGATTCTGTCTGTCTATTTATCATCTTGCTTAAAGCTTTGTACACCTTTGCCTTTTTGTTTCTGGTAGAAGAGCTCTTTTCAATATTTCTTGTAAGGCATGTCTAGTGGCAATGAACTCTCTCAAATTTTGTTTGTTTGGGAAAGGCTTTATTTTTCCTTCATATTTGAATGATATCTTTGCCGGATAGAGTATTCTTGGCTGACAGTTTTTATCTTTCAATATTTTGAATGTATCATTCCACTCTTTCCTAGCCTCTAGAGTTTCTGCTGAGAAATCTACTGATAGCTTAATGGGGATTCCTTTGTAGGTTATTGTTTTTTTGTCTCTGGTCACACTTAATATTCTTTCTTTGTCATTGACTTTTGACAATTTTCATGTGATGTGCTGTGGAGAAGGTCTTTTTGCATTGAGATAATTAGGTGTTCAATTAGCTTCATGTACTCGTATATCCAATTCCTTCTCCAAGTTTGGGACATTCTCAGCTATTAATTCTTTAAATAAACTCTCTTCTCCCTTCTCCCTCTCTTCTACTTCTTGGATACCCATTATCCTTATGTTGTTTTCCTAATTGAGCCAGATATTTCTCATAGAATTTCTCCATTTTTAAAAAATCTTAGTTCTGTCTCCTCTTCCACTTCAATCATTTCTAGATTTCTATCTTTGAGCTTGCTAATTCTCTCTTCCATATGGTCTGCTCTATTTCCAGTGCTTCCTACTCTATTCTTCATCTCATTTATTGAGTTTTTCAGCTTCAGAATTTCTGTTTGGCTTGTTTTTAAAGTTTCAACCTCTTTCATGAAATACTCCTTCTGTTCATTAATTTTATTCCTGAGCGATTTGAACTGTCACTTTGAGTTTTCTTGTAGCTTGTTGAGTTTCTTCATGACAGCTATTTTGAATTGTCTGTCAGTTAGATTGCAGTCTTCCATGACTTCCTTTCTGGAGAATTGTCATTTTCTTTTTGCGATGCTGTGTTACTATAATTTGTCGTGGTGCTTGATGCATTGTTCTTCTGCTGGCACATTTGTGGTAGCAAACACATTTCTTATTCGGAAATGGTTTTGTTTACATTGATTCTGAGCTGCTTCCAGTAGTATTTGAGAGCCTGCACTTTCCACCCTCCACTGCATCTGCCAGTGGTGTTGTCAGTGGCCTCCTTGTGCTGCTTGTGCTTCTGAGGTCAGTGGTACCTTGCTGCTTATGGTGTTGCTGCAGTCATGGGTATTGCCACTGTGGTCACTGGGCTGGCAAGCACCTCTGCTTCTTCCAGGGTCACCTGGGTCACGGGTTCCTCCACTGTGGCAGGGGGAGAGGGAGAGTGGGATGAGAGCCCAGTCATGGGTCCCTCCATCACGTTCAGGTTTGTTGGGTTTGCAGGCAATGGTGTCATGGGTGGGAGGGACATAGTTGTAGGCACCACTGCAGCTGAGGGTAACCAGGGTCATGGGCTCTGCTGTTGCTGTTACCAGGCTCTCCATGGGCTCTCAGTGACCACATGTACTGCTGCCATGTACACCACCTCTGCTGCTGGTCTCAGATTTTCTGGGGGTGCTGACAACACCACTGCCTGGAGCACTGGGTTTGTGGATGTCACCACTGCTGATGGGTAGGCCAGGATTGAGGGCGACACTGCCACCACCATGAGTGGAGGGATCTCTGGGTTGTAGTGCTGCCAGGTATCCTGGAGCCTCTGGTCTCAGGAGGCACAGAGGTTCCTGGAACCTCAGGCCATGAGCACTGCTGCCACTGCTGGAGACCTGGAGTCTTGGATGCAGTGCCTGTTGCTGGGAGGGTAGGGGTTGAAGTCACCATCACCAGGGAGTGGGGAGGGGTTTGAACTGCAGATACTATCGCGGTTCCTGGAGCCTTTAGTTGTAGGTGCCACAGCAGTTCCTGGCGCCTCTGGGAGTGTGGGCTGCCTGGGTTCCTGGGGCCTCAGTTTGTGGCATTACTATAGTTCCTGGGGCCTCCAGTCTTGGGAGCTGCCACTGCTACTCCCCAGGTTCCACCATCTCCATGAGGTCCAGTCCACCCACCTTCAGATATATAGACGCATGGATCTCTCAGGTGTTCCGGTGTGCTGTGCAAATAGGTTTTTGTTGGTCTATGGATGTCCTACTGGTTGTAACTTAAAAGGGAGAGACAAAAGGAACAACTCACTCTGCCATGATGCTGGCATCACCTCCCTGTAGACGACATTTTAGAGAAAACAGGGGGGAGATTTAAATATGGACTGTATATAGATAATATTATTGAATTAATGTGATTTTTCTTAGCTGAGATATTATATTGAGGTGATGTAAGAGAATACTCTTATTCTCAGGAGATATATGCTGAAGTATTTAAGGGTACAGTGTCATGATCTACAATGTACTTTCAAATACCTAAATATTTTATGGACTTACAATCTGATACAATTGGTTTAAATGTTTAATTTATTGGTTTTTTATTTGAACTTTTCTCGTTTCTCAAAGTTATGACAGTTCATTTAAAATCGCTTTATGGTAATTCAAACTCTGTCTCCCATTTCATTAGCTTTTTGGTTTCTTTTCACTTTCATACCTTCTCAGAAACGATGAAGCAAATACTAGATTTGTATTAATCTCCCCTGTCCTTCAGAATTCTCTCTCCACATCTCAGTCAGCAGGTATAGGATATCAGCCTGCATGATCTTTACCATTTTATTAGATTCTTCTGACAATTTTGCAAGAGGCATTTAGGTCTTTTCCTTGTTTTTAGCTAGCCTTCATTTGAAAATGAATCTAGCTCATTAGTTTCCTAGAGAATAATCAATTTGAAAACGGAAAGTCAGAGACTTATATCACCACTTCCAACCACTTTTGCTAAATTCTTTGATAACAGAAGATATATATGAAGAATTTACATATTTTTTATCAAGATTTGTCTCCCCCATTTTCCATAAGATGCCTCAACTTTGTGTGGCAGCCAGAGTCAGCTGCATTGTGTACTGTCTTCCAGGTGGACCTTCACCAAAGCCTGGTAAGGCTGGCAGGACAGGGGCCACCCTCTTTCTTTTCATGATGGGGAGGTGGAGGCTGGAGAGAAGCTATATCACACGGGTAATTCATGGGTGAGTGATGGGAACAGAGTCTGGGCTTCCTGGTTCTTTGACTGGGGCTTTTTCTCCTTTACATGCCTCTTCTTGGCAATGTCCAAAAGCTGTGCTCCTAGCCATCCCTGCAGTGGCATTTCCTTCAGTCAAAATTGTTGACTGAGAATCTGCTGTATATCCAGGTCAGGACTCAGCGTTAGGGACAAAGACGAATACTTTATGATCTCTGGCCTTAAAGTGCTATTGTATGGCAAAAATAACTAGACATTAGATATGACATGTATTATAGAAATTAGATATTTTATTAGATATAGAACATTAGCTATTATAGAAACAGAGAGTGGAGAAGGCACCTCTGTGGTCCTCAGGATCCTAGTTTTGTAATTCTCTGGAGTTTTCTAGGGAGAATCTTCTATTTCTTTGAACAGGGGACGTTTCTGCTTACTTTTGGAAATTGTGGGTAAACATGCGTCCCTCATGATTCCTTTGATTCTAGAATCAAGCATAGGCCTGGAGAAGTGTCAAAAGAACAGATATCAGATTATATCTCACACTATCCCCTCCTTAGCTGCTGTCTTTCTTTGCACATCTACAAAATGGAGAGAGCCAAATGTGTCACTGGGGGATGGGTTCACTGAGGAGCAGAGAGTGAGAGGAGCTCCTGTAAACCCTTAGACTGGGAAGATGAGATTCAAGATGCTAAAAGAAATTTGGTCATTATCAGGTTTTAGATTCATGGAATTGTGTTTTAGGAGGTAGGATTTGATCCTGTATTGGTCAAATCATGAATGATATTTTAAAAGCATCTTCCTTACTATCAACTGTTGGTTGATGTAAATTCATTTTCATCATAGCTGGGTTGGTATTTGTCTAGCGTGCACCTGTACAGCAGGACCGGTTGTTAACAATATTGAAATACTTCTATATCACTTGATAATAACCACTGCTCCATGAAAACCCTCACCTCCCCTCTCCCAGCTTCTTCTCCAGGACTGGCTCCACCATATCTGCCTCCAGTATCCAGCAATCAAAGGATTAATACTTGGCACAGCAAGGAAACTTGTTACATATTTTGAATATCTTCCTTTCCTTAGTTATTATTATAGTTCCTAATTTCATGCCAATCACTTACACAATTCTTCCTCTAAAATAGTCCTATACCTTAGAACTTGGCAAACTGACTATTAAAACTATTTCAAAATCATGACATCAAGTGAAAACTCATAGTCTTAGTAGTTTTCTAGTTAAAATAGTAAAAGTAAATGTGTATAGATAGTGTTCATATTCCTGAATGCTTTATAGAGGAGCTGCCTCTCTTAGGAGCATAGAGAACACCAATCAAGAGGAAAATTAAGATGGCATCAAGCACAATGTAACCTTGCACACTAGAGGTGCTCCATGTATGTTGGTAGATCATCCTGTAGGGAATGAGGCTGTTCCATGTGGAGGAGAGAGTTCGTCAGTGGGCATCAGCTATCGTGCCAATGCATTTTGTGATAATGGCAGCCTTTCTCAATTATTGACTTCTCTTCACTCCATCTTTGCCAACAGAGCTCCTTGTAGTGACCTCCCAGGACTTGGCCTTAGCTATCCCCAGTGCTGCTCTCTCTTGGACCATGGCCTGAAGCCCATTTAATATCTTCCAGACCTAGACTCTCCTTGTTTTCTGGTTTCATCAAATACAGCCCCAAGTCTCTTTGAGATCAACACTTCCTAATGCCAGTTCCCCTTGTTCCTAGCTCATGTTCAGTTAAACATGTTTTTTCTTAAGTGTGGGAAAGGCTAAACTCATTAAATTATTTTTTAGTTCAAGTGAAAATATTTCTATCCAAGTCTCCATGAGAATATATTTATGTATACAATTTCATTTATCTACTATTTACACATAGCAGCTGCATATTTTTAGTACTGGGGTGTTAGATTGCCTTTTGGATTCAGGAAAATGTAATCACAGCTGGCACAAGATGGTCAGAATGGCTGTCTTTGACTGTATTTTCTCTTGCTCTTTCACTGTGATGAATGTCATACTAGTAGCCAGTCAAAAGCCTGTTCACCTGAAATGGTTCTTTTTCCAAACAAGAAACATGACTTTGAGCGCTGTACATCAGTTGCCAAGCTAATAAGATAATCCTCTTTTCATTTCAAAGTCTGTACTCTAATCGTAAAACAGAAGTCTCCTTTTCTCTTTGCAACAGTCACTGGATAAAGATTCTGTTATCATAATCCTATTAAAATGTATTCGCTTTTGCAATACACTTTGATAATAGTATTTATCTTTCTAAGCACCTAGAGAGAAGAGTGATAAAAGACAGATCTATTCAAAATTTCGGGAAAAAATAGGTCCAGAGAAAGAGCAGGTATGTTAAGTGAATAGCAACTTATAGCTTAGAAATGAATAGCTTAGAAAATGAAGTAGCTTAGAAATGAATAGCTACAAATATCCATACCAAGAAAGAGCAATCATTAATTCAGGAATCAGGCTTCCTTTTAGCCTCTGATTGGGAAAGACAGTAATTTTCCAATTGAAATGCTCTGTACTGATCACATGTGTCCACATAGGAAATGTTGGCCAAACTGGATTTCCTGACACCGACCTAGCTATCAATCCTCACCTGTGGCATTTCTAGCATGTCACCCTTTTTGCAACTAATGGCTTTGAAGTTGCTAACACCATTTCAAAAAGTAAACAGATAATTAGCTTTGACAGGAGATGTGCAAACAGAGCCATCATTAATGAATCGATTCTGCTGAGCACATTCGCTGGTACTCAGCATTTTAGTTGATACTGTTCATTTTGTATGGGGGCAATGAAAATCCTGGTGACTTCTGACATTTTTGCCTTGAGTGAGGGGATCTCTCTCTCTTTTTTCAGAAGAGCCAATAGTAGTCAAGTGTAGTTCTCTGTTCCTGAAATGATCATCCTGTACCGATCCAACTTCATTTATGTAAACGCTGCGGAAAATGATTTGCCATTTCCACAGACTTTCCTCAAAATTTTTTGTTTCAAGTCAAAGTGCATTTCCAAGCATGTATGTATCTTACCTCTAGATTTTCATTCATTTTTATACCAGAGATGAGGCCATCGTGTATTAATGGTATATTTCAGTTATGTCTGTTGTTTGGATCATTGAGAAAATATCCACTTTTCTTCACAAAGATTCCACCTGAAAGTTACTTACCAGTTAGTATAAACTTAATGTTTAATATTATTAAATGTCCTCTCAGTTGCAAAATGTGGGCATAATTATATATTTGCAGAAAATCTATACAATGTCCATTTTATATTTTAAAAACCTGGAGAATTATTTCTTTATAGGTAAATTGACTTGACTTCTGCTTCCCACTCTTAGGCACTGACATATGATTTGATAGGCATTTAGAAAGCTTCCTGAAATGTGTCATGTTCCACTCGTGAGTTATTTGGTGACTAAATTAAACACAAAATGGAATTGTAAGAGCTTATGGCTTGATTCAAGGGTGTTTAGGATCTACATTCTCCTCGACTAAAGAGCAAATACGTTTTTTAGGGCAATTTAGGGCAAAAAGTCCAAACTAAAGCTCACCATTTTGAAATAAATATTTATGAAACAATGTTTGTATTTTCTTTTTCTGAGCTAAGCCTGACATTCCATCTTGCTGGTCTTTCTTACGGAGCGTGGTGCGGGGTCTTCCCAGAGCTGGCATCTAATCTCTCGTCCTCGGTCTTCCTCATCTGAGTTGGTGGCTTGTTGGGACAGAGGCGCTCTCATTTCTCTTCACATCAGATGGGGACTCTAAATTCCTAGTAACTGCTGAGCCTTAAATCTGGAATAGATGTAATTTTTTTTTGAGAAGGAATAATGCTGGGTAGTTGTAGTTTCCCATTTTTGAAACGGAAACGCTGCAGTGATTTAATGTAATGTGTATTAAAATTGCACACACCTACATGGGTTTCTTTGTTTCATTTCGAGGCCACGCTAGTGAGGCAGAGAGAGCCTCCATCCAGTTTCTGTGCTTCTTGGCCTACAGGCCTCAGCAGGACTGCTTGGTGGGGAGTCGACAGTGCAGAAATGAGCAAGACAAACGGGTCTGTGACCTGAGGGGGATATCAAGCCACACAGGACCATTTGCTCTTCCCCAGGTGTGTCTTAAGTGTTCTCTCCTTGGCCTCCTGGTGATCTAGTCTCTGGCCTTGTCCCACTCCTCCCTTCCACTTGTTATTTCCCTCTTTACTTGGATTCAGAATGGAGTTGATCCCACTCTTCAGCTCACTGGACACTCTCAACAATCCATGCAGGTCCCATTCTTGTAGTATGAATTTATTTCCTCTTAATCCCTGATCACCACACTCATTCTCCCTCCCCAAGACATTCGCACAAATGTGTCTGATGTGAGTATAATGATGTGTGATTTCTTGTAAAGTATGTAGTCTTTGTGTATGTTTAACTTAGTATGTGTTATTGTGTTATAGCTGTCATTCTTTTTTACCTTCTCCCCTCAATACATTTTGACTATCTATCCATGCATGAGCAGCTACTCCATTGCTTCTAACTCTGCACAGTTTTTATGGTATAAATCCATCACACTTTACTTATCCATTCTCCTAGAGCTCCTGCTCACCTCAGGGGCCTCCCACCGTTTCTCCCCAAGCTAACATCTGTGCCAATCTTCCTCTACTTTGCATGTGGGACGCTGCCACGGCATGGCTTGATGAGCAGTGTGCAGGTCCGCACCTGGGATCCGAACATGCGAACCCCGGGCCGCTGAAGCGGAGTGCGTGAACCCAACCGCCACATCAGCCGGCCGGCCCCTCATACTGACTTCTTTACATCCCTCTAAAGTAGCAGAAGTCTTTGCATCTCTTGTTTGGCCCCCATGCTCACTACCTAGATAGGACCTATTATTGTACATCCTTTATATTTCTCCTTAAATGTAACTTAATTCAAGAAGTCTTTGCTGATCTCCCCTCCAGAGTATACTTAGGCTCCTGTTCTGTGCTCACTGTACTCAGTTCTTCCCTTATTGAAACCAAGGTGGCACTTTATTATAATATTCTACTAGCCAATAAGCTCCCAAGTGCCTAAATCGTGTCTGCTTTGCTCACTGTCGAATGGTTAACTCCTCAGTAACTAGCCCAATGTCCAGAACATGTTAGATACTCCGTAAAAATGTTGTTGATTGAATGAACAAATGCATGAATGAAATCAAGACATGACCACTGAATTCAAGAAGCTCTTAATGCTCCCAATGACACAACCGGTTAGTAATAGTATCCTCATTTTTTTGGCAACTGAAGCTCAGAAAGACGAAATAAATTGTTGAAGTTACATGCAGATGAGTCATGGAGGTGGGATTCAAACACACACATCTTTGACTGTGTATGGTGGTATTTTAGATTCAGAAGCCTTTTGGAACCAGTCTATGACTTTTCTTTCAACTCATGATACCTAGCCCACTTCTCCTGGAGCTGTGGGCTGAAGGGGAAGATAGCAGATAATTCATGAGAACATCTCTATTGAGCTCCTGTTCCTTTCCAGGCACTGTCCTAGGAGCTGAGAACACAGTGATGGAGCTAACAAGCAGAATCTCTGTCGCAGTGGAGCTGACAGTCCCATGGGAGAGGCAGTGAACAAGTACACAGATAGCTTCAGGTGTTGTTAAGGGGCTTGAGAGAGATCTTCTGGTGGTAGTGGATAATTTACACCGGTTGGTAAGAACATTTGAATAGACACGGATGAGAAGGAACCAGTCACAGAAAAATTCAGGGCAAGAAAGTTCCAGGCAGAAGGAAAAGTACGTGTGAAAGCTGGGAGAGGAGAATAAGCTTGGTGTTTTGAGGAACGAATAGGAGGCCCCTGAGGTGGAGATGAGGTAGATGGTGTCTTAGTCCATCCAGGCTGCTATAACAAAATACCACAAACTGGGTGGCTTATAAATAGCAGAAGTTTGTTGCTCACAGTTCTGGAGGCTGGAAGCCCGAGATCAGGGTGCCAGCATGGTTGGGTTCTGGTGAGGACCCTCTTCTGGGTTGTAGACTGCCAACTTCTCATTGCATCCTCAATTGACAGAAGGGGTGAGAGAGTTCTTTCAGGCCTCTTTTATAAGGGCACGAATCCCATTCACGAGGGCAGAGCCCTCATGACCTAATCACCTCCCAAAGGCCTCACTTCCTTATACCGTCACCTTGGCGGTTAGGATTTCAACATATGAATTTTGAGGGGGACACAAACATTCAAACTATAGCAGATGGATAGGCAGATGACATATCACATGGGGCATTATAGGCCATGACGAGGACACTGTGAGTGTGTCAGGAAGCCACTGGAAGGTTTTGAGCTAGGGAGTTACGTGATCTGACTTAAGTCACTTATGATGATTATGGGGACAAAAAGAGTGGAAGGAGAGAGGCCAGTTAGGAGCCTATTGCTGTAGCCCAAGGTGGTAGCTGCAGGAATGGTGAGAACTGGTCAGATCTGAAATATATTTCAGAATAGAACAAATAAGATTTGCTAATTTGCTGAATGTGTGTACAGAGGAAAAGGGGAGATTCGGGGGGTGGGTAAGAGAAAGGAAGGAACCAAGGTGGGTTTACTACGGGGAAGACAGAGCCACTGACTGAGGTGGGAAAGACTGAGAATGGAGCAGGTTTCCACCAGCCAGGAGCTCTGTCTTAGACTTGCTTGATCTGAGATATCTGCTAGACACCAGGGGCCTTGACGGGTGGGATGCAACCCAGGGCTTGGAGAAAAGGCTGGGCCTGGAGATATAAATGTGACAGCTGTCTGTGTATAGACAGTTCTAAAGCCAGGCCCCAGGGAGTGAGGGGAGCCAGAGAAGGAAGAGAAGAGGGCGAAGGATGTCGCTCCAGAGCAGGAGCACCCAGCAAGTGATTGAGAAGGAGTGGCCAGTGAGGTGGGAGGGGAGAGAGAGAGACAGAGTGAGAGACAGACAGAGACAGAGAGAGAGAGAGTGCTCAAGGAGGGTGGTCAGCGGTGCCACAAGCTCTGAGAGGACACCCGTCACTGGATCTGGCAAGAACCCTGCTCACCAGTGACTACCCCGAGGCACTTGTCCCAGCATGGCTGCAAAGCTAATGCACACACTTTTTCTTGTCGTTTGTATTTTTGTAAATCAAGTTCTGCTTTTTTGGCACCAGACGATCCTGTTACTTAAAATGACTTTCCAGAAGGGAGTTGTTTTGTAAGTCGAATAATCTGTGGTACTATAAGTTATCACCTCCCTAATTTTCCTAAGAGTTCTGATTCACAAAGAGGTGTTTTTTCTTTCTTTTCTTTTTTCTTTCTCAAGTAAAATTCTCGTTCCTTTACCTGATCTATCTAACTGCTTGAAGTGCTTAAAGTCTTTAACTTTGTTTTCTGAACAACGACCATCTACCAGCCAATGAAGCTTCTGTCCAGTTTGTTTAGGGACAGTGCTGCTGAGTCTGATAGTGATATCAGGGAGCTGATGAGTGATAGCAATGAGTCTGACAGTAACACAAGTAATAACTCACTAAGCACTAGCCGTACGCCAGGCATTGTTCTAACCGCTTTACGTTTATTTACTCCTTCAGTCCTCACAGCAACCTAAACTCTGTTATTATTCCATGTTAGGGATGTGGAAACTAGGCACAGAGAGGACAAGCAAATGCCGAGGGTCGGGCATCTAGTCAGTGGAGGGCCTGAGCCCCCAGAGCCTGAGATTTCCGGCCGCCAACATAGATTGTCTTTCTCGTCCACTCTTTGACTGGGTGCTCTTGGGTGGTGGGCACTGGTGACAGGCAGGGGTGACAGGCTTCGACACCCTAAGAAGTTGCTATTGTCCCCGACTCCTGCTTACCAGGGCTCTCCCGGATAGCTGTGTGAACTGAGAATGTGCATATTGCATCTGTAGTTTTCCGAAAAAATTTTCTAGAAAGCAACTGATAGATCTGAAAAGATATTTAATATCAGGTTGGCAGAGACAACATTAGTTTCTAGTTCAAGTTAGTGAAATGAGAAATCACGTAATGTAAATGCCTGCGAGGAGCCCTGAGAAGCTGCCATTGTGATTGCTGTTTTACTTAGAGATTGTAAATATTGACAAATTGAGATTAAATTTCCCAGCTGCCCTTTTCTTTTTATAATTTTATTTATTTATTTTTCCCCCAAAGCCCCAGTAGATAGTTGTATATCATAGCTGCACATCCCTCTAGCCACTGCATGCGGGACGCGGCCCCAGCATGGCCGGAGAAGTGGTGCATCGGTGCGCACCCGGGATCCGAACAAGGGCTGCCAGCAGCGGAGCGCGCGCACTCAACCACCAAGCCACTGGGCCAGCCCCAGCTTTCCTTTTCTGTCAGCAATAAGGACACTGAAGATCTGGTTAAAATTAATTACTTGATTTGCATGCATTTTGTTAATCATTCATTGCCTAGAAACCTGAATATTTTCTCATCTGGTAGAATAAAATAAATAATTTTTAAAATAGCAACAAGACTAGAAGAGACAAAGGCTTAAATTTATAATAGTGTTTGCTTATTCAAAAGTAAAGGCAATGCTTTGGCCTCTTAGGTGTTTAGTTTTTGGAATTGAAGAGAATGATCTCCTTCCCTACATAAAGTAGGTGATGAGGAAGGAAAACAAAAGAAGAGGTTTTGTGGCTTGTTTGTAAAAATACCGTATATCCTATTCGGTTACTTATACCGAGTCTTTCTGAAAAAGAAGTGATTTACATAGCTTTCTTAGCTGTGAAACTCTACTGCAATCATTCATTGGTGAATTTCATGCTCCAAGATGGAGCTCAGCGGTAAATCCCCACTGTCCTGATGCCCTCACTGCCTACCACTTAGGTAGGCAGTGGAGCAACTACTTCAAGTCACAAAAACATCAAACAATTATACTATAAACTCCTTGTATTTTATTGCTTTTTAATTTTTGTCTTCAGATTTCTAAGAAACTACAATGAAAACTGCTGTTGTTTGGCATTCTCCACCGATAGTAGTGAGGAAGTGGGGTTTGTGTGGGAAAGGGGACGGGATCAACCCATATTGGATGCCTCCTGGGTTCCAGGACTGCTAGACCCTTTAAATACATTATCTAATTTAATCCTCCCAACACCCTTGCGAGGTAGGTATAATCTCTCTTAATTTACTGGTAGCAACCACTGAACTCACCAGAAAGCTTCAGATGTGCATTTCTGCTGATTTCCAGTCTTAATGGCAGCCTTGAGCTGAGTGGAACTTGGCTGGAATGAAGCTTGCACCTGGCTCTTACTGAGTAGGTTGGTGGAAAGTTTTTTCCATGCCTGCTGTTTTTGTTATGATTTTTCCTTTTTGAAGGTAGAAGGGATTAGCTGCCCTACAAGAGCCTTCTGCAACTGTGGTAATTTAAGCATGCAAATCCACGCTGTCTGTCAGGCTCCCTTGAGGAGGGCAGGACATTTATGAGGAGATGATCACACAGCCCATGCGAGTTCACTTGTGTTTACTCAGGAGCCTTACATTTATGATACTCACATTCTCTCAACTAGGGAGACAACTGCACTTTAACTTTCAAATAGCCAGGTTTAAAAAACAGCAAGTAAAATTTCTCAAACGCTAAGAAACCACATAGTGCCATAGACTATTTCTAATTGTATTAACCAAAAAACATGCCAGTTGTTGTTGTTGTTATTTTGTGTTGTTTGCCAATAAAAGTTCTACTTTTCCAGCAAGAAAGTGTCTGTGTGTGTGTGTGTGTATGTGTGTTGATTTATGCACGAGGAATTGGAACACGTGGACTAATGAAGGATTTTGTCTAATTTGTGAATTTATTTACACAAGAAAGTCTCATGAAGACAATCATATCCACTTCAGTATTTAAAATAATAAGTAGACAAACAAAAATCTCACCTTTTCTGAGAATGACATCAGAGATTGGTATAACAAAGGTCATTGATACGTATAAACATTAATAACATTGCTGGTGGGTGAAGCATCACTCCTATCCTTTGCAGCATCATTTGAGAGGGTGTTACTATATCTCGTAGTCATAGTGTGGATAGAAACGTAGTATCCTAGCAATCAGATGTGTTTTTTCTCTCTGCCTTCTACTTCATGTTTTGGCAATATCACCCTTTTATAGACTTCTGAATGGCAGAGTGAGGAGGTGGAGAATGTAGGTTGCAAAGACCTTGTCCTGGTCTGACTGAGCTTTGCTACTTATGAGCTGTAGGGTCTTGGGCAGATGACTCTCTCTAAGGCTCAAATTTCTCATCAATAAAAGGGGACAAGTCTGTTGTGAAGATTAAATGATACAGTGCGGCTACAGTGTTTGGCACATGGAACCCCTCAGTGAAGGTCAGCTATCTGGTTATCATTGTCATCATCACATTCTTCTTCTTTTTTTTGAGGAAGATCAGTCCTGAGCTAACATCCGTTGCCAATCCTCCTCTTTTTGCTGAGGAAGATTGGTCCTGGGCTAACATCTGTGCGCATCTTCCTCTATTTTACATGGGACACTGCCACACGTGGTAGTGGTGCGTCTGTGTGCACCCGGGATCCGAACCCTCGAACCCTGAGCCACCGAAGTGGATCGTGTGAACTTAACCACTATGCCACCGGGCCGGCCCCAACATTGTTCTGTTTTATCCTCATGCCCCTTTGCATCTGTTTCCTCTGCATCTTCTCCCACTTGGTCTTCTTTCTGGGGAACTCCTTCCCACTTTTTCAAAGCCTGGCTAGCGTGTCAGTTCCTCTAGTAAGCGTTTTCTCACCTCCAGCCCGGACACAATGATTTGCTCCTCTTCAGTGCTCCTTCTTCACTTTGTGCTTGACTTGGCTGTGGCATTAGATGTCCTGCCACCTGGTTTTTCACTGAGTCCATGTCCTCTCGTCGCCTAGACTGTGAACAATATGAGGAGCTGTTTTTTCTTATTCACCATCGTGTCCCCAGCACCCAGGGCTTTCCCTGGCGGACAGTGGGCACTCCGTGGATGATTGCTCAATTGAATTTCTAACACACACAGGCTGTGCAGCCTCTGGTGTCAAAGAGTCCAAGGACTGTGACTCTGAGAATCCAGGATGTTTAACAACAAACATTCTTATCTCCACCTGCCGCATCAAGTTGAGATCTGTTTCCATACTCCAAAAAAAGCATCCAATCTGAAACTGTGGTTAAAGGGACGTTAGTGTGACATTATACAAAATGGAGCTTCAAAAAATGACCTGTGTAAGAATATGACTAGGTCCTCTCTGATAACAGCAGGGGCTTACAGCAAACCTTACTGATGCGATCTTGCAAGTCCTAGTTCCTATGTTGGCCCTGGGCCTCCCTGCTCCTGCTGCAGGCCTGCGTGCTCCCCACGTTCCCAGCTGCAGTTCACCCCTCACTGGGGATGTACGTGCAACCGCCACACAGTTTTCACTTACGTTTATGAGTTTATATTCCCAGCAGGCTCTAGGACGAGCCCTGTGAACTCAGAGTGTCCTCTGATCTCTACCGCAGGCGGATGCAGTACATTTGTGGGAGTGCTTGGAATTCAGGGATTAAAATGATGCTCCAACTTGAAATGATATGAAACTATCCAGTAAAACTCTTCTGTCTTAATCATATAGTATTGAAAATATTTATATTTGAGCCGGCTTTCTGCTCTTTGATTATATGATTTTAAATGGAAAACAATAAAAATATAACTTAATAATAAATGGACCTGATCTCCCAAACTGGCCCGGGGCTATATTCTTGAGGCTACAATGCCACTTCTACTGAGAATCTTTAAATTAGTGCTTTTGTTGTGATGATAGTTTGAAAATGAACCTAAGCATCTTCTGGACCATCCTGTAAGTAAACACTGGGCTTGCATTCCTGCGTGTGTTGGTGCCAAAGGACCTCAAGGTCTTCATCTGGGCTGAAGAGGAAGACCAGAAACTCGTCACCTGACAACCCGGCACAAGGCAGAAGGGGCCTGCTCCGCCCAAAGAACCTGTGCCCAAGCAGTCAGCACCACGTGCACGTTCCCGAAGGGGGTTTGCTTTCAGCAAAAGCACATAAATTTGTCACATTAAAGTAATGCTGTTATTGGATTTTATTGACGTTGGAGTTTTATTGGCATTTAATTTGAAAATTTGTTCTGGTTTGATAGTTGCTTAAAAGAACAATAAGCATAAGGAGTTTAGTTTACATTTATACATATTTAAATAACACTATAATTTTTTAATGTAATGCAATATTGTGTGGAGTTTTTTTCCTTTCATAAGTCCATTTTGAGAAACGTTATTGTGGGTCCTATTTATTGTGGAGATTTTTCTGGAAGAGTTTGTCAGTGACTTAAGAGCCCCTTGTTGTGTGCATACTGCCTGTCACAGGTGCTCAGCAAACCCTCGACGGCCCGAGGAGAGCCCTGGGTCTGCCCTCATTCTGCCACCTGCCTGTCGGGCGACTGTGAGCAAGGCTCTGACTCGGTTTTCTTACCTAACCGAATTGGTGCTTGGACTTAAGGATCTCTTTTGCTCCTTCTATCTCCAAAATGTAAGTCTACAAACCCTGCAGATTTTTGCCATTTGTTTGCCTTTCCGCCAGGTCACCCAACCTGACCCATGAAATTGGATTTTTCTTCAACTCTTAGACGGCACTGATGACACTTCCGTGTTTGAGTTTATTCAATCGATTTTCTGGAAATATGAACTCACCTTTCTTATTGGAAGTTGTAAAGTCTTTTTTTTTCCTCGAAAGAAAAGAAATATAAAAGGAAAGCACTTAATCTAGACCTTTGGGCATGCAGAACTAATATATCCCCTTGGAAAGGACTTGAATGTCTCTGACAAAGCCTGCCGGACAGAAGGCCAGGGAATTAACTGTGTGCGCCCTCCCTCTGGCCCCGTTTCTCTTAATCAGTGTGAAATCTCCGCAGCACTAAGCCAGACCCGGGACCTGACCCGCAGCCTGCACACCCTTGCGCTGGGGTCCCGGAGCTGGAACAACCCAGCGATGGGCAGTGCAGTTGTGGAGCCTCAGGATAGACCTTGTGCTTAGTGAACAGGAGCTCATTTGAGCAACCCTAATGTAGCCCCAGATGATGAGCTTCCTTAGTCTCTCTGGGGTGGGACTGCAGAGCTAAGGGAAAGTAAAGAGAAAGAGGGAGCACTTTTCCCCACAGCAGAGAGGGCTGCCTCCAACGCGGTCAACCAGCCCTAACCAGAGGCCCAACTCAGGCGTCAGGAGTTCCTGAAGAAGCGGCCCATTTAAGAAAATTCATCTCTAACGTGGGATGAATTCAGGCTATTGTGTGCTGGGTGGCAGATTGGAAAAGGGAAACGCAATCTTATAATAACTTTTTGGTTGATGGGCTGCAGGTGAACTCAGGTTTGATTTGAAGCAAAAAACCATGCCACGAAGAAAAATGTTATAGTTGTCGTTTGGTGTGAAGAGCCCTGGAGCAACCATCTTTGTCGTGAAACACAGTCTTAGACACAAACATTTAGCTGCGTTTCTGTAAATTAAAATCTAGGTTCTCCTTAGGCTTATGATTTGAAGTCAAGTTTCTGACGAGAGCGAGATCATTAAAAGGAAACGAAGCAGAGGATGATGGACGCGGCCGCAGCCTTGGCAGTCGGAGGAGCCCTAGAGATTGCTCTTCTGCTCAGCACAGACAGCAGATCTGTCATCAGGACAGCAAACATATTCAAGGGGAGGAATAGAGAGAGAAGGTACATAGAAGCCTCGTGTCACAGAGAAGCAAATGAATATTCCTACGGGGATGCCCACTTAAAGAATTGCTTCCTGTGTCCTTAGAGTTGCTTTATGTTCATTTAATAAGCAACGCTGAGTTCAAAGACAGCTCTGCCTCCAGCACCGACAACACGAAGCGCTGCTCTCCGCACCTCTACACAGCAGGCTGAGGTGGTGATGACGTCAGCAGCACCTGTCAGGAGCGGGCAGACAACTCTAGTTAACTACTGCTCACTCGGTGATCTCTGCTGTGTGTTGACGTGTGTAAGATGGATCTTGTCCATAACGGGGAAAAGTCGAAAAACATTTATTTTTATACATTGAAAAATTAAGAGCGGTGATCGTTTAAGAATAGATGTAAATATTTGACAGCACAAGCTTGCTAGAAACAATAGAAAGTCAAATAACAGTTCTAGCTGATTATTCCTTTCAGCTTGTATGTGACTGCCAAGGATAATTTTGTTATTATTCCTTACTCTCTCTCTCCACTCTGAAGAAAAAGAAGAAATTAGTCAGAAATTTGTATGCTTAAATCGGCACTTGTCAGTTTGCTGACCTCATTTTTATGAGTTGAAGAGTCGTTGAAGCAGGCCCCACGGTCCCTGAATGGGTGGGCTTCGGGTGGTCTTTCCGTAGAAACGGTACCCTGGGATTCTTTGGTGTGTGAATAATTCTTCTGTATTTTGCACGTATTAGTAACATAGGTTTAATTTCACACAGGACTTCTTGTTTCTAAATGGTTTTTAGGGGCTGGCATGGTGGTGCAGCGGTTAAGTTCATGCACCCTGCTTCAGCGGCCCGGGATTCACGGATTCAGATCCCGGGGGTGGACCTACACACTGCTCGTCAAGCCATGCTGTGGCAGTGTCCCATATAAAGTAGAGGAAGATGGGCCGGCCCCGTGGCTTAGCGGTTAAATGCGCGCGCTCTGCTGCTGGTGGCCCGGGTTCGGATCCCGGGCACACACAGGACGCACCACTTCTCCGGCCATGCTGGGGCGGCGTCCCACATACAGCAACTGGAAGGATGTGCAGCTATGACACACAACTATCCACTGGGGCTTTGGGGGAAAAATAAATAAATAAAATTATAAAAATAAATAAATAAATAAATAAAATAAAGTAGAGGAAGATGGGCACAGATGTTAGCCCAGGGCCAGTCTTCCTCAGCAGAAAGAGGATCGGCAACAGGTATTAGCTCAGGGCTAGTCTTCCTTACACACACAGAAAATGGTTTTCAGTCATTTCTTTGGGTTAAATTCTGAGCTCCTTTGCACCCTCCACCTAATGAAAAAGGAGCTGGGATATCAGTGAGGAACTGCACCCTCTGCTTGGCCTCTTTGTGCATCTGCAAGGAGGAGCCCCAGACCTGACAGCTGCTCTTGGTTTCTCAAGCTGCCCAAGAAACAGCATCCCTTTTTCTTAGCTTTGGCATTTCCTCTCTTTTTCCCCCTCCTCCTGCTCCGTTTCTGAAGCTTAGATTAAGATGAAGAAATTTGCAGTAGAATCAAGCAAATCTAAGTGGTCAGGTCTCCCAGCCCTCTTCACCCTGAGTAAGAGCCAATGTAAAAACCAAGTGACCAATTCAAACCAAGACAAAGGAGCCTAGAGATGCAACTATATGGGTCTTTAGAATGTTGTCCGTATCGCTTTGCTCTATAGAGTCTGTAGAGCATGATTGTTTTAAAAAATTAAGAAATACGATCCTCTTTCTAATTAAAATCTTATGCAAAACCTCAATCCTGAGCCTTCCCCTCCTTCCCCTGTGTAGCCTCATTCCTTCTGGGATCAGTCAGAGAAGTTCTCACATGGAAGTTCTCGTTTAAAGAATGAGTTTTGTGACTTAAAGATTTTTTTAAATCATTGTGCTAGAACAATCATATTCATCAATTTTTGGAATTGTGCATCCTATTTAGTAAAAATGTTTTTGAGCATACTTTCAATATAAGTGTATTTGCTTGTTTTATACATATAGCACTTAGCCAATACGTGTGCATTTAAAAATGGACAAAAATTGGTTAAATTAATTAGAAATACGTCAAGTCATAGCTGTACTCTTTTCTCCCTGTACCCCAGTGGATCACATTGTGTACCCCCTGCAGTGTTTGCCCTCTACTTTGGAGACCATTCCTAGCGTGATGTTCGTAGAAGGCTGACCACCATAACAGCAATCTCAAAATCTTGGTGACTGAACATAATAAACGTCTCTTCTTGTGTGTGTTCCTGTCCAGCTTTGGCGGGTGCAGTGCTCTGGCCCCTGGGTCGGAGACCTCGGTCTCTTCCTTCGTGTGGCTCTGTCACTTCCCAGGAGCTTGTCCTCCTGCACGTGTGGCTGGAGGATGGGAAACAGGCTAGACGGTGAATCAGAGAGGGGAAGTTTTATGCACTGAATCTGCAAATGGTATACATCACTTCCTTCCCTATTTCACTGGCCAGAACTCAGCCACATGGCCCATCTGGGGAAAGCTGAGAAATGTATCCCGCTGTGGGACCAGCAGGAAAACAGGGTTGGTAAGTGTCTGCAATGTTCCTGCTGTCAGAATGAACACTGCATTGAAGGGGAGATTCTCCTCTGCCCAGTCTCCCTGCACTTGATGTCTAACTTTTAGTTTGTTGAATGAGGCATTTAGACAGGCGGGTATGTACCTGTTTTTCAGTTAGGGATTATGTTTTGCTGATTGTAACAAAAACCCCTCTAAAGCAGCCAACTGGGAAGGGTTTTACTTTTCTCATGTCATAAGAAGTGCAGGAGTAGGCGGTTGTCAAGCACCCAAGCTCTTTCCAGCTCCCTTTTCAGTGTTTTTATCTCTGGATTTATGCTCATTGTACCCAGGTGGCTGGTCTTTCTCTAGGCATCCTGTTTGTTTTCAAATGCAATGAAGGATGGAGAGCAAAAATCAAAATGCAAATGTCAGTTGAGTCTGTTACATTTAGCAAGTCCTCCAGAGGCCCCTTCTGGTAGACTTCGCTCTTATCTCTTTGGCCATAACTGTATCCCAAGAACATCATACTCAGCCATTGCTGCAAGGGAGTCTGGGAAACTGATTATTTTAAGCTGGGCACATTGCCAACCCTGAACAAATTAGGGGTTCTATTATGTAGAAAGAAGAGAAAAATTACTGCCTACAGCCGTTTGATAATTCAAAAATCTCAGTCTCCACGTAGCTCCAGCCTGGGGAAAGGAGGCTGGTGCGCTACCAAGCTGAGGACATACCAAGGCGCACATTGTGCTTTCCCAGTTTTTGTCTGAGCTCAAGTTGGCTGCTGGGATCTCTATAACTGGTGTTATAAATTAAGCCATATTTTCTTTGAGGTTGACGTTCTTTACATGTATATTTCCTCTTAATTAACTATAATGTAAACCTTTTGACACACATTTTCTGGGTAAACAGGAGCGCAAGCATTTCAAGCTCAGTCTTGCATTGGTTACCAGACGCTCCAGGGCGACTGAGGCGTGACAGACAGCGTCAGGGACACCCCGGCTCTTCATATTCTGGGTTCCCTAGTATTGATCGCTGCAACAATCCAATTCTTCAGGAAGCACGTGCTTGGCATTAGCTTATTCTCCACACACATGTCTCATGTCTTCCTGTTACACATTTAGGTAATATACAAGACTGATGATGAAATGAAGAAATTTCTGCAAACCTTGAACATTGTTGATTGGAGACATTGTTTGATATGACTTTGGTGGTGCAGGAAAGTGTGTCTCTTAAGAAGCTGAGGATATGCTCCTTAGTAGGCTTTGAGAGCTATATGACCCTCCTCCCAGGTTTTTTTTTTCTTTGCCTTGTCTGCTAGGAAACTCAGAGCCAATTTTTGTGCTCATATGAATAATGTCTTATTTCACATTCCTGATAAAATTATTTCCTTTTTTCTCTAAACAGCTTCTGATATCTTTTTCTTAACATCACTTTTAACTATCTGCTGTTTTATACGGATTTTTATCATAAGCTGCCTTTTGAAATATAGAGTAGAAATGACAAATAGATAAAGTAAAAATAAATGAGGAAAATCTAGATTGTTTATTAATGTCTCATTCTATGAAAACCATTTCCTTCGGTAGGGAGTAATTTAGGCTGTCAGATTTGTCTTCAAGTCTTTGGATTGTAGAATGGCATTTTCACTTTGGAAGTACATAAGTGAGCTACATTCTTCAATCTGTTCATCTTTCTGCGTTTTAACTAGAGTTTAAATCTTGAGGGGGTTGGCATGAATGGGTAATTGCTACCAAGATGAATGGTGATGATGTTTACTATTATGATGGTTTTTCTTTTATTTGAACTTTCAGAGGGAAGCTGCATTTTTCTCAGTCTTGGAAAATGCCCCCACTTGGAAAAGTAGGGGCATTAATTTTCCCCTTCTTTCACAATAGTAAATTGTAAGCGTGGCGGGCAGTGTGTGAGCTGTGCCTCAGGTGACACAGCAGCGGTGTTAATGGGGAATGGAACTGAAGTAAAATAAGCACCAGGCGGGAGAAGAGCTCACCCCCCCGCCTAGAACGCGTGTCCCTCTTACAGGCCGCACTGCAGACGTCTGGGACCGTGGGCATTCCTGCCCAGTCGGCTTCTAGGATCTGTGTAGGGGTGGCCAAGGGCCAGCTGCTTTTCCTGGGGGTGGTGATGGTGGGTGGTTTGGAGCTTGACTGAGTGGGCTGGATTGTCCACAGACTTGTACTTGAGGTCCTTCATGGAACAGGGTGGGTTCGGGGGTGGGAACAGAATGGGCAGGCAGGCCAGGGGCTGGGGGTCAGGAGCTAGGGGCTGACTCTCCCCACATCTCTACGTCCAAGTGCCAAAGACTCCAGGGAGTCTGAGAAGTCTACATTTTAACTTTCTAGCCTCAGGTTCTCTTAAAGAACCTGAAAGGCAAAGCTGACAGGGGTAGAGAGCTCGAGACCCCTTGAGGGGTCTAGTTGCCTGTCTTTGAGTTGGTGGGGTGAGGAAGAGCTTTAGGATGTGTGGAATTAGGAACTCCATCTAGACTCTTGCCCTGGGCTATGAGAATGTTAGGGACAAGCCTGCCTAAATGTTCCTACTCTTCCTAAGTTCTACTGTACAAAGTTCAAACTCCTTCAGGTGGTCTTCAGGGTCCTACACCACCTGGCCCCCAATCTCTTTTACAGTCTTGCATCATCCTTTCATGCACCTTGTGTCTCATACGTGTCTTCCTTCAGTGTGCCACTTTCCCTAAATATCACTGCCTGCCATCTAATTCCCAAGACAGAAAGATAGAGTTGTGCTTCATAGATCTGGCCCCCTTGCCTCTCATTCCCAGTCCTTCCTCTTCTCATTTCTTCATGGCCCCCTGTTTGGTGCAGGTTACCATCATTTCCAGGTGGATTACCACAGTAGCTTAGCCTCCTCACATCTACTGTGATACCATCTAACCCCAACTCCACTCTGTGACCAGAGTAACCTCTTTAAAACTGACATCAAATCAGGTCAGTCCTTGCTTGAAAGTCTGCAATGGCTACTATGGATGAAAACCCAAAGTGTGGCCCATGGGCTCCACCTGGTCTGGCCCTGCCTACCTGTCCAGCCTCCCATTATTTCATTCTCCTCCTTACTCTCTAACCCCAGTCACACTGCCCTTCTCACAGTTGCTTCCTGAGTCCCATGTCCCCCAGGGCTGCCTGTTCAACTGCCTCTTCTTCAGATAAGAAGTAAGTAGGTTCCCCTGGCACACACCCTCAGAGCAGGTGTTGCACTTCTCACTATTTGGGAGTGTGTGTTTGTTTGCGTGATTACTTCATTAATCTCCCTCTCTGGCTAGACTGCACTACATTCCGTAGGTCAGGGGCTGCATTTGTCTTTACTCACCATTGTAACCCCAGAGCCTGGCACTGTGCCTGGCACTGTGCCTAGCTCAAACAAGTTTGGTGAATGGATGAACGAATAAATGGATGAATGACTATCTCAATGTGCTTTCCCACAAGGGAGCTGGTATAAAAGGAAAATAACAATAGGAATTGTTAATACTTACTGTTTATTCTATGCCAGACACTGTTCTAGATGCTTTACATGTATTGACTCAATATGCACAACATGTCTATGAAGTACGTTCTATTGTTAACCCCAGTTTTACAAATGAGGAAACTGAGGGACGAAAAGGCTAAGTACACAGTCTTTTACTTTTAGTGCCTTCCTTCCAAAGAGTACAGTGTGGAGAAATGGAAAAAAAGAGTAGCTGCCCTGTGGAGAAGCCTGCTGAACACCGCCTCAGCCGGGGGCCGAGGTCAGCACCAGCACTCACCAGCGTCAATGTCATGTTGACAGTGTGTCCCCTTGACAAAACGTGCTGAAAACGGTGCTTTCCCTTTGTGATCTTCCTCCCCAAACACAAGACTAGTCACGAGAAAAACATCAGCCAAATGTCCACTGAGGGACATTCTGCAAAATACTCTATTAGTCCTCCTCAAGACCATCAGGGTCACTACAAACAAGGGAAATCGGAGAAACTGTAACAGCTAAGAGGAGCCTAGGGAGACATGAAGACTAAAGGTAGTGTGGCATCCTGGATGGGATCCTAGAACAGAACCAGGACATTAGGTAAAAACAAAGGCAATTTGAGTAAAGTATGAGCTTTCATTAATAAGAATGTGTCAACATCACTTTATTAATTGCAACAAATGAAACATACTAATGTAAGATGTTAATAATAGGGGAAACTGGATGTGGGGTATATAGGAACTCTCTGTTCTCTCTTTGCATTTTTTTGGTAGACCTAAAACTGTTCTAAAAACTAAAGTTTATATTTTTAAAAAAAGGCAAGGCACAGAGCTGGTAATGGACATAGCCAGAATTCAGTCCCTTGTTATCTGAATATATTCCCTGCACTTAAGCTCTGCACTACCAGGTAAGTTGTTCCTTAAGGCTGTCCTTGGAAGATATAACAATATTCCAAATTCCGGTGTACAAATTTGGTCCAGTCAATTCACATCTGGATCAGATTCTTGGCAGTCTTGATGCCCACAGGGGCCAATCTGGTGGCCCTCCGACTGTAGTAGAGCCACTGGTGTGCTGTGGGAACAATATTCTAACCAGGTTGGAGCAAGATGGAAGGCAGTGACTAAAGGGAAGTGGGGACACTCCTTACACTCAGAACGGGGGTGTAAGTATGGCAGCTTCCCCAACAACTTATGATGAGAGAAGGGATGCGCTCGTTGCCGCTGTCTGAACGGCACCTTCCTCACTCTCCTTCTGTTGAAATCCCACCTATGAATGCTAACACCTCTGTCATCCATGAAACTATTCTGATCCTCCTGGTAGAGTGAAGTCAGCGGTGGAAGAGTATGGGCTTTAGAATGGATGGGTGGGCATCTTAGCTTTGCGGGTCATGGTCATGTGACCCCAGGCCGGGTATTCAACCTCTTAGAGGCTCAGTTTGCTCCTCTAGGAACGAGGGATAGACATTCTTACCTCCTAGTGTTGTGAAGAATGACAGGAAAGTGAGTATAAAAGCACTTAGCTCGGAGCCTCGCACGTGACAAGTGCTGAGTGAGAGGGTCCCTTTGTCTCCTTCCCATCTTGCTCTTTGTGGGGTCATAACACGTTATTATTAAGCACTGGTTTCAATCTCTCCTATCAGTTATAAACATGACTATGTCTCTACAAGATCACAAACTCTGGGGAAGAATCATGTTTAATTCATCTACGTATTTCCAGTGTCTGAAACAGAGCAAGGTAGGTGCTGAACAAATGATCAGTTTAACTGAACTGAATTGAATTGAATTAAACTGAACTGAAAAGGCTAGGTGTTTTTCAAGTGATAAAACTTACTCTTAGGGAATTAGATAAAAGCAGATAAGCCCTCCCGATGACCCCGGGGAGCTACCTAAAGCATTCTTTCAACCTAGGTAGAGACTGTCCTGACCAACATACTGACATTTGTTTTCATTGGTTGATAAAGGACTTTGATCATCAACTGTTAATAATATGCTTCCAGGCTAACAAAAATCAACTGACCGCTACCCTAATGCATCTGTTTCAGCAGGGGCTGATCTTGCTTGGAGGGCAGACAACCAAATACTAGTGATTGACACAGATGGGTTGGCCAGTTGTTGACGACCCTTAGCTGGAAGCCCTGGACAGATTCACTTGGCCACTAGCCACACTGGGCACTGACGCTGTGTTTTTGGCCCCTGTGTGAGACAGATTAGAGGGCACAGCGGTGAGACAAAGGGACATGATGCTGACATGCCTCTGTTAATCTGGTAACAAGGAATTCCATGCAGTTAAGCATAACGCATTTTGAATGCCTATCATTGGCAAAGCATCATCACAGTCAAGTGGATGGATTCAAACCATGGTTCTTCTGGAGCCAATTGCTGCCTCCTTCATTTATCCAGTGAGTGGACAAAGTTTCTACTCTACAAAGGGAGTGGGTGGCCTGTGCAAAGGGCATAGGCTTTGGGATTCAGGCTCCACTGACCAGCTGTGGGAACTTGGACAATCTAGCTAATCTCTTTGTCCCAGTTTATGTCTCTATATATTTTATTGATTCTTATTTGTGGTGAGCACCCATGACAATGCTTATAAAGGCTCCTAGCACAGTGCCTGTTACAAAAGAAGCACTCAGGACACTGTCATTTTGAATCTTGGGAGTACTTATTCCTTTAGCCATAAAGCAGTCTGTGTTTTAAGACTGAACTTCCCAGTTGTTTGCTATTCTCAGGGTGAACATCAATTTCACATGATTTGTGTTTAAAGCTCTAGAAATGGAAAGACTGATTGTTCTTGAACACAGAATGCATAGTACACATTTAGTTGTGTTAGTTGAGAGGAGGGTGGCAATTAGAGAATTTTATCAAGTTTATTATCAGTAATTACAAAATATAGCTTGAACTATTATTATCAAAACTTTAAAGGAAAGTCACATTATTGGTAGCGTGCTTATTAACTCAGTGGGAATGACACTTAATTAAAAACCAGTGGGGGGCTGCCTTTGGGTTTTCTATGCGACGTGTAGCAAAGCTTTTGCTGCAATGCAGAAATGTAATAAATGCTTCTCATTTAATCTGGGAGTTCTGTAGCTCCACAGTGCTTATTTATGTGATAAATGGTTATCATTGATCTCTCATAAGTTATTACTGCTGTCTATTTAAAAAGAGACCTCGGTCACTTTATTATAGTGTATTTGAAAGGCTGTAGGGGGAAATATTGGAAATCGTTGCTTCCTGGTTACCATCTTCACAAACCTGTAAAGCAACTTGAAATTTTTTTTCATTTAATTTTGACTGAATAAACCTTAGTCTAGTGAGATGCCTCTGTTTTATTATCAGGCCAAGGTACCTGTTAAAATTCATCAGACAATAAGCTGAGATTACCAGAGAATACATTCATCAGAGAAATTTTGGAGCCTGTGAATTTGAAGTACATTCTGGGACTGAAAATTAGTAATAACTGAGATTAGAGCTGGTTGTGGGTATGTCTATATATAAGGCAGAGGAATGGATAGAAATTCAGACGGCAAGAATTTATTTCAGACTGCCTATGTCATTTCACCTAGTAAGACAAGAATATTCTTATCCATCTGACAATAGAATGGAAGTTAGAAATATGTGTTTTTCCTCTCTTGTTATATGGGAATACACAAGTAGAGTTCACAGATTTTTTTTCTAGCAATGCCTGCTGGAATCTCCCTTCTCCAGTGCAAGTTCCGTCTGCACAGTCCACCTTCTTGGAGCTGCAGGCACGTTGGTCCCTTGTTTCTGACTTGCCTCCCTCCTTGTTACGTCTGGCCTGGACTCCGGCGGGAGAGGCTTCTCCCTGCAGTTCTCATCTTCTAGTCCACAAATATTCCAGTCCATCCTGCGCATTCCTTGGCTGCATCGGTCTCCCCAAAGCTCCACTCTGCACACATCACCCCCCTTCCTCTCTCCAAACACGAGAGAACTCTCTCCTTCCCACAATGTCTGCAGGGCAGATTTCCTCTTCGTGACACAACCCGACTCACCCTTTTCTACCTACATCACACAGACCTCATATGCTCCTCCGTGTCCTACCTGGATGGGGCTCACCTTGTTTCTGGAACACGCGTGCCCTTTTCTTTCCTGCCTCTGGGCCTTTGCCCTCCTGCTCCCTCAGGCTGGAGAACCTTCTTTCTTACCCTATCTCCATCTGCTAACATCCTGTCCATTGGCAAAAATGGTTGCAGGTGCCAACCCATCCCAGGTTCAAGAATAACAACATGTTTTTTTACTTTAATTAGAAAATTGCCATACCAACACTACTGATAATTTGGAAATAGAGAAGAAAAAAATTACAACAAAGTCTATGATGTAATTATTAATATTCCCATTTTAAATTTTGAGATAATTGTGGATTCTCAAGTGGTTCTAAGAAATAATACAGAGATCCCAAATGCTCTTCACCCAGTGTCCCCCAAAGGTCACATCTTGCATAGTTCAATATCACAACCAGGAAATTGACATTGCTACAACCCACTGACCTCATTCAAATTTCACCAGTTTTGCATGCACTCATTTGCATGTGTGTATCTGTGTGTGCATGTTTGTGTGTGCACACACACGTGTGTATTTAGTTCTGTGCAATGTCATCACATGTATAGATTGGGGTGACCACCACCACAGCCAAGACACAGAACAGTTCCATCATAAAGGATCTCTAGCATTGCCCCTCCATAGCCACAGCCACCACCCTTCCCTGTCCCTCCCTAGTTCTGGAAACACTAGTCTGCTCTCCAGCTCTGTAATTTTGTTATTTCAAGAATGTTATATAAACGGAATCATTCAGTAAACAGAAACCTTTGACAGAAATTTTCCAGTTGTTTGCTGGGAAGTTTTGTGATGTAAGAACCTCCTCCATCTTCCTCACGTCATCTTCAAGACAGTCTAAGCTGCTCGCTGTTACCTTTATGTCTGAGGCCATGCAGAGGGAGTATGTGATGGAATGCAAATTCTTGGCAGAAGTTTTAGAGAACTTTGACATTCAGAGAACACAGATTTGGTGGATCTTTGAGCCCGTCATAGCTAGATTTCTGAGGGGCAAGAGGGGAACAAGTGACATCGCATTAGCCAATATTTGACATGGAGCGCATACTGCTCCCTAGCTGTGTAAGCTCAGTTTCCTCATCTATAGAATGGGGATGATAATAATGTCAACTTTGTATAGTTGCGGTGAGGATGAATTATACACATTGTGCACATTTTCTGGCGCATGAAGTACAAAACATAATATTTCCTCAGGTGTAGATTTATTTAACGAAAATTTATAGAGCATCTGCCGTATACCAGGAAGTGCTAGAATCAGGTACAATGATGAGCAAGGATAGATGGACCTCTGTGAAATACCCACTTTTAGTCAAGTGGAATGTGTTTTCAGATAACATACAAAGAGCGGGACTAGAGCATAGTCTAGCTGACCTACTTTTCTACTGGAGATTTTTAATAAAATCATACTTCTCCTGGTTAAGGTCTTTTTTAAAATAAGTTAAAAGTATTCCTCCTTCGTTACCATTTAGCAAGCCTTTCCATGTTGTTAATTAACAAAGACGGCAATCTCTTGCTCTTAAGGTGCTAGAGAATGGGAAATAGTTTTGCATCACACCTTCAAAACACGAAGTCTACAGCTTTACTGGGTGATCTTTTTTTTAGAAGGCACACCATTCAAATAGCAGCACTCAGCTAGATGTTAATTCTTATCTTTGTTTATAAATTCCTACGGAAAAATAAAATTTAGACTAATCATGAAAGACATATGGAAACTTAATAAGGATTATGATAATAAATACCTGTTAGTACCTTTCTCATTTAAAATTTTGCATATTATCAATCAGTGCTTAATCTTTTCTATTTTGCTAACTTATGTACCAGGCAGCCCCCATCCTCTATTGCCTGTTCCCTTCTCCTGTTTGATCAAAGCTGTTAATTATCACCTACTTTTTAGAAGAAAAGTGTTAATTGCCTCTTTGATTCTTAGCTCCTTCATCTGTAAGATAGAACTAAAATCTAGCTTGCTTATCCCTCAGGTTATTCTAGGGAACGGATAAGGTACAGGATGTAAAAGAATTGGTAAATAGAAAAGGACTTGCAAATGTGAGATATCATGAGAACAGCATAGAGGAATGAGCACAAACTTGGAGCCAGACAGTCCTGGGTTCAAGGGCTCAGGCACCTTGTGCTGGCTGTGTGACCTGGAACAAGTAACTTTACCCTGAGCCTCAGTTTCCTGACAGGTCAAACAGGAATGCCACTACAGATATATATGTCTTTCTTTCTTAAGGTTGTGTTCTGGTTGCTCTCCATGCCCCCTTCCTCTCTGCCCCAATCCCTTCTCTGCTCTTCTCTGGGCCCTGTGGGTCTGATCCCTGTGAATGCATCATCCAGGTTCCCTTGCCAGGTGGCTACCAGTTGAGATTGGCCAGTGGAAGGCACTGGCAGATCAGAGGGTGATAGGAAAGAGAGGCTGAGCAGTTCTTTGCTGTCTCCAGCTTCAGTGCGTAGTCTCTGGCAAGGAATGTGTCCCTCCTCAAACTCAGCACCCTGGACAGCCCCTTCCTGAAAGTTCCAGTCACTGGAACTTTCCAGTTCTCACCAGGAACACTATCCTTTCCTGGAGGTGGTGATGGCTTTCTACTGTTGCTCATCTCTGGGTGCCTTGCCACCCCTTATTGGTTCCCTTAACCTTATGTGTACCTCTGTACCCTTCATTAAAGTCTGTTTCTTTGAACCAGCTGTGCTGATTACTATTCCTGCTGAGATCCCAACTGGTACTGGGGGGAAGGGGTTAAATTTAAACATAAATGGACATTATTTAGTCTTGGATCTGGCACATAATAATAAACAGGACTTCTTGTGCTCTCATTTGTCTACATTGTTTTGCTACATTTTTGTGCAGAGAGTAACTTCCTTTTAGTCCTGATGGTTTACATCAAATCCACTCTTTTACACTAAACACACAAAAACAGAGTGAGCTGGATCCCCCAACACAGAGATTGTGCTGTCACAGACTCTCCCCTGCCAGCCCTCCCAGCTGACTCATGGACCCTCATCCCCACCCACAACTAATGATTGTAAACTAGAATTTTTTTGTACTGAGTGCAAGTTGGCCTACCTTCTCCTGGAGTTTTCACAGCCTGCTTTTCAGTTGAGAAAATTTTGTTGTTGCTTTTAAGATTCAGGCTCAGAACTGGAAGCTGCCTGAGGGTCATCTCCTTGATGAATATGATTAATTTTACAAATATCTTTTGGTAATCACAAATGATTTTTTTATTACATAATATCCAGGAGAAGAAAGACTGGTGAATAAGGAATTTGCATGATCAGAGACAAGTAATATGACAGCCAGTTTTCAGGGTCTAATTGCAGTCTGTTTCCTGCCTTTGGGTACTTGGAGTCCTGGGGTCTTAGACACGGAAGGAGCCTTACTGACCACCGATCAGTTCCTCTGACTTCCAGAGAAGGCAATTGGGGATCAAAGTTAGGAACTGACTTGCTCATTTGGGAAGATGTTATTTCTAGGTATTACGGATAGCAAATTCACAAGCATAATCTAAGCGTTGCTGCTGACCCCAGAATGTTGAGTATAGAAAAAAGTTCCCATTTCCATGGAGTCTTTTGGAAAGACAATCAGAAGCTTGAGAACACTGATCCACATGACCCTCAGTGTAAAATTAAGAAGAAAATTTTGAAGAAGAAGAAAATTAAGAAGAAAATCCTGATGTGTGTGTGTTTGCTGTCTTTGTTTTTTTTTTTTTATTTTTTTTTTAATTTTTTTTATTGATGTTTTAATGGTTTCTAACATTGTGAAATTTTGGGTTGTACATTTTTGTTTGTCCATCACCATATATATGACTCCCTTCACCCCTTGTGCCCACCCCCCACCCCCACTGCCCCTGGTAACCACAGTCCAGTTTTCTCTGTCCATGTGTTGGTTTATATTCCACATATGAGTGAGATCATACAGTGTTTGTCTTTCTCTTTCTGGCTTATTTCACTTAACATAATACGCTCCAGGCCCATCCATGTTGTTGCAAATGGGACGATTTTTTCTTTTTTTATGGCTGAGTAGTATTCCATTGTATATATATACCACATTTTCTTAATCCAATCATCAGTCGAGGGACATTTAGGTTGCTTCCACTTCTTGGCTATGGTGAATAATGTTGCAATGAACATAGGGGTGCATAAGCCTCTTTGGATTGTTGATTTCAGGTGCGTTGGATAGATTCCCAGTAGTGGGATGGCTGGATCATAGGGCATCTCTATTTTTAAGTCTTTGAGGAATCTCCATACTGTTTTCCATAGAGGCTGCACCAATCTGCATTCCCACCAGCTGTGTATGAGGGTTCCTGTTTCTCCACATCCTCTCCAGCATTTGTTGTTTTTTGTCTTGGTGATTATAGCCATTCTAACGGGCATGAGGTGGTATCTTAGTGTTGTTTTGATTTGCATTTCCCTGATGATTAGTGATGTTGAGCATCTTTTCATGTGCCTATTGGCCATCTGTATATCTTCCTTGGAGAAGTGTCTCTTCATTTCCTCTGCCCAGTTTTTGATTGGGTTGTTTGTTTTTTTGTTGTTCGGTTGTGTGAGTTCTTTATATATTATGGAGATCAACCCCTTGTCAGATGTATGTTTTGCAAATATTCTCTCCCAGCTGGTTGGTTGTCTGTTCATCTTGATTCTGGTTTCATTTGTCTTATAAAAGCTCTTTAATCTGATAAAGTCCCACTTGTTTATTTTTTCTTTAGTTTCCCTAGTCTGGGTAGGCATGTCATCCGAAAAGATTCCTTTAAAACCAATGTCAAATAGTGTGTTGCCTGTATTTTCTTCTATGAGTTTTATAGTTTCAGGTCTCACCTTCAGGTCTTTGATCCATTTTGAGTTAATTTTTGTGAATGGCGATAGCACATGGTCCACTTTCATTCTTTTGCATGTGGCTGTCCAGTTTTCCCAACACCATTTATTGAAGAGACTTTCCTTTCTCCATTGCATGTTCTTAGCACCTTTCTCAAAAATTAGCTGTCCATATATGTGTGGTTTTATTTCTGGGCTTTCAATTCTGTTCCATTGATCTGTGTGTCTGTTTTTGTACCAGTACCATGCTGTTTTGATTACTATTGCTTTGTAGTATGTTTTGAAGTCAGGGATTGTGATGCCTCCTGCTTTGTTCTTTTTTTGTAGGATTTCTTTAGCTATTTGGGGTCTTTTGTTGCCCCATATAAATTTTAGTATTCTTTTTTCTATTTCTGTGAAGAATGTCATTGGGATTCTGATTAGGATTGCATTGAATCTGTAGATTGCTTTAGGTAATATAGACATTTTAACTATGTTTATTCTTCCAATCCACGTGCATGGGATATCTTTCCATTTCTTTATGTCATCATGGATTTCTTTCAATAGTGTCTTGTAGTTCTCATTGTATAGGTCCTTCACCTCCTTGGTAAGATTTATTCCTAGGTATTTTATTCTTTTTGATGCAATTGTAAAAGGTATTATCTTTTTGAGCTCTCTTTCTGTTAGTTCATTATTAGCATATAGAAATGCAACTGATTTTTGTAGATTGATTTTGTACCCTGCAACTTTGCTGTAGTTGTTGATTCTTTCTAATAGTTTTCCAACCGATTCTTTAGGGTTTTCTATATATACAATCATGTTATCTGCAAATAGTGAGAGTTTCACTTCTTCGTTACCTATTTGGATTCCTTTTATTCCTTTTTCTTGCCTAATTGCTCTGGCCAAAACCTCCAGTACTATGTTGAACAGGAGTGGTGAGAGTGGGCAGCCCTGCGTCGTTCCTGTTCTCAGAGGAATGGCTTTCAGTCTTTCCCCGTTGAGTATGATGTTGGCTGTGGGTTTGTCATATATGGCCTTTATTATGTTGAGGTACTTTCCTTCTATTCCCATTTTATTGAGAGTTTTTTTCATAAATGAATGTTGTATCTTGTCAAATGCCTTCTCTGCGTCTATTGAGATGATCATGTGGTTTTTATTCTTTGTTTTGTTGATGTGATGTATCACGTTGATTGATTTGCGGATGTTGAACCATCCCTGCGTCCCTGGTATAAATCCCACTTGATCATGGTGTATGATCTTTTTAATGTATTGTTGTATTCGGTTTGCCAATATTTTGTTGAGGATTTTTGCATCAATGTTCATCAGCGATATTGGCCTGTAATTTTCTTTCTTTGTACTGTCTTTGTCTGGTTTTGGTATCAGGGTGATGTTGGCCTCATAGAATGATTTAGGAAGTGTTCCATCTTCCTCTTTTTTTTGGAATAGTTTGAGAAGGATGGGTATTAAATCTTCTTTGAATGTTTGGTAAAATTCAGTGGAGAAGCCATCTGGTCCTGGACTTTTATTTTTTGGGAGGTTTTTGATTACTATTTCAATCTCTTTACTTGTTATTGGTCTATTCAGATTCTCCATTTCTTCTTGGTTCAATTTTGGGAGGTTGTATAAGTCTAAGAATTTATCCATTTCTTCTAGATTGTCCAATTTGTTGGCATATAATTTCTCATAGTATTCTCTTATAATCCTCTGTATTTCCATAGTATCCGTTGTAATTTCTCCTCTTTCATTTCTAATTTTATTTACTTGAGCCTTTTCTCTTTTTTTCTTAGTAAGCCTGGCTAAGGGTTTGTCGATTTTGTTTGTCTTCTCGAAGAACCAACTCTTTGTTTCATTAATCCTTTCTACTGTTTTTTTGGTCTCAATTTCATTTATTTCTGCTCTGATTTTTATTATTTCTCTCCTTCTGCTGGCTTTGGGCTTTGTTTGTTCTTCTTTTTCTAGTTCTGTTAGGTGTAATTTAAGGTTGCCTATTAGGGCTTTTTCTTTTGTTAGGGTGGGCTTGTATCGCTATGAGTTTCCCTCTCAGGACCGCTTTTGCTGCATCCCATATGGTTTGATATGGCATATTTTCATTTTTGTTTGTTTCCAGATAGTTTTTGATTTCTCCTTTAATTTCATCAATGATCCATTGGTTGTTCAGTAGCATGTTGTTTAATCTCCACATTTTTGTCACTTTGCCAGTTTTTTTTTCATGGTTCATTTCCAGTTTCATAGCCTTATGGTCTGAAAAGATGCTTGTTATGATTTCAATCTTCTTAAATTTATTGAGGCTTGCTTTGTTTCCCAACATATGGTCTATCCTAGAGAATGTTCCATGCGCGCTTGAGAAGAATGTGTAGTCAGCTGTTTTTGGATGGAGTGCTCTGTATATGTCTACTAGGTCCATCTCGTCCAGTTTTTCATTTAAGTCTACTATTTCTTTATTGACTTTTTGTCTGGATGATCTATCCATTGCTATAAGTGGGGTGTTAAGATCCCCTACTATTATTGTGTTGTTGATTTCTCCTTTTAGGTTTGTTAATAGTTGCTTTATGTACATTGGTGCTCCTATGTTGGGTGCATATATATTTATAAGTGATATGTCTTCTTGATGGAGTGTCCCTTTTATCATTATATATTTCCCTTCTTTGTCTTTCTTAACCTGTTTTATCTTGAAGTCTACTTTGTCTGATATGAGTATGGCAACACCTGCTTTCTTTTGTTTGCCATTAGTTTGGAGTATTGTCTTCCATCCTTTCACTCTGAGCCTGTGCTTGTCTTTAGTGCTAAGATGTGTTTCCTGAAGGCAGCATATTGTTGGGTCACTGCCACTCTGTATCTTTTGATTGGAGAGTTCAATCCATTTACATTTAGGGTAATTATTGATATATGAGGGCTTAATGTTGCTGTTTTGTCACTTATTTTCTGGTTCTTTTGCATTTCCTTTGTTTCTTGTCCCATTTGTTTTGGACTGCCAATTCAGTTTGGTTGTTCTGTCTTATGACTCTTCTAGTTTTCTCCTTGTTTATCATATGTGGTTTTGTTTTGATTATTTGTTTAGTGGTTACCTTGAGGTTTGGGCAAAAAATATTGTGTATGAGATAGTCCATTATCTGATGGCCTCTTATTTCCTTATACTAAGTCAATTCAATCACTTCCCTCTTCCCCTTCTAAGTTTTTCTTGTTATACCTTATTCTATCTTGTGTTGTGGCTGTGTGTTTACAGTGATGAGGTTAAATTTATTTTTGGTGAATTTCTTCCTTTGATCTTTGAATTTAGTATTTAAGTGGTTGCTAACCTATTCCGGTAAAGATCTACTATTTTTCTGAGTTTGTCTACCTACTTTTCTCCTTCCTCCAAGCTTTGTGTTCCCTTTCTCTTCTTTTTTTCAGGCCTGAGGGTCTTCTTGAGTATTTCTTGTAGTGGGGGTCGTGTGGCCATGAACTCCCTTAGCTTTTGTTTATCTGGGAGAGTTACTATTTCTCCATCATATTTGAAGGATATTTTTGCTGGATAGAGTATTCTTGGCTGAAAGTTTTTGTCTTTCAGTATTTTGAATATATCATTCCAGTCTCTTCTAGCCTGTAAAGTTTCTGTTGAGAAATCCGCTGAGAGCCTGATGGGAATTCCTTTGTACGTTATTTTTTGTTTTTGTCTAGCTGCCCTTAATATGGTTTCTTTGTCGTTGACCCTGGCTAGCCTTACCACTAGGTGTCGTGGTGAAGGCCTTTGTCTGTTAATATATATAGGTGTCCTGTTGGCTTCGCTTACTGGTATTTCCTGCTCCTTCCCCAGATTTGGGAAATTCTCAGCTATTATTTCCTTGAATAGGCTCTCTGTTTCTCTTTCCCTCTCCTCTCCCTCAGGAATACCTATAATTCTTATGTTACATTGTCTAATAGAGTCAGATATTTCTCGGAGTCTTTCTTCATTTTTTTTTAGTCTTAGTTCTCTCTCCTCTTCCATCTGGAGTATATCTGTATTCCTATCCTCTAAGGTGCTAATTCTTTCCTCCATATTGTCAGCTCTGTTCTTTAGAGATTCCAGATTCTCCTTTATCTCCTCCATTGTGTTCTTCATCTCCATCAGCACTGATTGGTTTTTCTTTATGATTTCAATCTCTTTTGTGAAGAAACTCCTAATCTCATTGAATTGTTTGTCTGTGTTGTCTCGTATTTCATTGAGCGTTTTTATGATAGCTATTTTGAAATCTCTGTCATTTAGTTTATGGATTTCTGTGTCTTCGGGGTTGATTTCTGGGTGCTTGTCATTTTGTTTCTGGTCTGGTGATTTCATATATTTTTGCATTGTGGTTCCTGTGTTGGTTTTGTTTTTCCTCATCCTGGAAATCTCTGGTTGCAATTTCCACCTGCCGCCACTGTCTGGTGGTAAAGGGCTTTGTAGTCTAAGCCCCCTGCACTCTACCCCGGTTTTTCTGCTGCGATCCGCAGTTTTTTTTTTTTTCCCCCGCTGCGATCCACGGGTCCAGTCGTTTGATCAGGTCTGCTGCGGATCGCTTGGTCTGGTCTGTCGCGGATCACTTGGTCTGGTCTGCCGTGGATCGCTAGGTCTGGTCTGGTCAGTTGAGCTGCAGAGTCCGGTTTGCGGGGAGGGGGGAGCTCTCTCTTTTGCCCTCTGGGTCCCTGGCATGGTGGGCTTCTCGTTTGCCCCTCTTTATCCGCTCTCTGGGGTGCTCAGATGTTGATGGTAACCCTGTGGCTCCACTGAGTCCTCTGTGCGGGAGTTTCCCACTGGCTGAGAGAGCCCAAAGAGCCATGGTTTCGCCGCCGAGGGCCGCCCCTCCCCCCTCTCTGGGAGCCATGCTGACCGGGATCGCTGATCTGATGGGGAGGGAGAGGAGTTCTCCTTACCTCTCCCCACTTCCTCCGGAGGCCCAGCACGTTCTGCTCTCAGATGTGCAGCAGTGTGGATCCCTCCGCTCTAGCTTTTCACTGTCTGGGATTCCGTTGTTGGTCTGTGACTGTTCCTTTTGTTGTATCTTGTCGGGGGAAGAGTTCACAGGAAAGCTCACTCCGCCATGATGCTGACATCACCTGCTGTCTTTGTTTTTATTTTTCACTAACAAGCTCTGAGAACTGTAACCTTTGGTTGTCAGTTTTCTCTATATTTGTATGTGTGCATTCTTTTATTCTTTTCTTTTTTTTTAATATTGTTTTCTTTGACCTATCTGTGGCATTTGCTTTTGTGAAAAATTACAAATTGAATAAAAAAAGAAGAGAAGTATTCATACTGGCACAAGGTCTGGGTCACATGAGGTTCTCAGGGGAAAACAAAACAGATTGACACCTGAAAAAGAAATACTGGATCCAAAATTCTTAGAAAACCCTTCAAAATGAAATTAATAAATATTTAATTGAATACCTCCTAAAAATAACATTATATCAACTTCATTGTTTTCAATTTATTATGTATGAAAATTTCATTATATTGGAAAATATTTGAAGGTGAGATGTTCTCTTTTTACAAGTTCCCAAGTATGCGTGATAATTGCCAAGAAATCATTGAAATTCCTTTTTTTTTCTTGTGTGGAAGATTAGCCCAGAGCTAACATCTGTTGCCAATCCTCCTCTTTTTTCCTGAGGAAGATTGGCCCTGGGCTAACACCCTATGCTAATCCTCCTCTTTTTGCTGAGGAAGATTGGCCCTGGGCTAACATCCATTCCCATCTTCCTCTACTTTATATGGGATGCCACCATAGCATGGCTTGACAATCGGTGCGTTGATCCGTGCCTGGGATCCGAACCTGTGAACCCCAGGCTGCTGAAGCAGAGCACACGCACTTAACCACTATGCCACCAGGCCGGCCCCTAAATGAGTTTTTGAGCCAAATAATTTTCAAGGTGAAAGTTTTCATTTTTCTACAGAGAAAATTATATTTAATGTGTAACACAGGTGCATTATAATATTATTTATGTGATGTGGACTGAGGCTTCCAATAGTATCAAAGTACATGGGATCTTTGAGGGACTTAAAACCTGTCCGGGGGATGACATGGAAAGTGGAAGAAACATTTTAGTTTGCCACAGTGAGGTTCTCTACCAGTGGCCCACCAATGTTACAAGAGTAACAGTATTAGAGTGGAAGAGAGTTGTGGTCACTGTTTCTGTTAACAGTGTATTATTTATCTATTGCTATGTAACAAATTTTCACACATTTAGCAGCTTAAAACAACACATTATTATCTCACAATTTTTGTGAATCCAGAGTCAAGATGTCACTTAAATAGATCCTCTGCTTAGGGTGTCACAGGCTACAGTGAAGGTGTCATCAGGGCTGTGTTTCCATCTGGAGGCTTGACGGGAAATATCTACTTCTGAGCTCACTCAGGTTGTTGACAGAATCTATTCTCTTACAGTTTTAGGACAGGACAGAGGACCCCGTCTTTTTGCCAGCTGTCTGCTGGAGGCTGCTCTCAGCTCCCAGAGGCTGCCCACCATTCCTAGAGGTTCCTGCGGTTCCTTGCCACACTGGCTGTCCCAGTGCAGCTGCTTACTTACCAAGTCAGCAAGGAGAGTCTCGAGAGTAAGTCCGATAGCAAGACAGTCTTTCACACCATAACATGGTTCTGCAAATGACATCTCATTACCTTCGCCACATTTGAGAGATTAGAAGCAAATCATAAGCTCCTTTGGTACTCAAGAGGAGATGACTCTACAAAGCAGGACTCCAGGTGGTGGGGGCTGTGGGGGAGCCACCTTGGGGTCTGTCCAACACACAGAGAATGCTAAGAATCTATTCATGTGCATGACCTGAGTCAGCTGTTTTGATTAGACGTTTAGAACAATTCAGCTTGTGGAGAGGGGCATGGAACAAACCTGAGAACGATCGCAGCCCCACTTCTCTGAAAGCTTCTCTGTCCTCCTTCCAGGGCCTTTGCTGTCCTTCATGGGACCCCAGCAGATTACTTCTAGTACCCTTGGTTAGCCTTTCCCCAAAAAGGGACATCCCCAAACTGGCCTTTCTTGGCAGCAGTCCATACAGAGCACTGGCCCCCTTCCCATATCAAAAGGCACCTTGTTCCACTCTCTTGCGTCCCTATACGCAATTGGGAAAATGTTCTTATAAAGCAACACAGAGTCAGGAATTCAGAGTTGATAATGACCTTATGTTATCCAACACCGATTGCATTTCCACGCTAGTGGGGGGCAACACTGTCAGCCCACGGTTGTGAGAATCACGAGGATTTTAGTCACTGAGGCAAGCCCACTTGGAAGATGTTTGGGTACATTATAACAAATGCAGGCCTAGAAAATTACACTTACAGAACACTTGGTTTGTGCTCATGGGAACAGGAACTCTGCCCAAAAAAGGGCTGTCTTCTAGGAATTACTGAAGCTGATTGATGAGTGCTTATTCTTATACCTTTGGCAGATTTGTTGACTGAAGCCATCTTTCAGCTCATAGATGACTTTCTCATAGATTTTTGTGCCTATCCTTTAGATTTGACATTTCTTGCAAGGTTTACTTGGTATCTCTGGTCTCCCCATAACTCTGTTTTCCTTTCTGGATAAGGTTTTTCTGTGTCACTCATGCTCTCCTGGCATCTGACCCCAGCCCAACTCCAATTTTGACCTAGCCATTCTCTCTAGGCTCTGAAGGTTGTAGTGACTTTACCTCAATACGCAGCCCCATGCAGGAGATATTGGACTGTATGGTTAAGACAGCATTGCTAGCTGCTGAAACAAGATTTCAGGAGCTTAACACAATAAGAATTTATTTCTTATTGACCCACCAGGATAATGCATGTGTTCCTGGTCAGGCAGCTCTCCCATAGATGCAGTGATGCTGGGATCCATGCTCCTTCCATCTTGTGGCTCTGTCCTCTTTAACACAGCTTCCTTCATCACTGTGTATACCTGCATCAAGCTCTGGAAAGGGAAAGATTATGGAAGACTGTGCATAGAAGGTTTTACGGGCTAAGCTTGAGGTAATGCCCATTACTTCTCAGTTTTACTGGCCACACCCAAATATAAGGGAGTCTAAGAAATGTCATCTATGTGGCCAACAAGAAGTGGAAAATTTAGCTAGCAGTTTCTGCCACATGGAACCTTTCAGCAGCCATGAACCTATGCCCACATGCATGTCAGGAAAATTTAATGGGCAGCACTTTTTAGGAAAAGGATAATAGTCAGTGATTTATTTGTTGAACATTTACGCAGAACTTAATATGTTTCAGATATCGCTTTAAGTGCTTTTCAAATAAGAACTCATTTAATTCTTATACAACTCTGTGGAGTAGGTCCTGTTATTATCCTCATTTACAGATGGAAAACTAAGGCACAGAGTAGTTAAGCAGATTGCTTAAGGTAACAGCACCAGTAAGTGGCAGGAGTGAGGATTTGAACCCAGCCATCCTGGCTTCAGTCTGCGTTCCATTACTATGCTACACAACTCTCCAACTTCCTCAGCACCATGACTCTTTCATCAGAATAAAATTTTTTTATTGGTAAGGAAATTGGGTATTTTAGTATAGTTCCGTATACTAAAGAACGTCTTATTCCCATTTTATAGATAATGCAATATAGTCCACGGAAGTTGAGGAACCTCCCCAAATCACCCAACCAGAACAGTGAACTGCAGTGTCTCTGCGGGAAGGATTCCACCTTGAATTGACCTTGACATTTCTCATGGCCACGTCTGGTTTTTGTTGTTGGAGCTTTGAGTGGGATCTCCTCTGAGGGCATTTTGGTGCTGCTTTTATAGGCAAAAATGTGAATATTTAATCTGAGGCAAAAGACTCATTTAATCCAAGGAGGGTAGGGTAGGACTATGAATTAACTGCAGACATTGCTACCTTCAATCTGTCACGAGGTCTTCAGCCTGGTATGAACGAACAGCACAAGACCAAGAATGTTTCTGTGTCAAGTGGTGCAAGCAAGCACTGGTATCAAGGATTGCAGTAAGCTTTAGAAAATCCTTCACATGACTCAAGTTTACTCATTGTTGAAAATTAATACAGAGAACTATTAATGGGACCCTCATACTTCTTTATGAGTGAAAGTTATGCAGAGTGTTAAAGAGTATTCCACAGAGAGTGATCTGATCTTTACACTTCATGTAATGTAGCCACCTATGAAAAATACCTAAAGATCTGTCTTTAAACTTCTACCTTGAATTTTCAGATTTTATCAGATTCATCATAGGACAATGACACATTTAAAAGCATAAAACAAAAAATTTGGGACAGTATCTCCGCTTTAACATTTTTTTTTTTTTCCATGAGGAAGATCAGCTCTGAGCTAACATCCATGCCAATCCTCCTCTTTTTGCTGAGGAAGACTGGCCCTGGGCCAACATCTGTGCCCATCTTCCTCCACTTTATGTGGGACATCGCCACAGCATGGCCTGACAAGCAGTGCCTTGGTGCATGCCTGGGATTTGAACCCAGGCCGCCAACAGCAGAGTGCACGCACTTAACTGCTATGCCAGGGGGCTGGCCCCTGCTTTAACATTTTAATTACATTTATGAAATAATTCTATAAGCTTTTCTTGTTTTTAACTTATTGACTGTCTTGGTCTGTTCAGGCTGCTATAATGAAATACTAAAGACTGAGTAGCTTATAAATAACAAACAGCTATTTCTCACAGCTCTAGAGGCTGGAAGTCCAAGCTCAAGGCACTGGCAGATTTGATCCCTTGTGAGAGCCTGCTTCCTGGTTCATAGATGGCCATCCTCTCACTGTGTCCTGGCATGGTGGAAGAGGAGAGAGAACTCTCTGGGGTCTCCTTTATGACGACACTAATGCCATTCATGAGAGCTCCACCCTCATGACCTAATCATCACCCAAAGACCCCACCTCCTAACACCATAATATTGGGGATTAGGCTTCAACGTATGAATTTTGGGAGGACACATTCAGACTATAGTTTGACCTTTTTATTTTACTTCCAAGACCATATACCTGATCTGTTTGGATTAAGTTGTGAACTTATTAGTGCCTGTTTTATAAATGATATGATTCTAACAAAGATAACAGATGACTCTGCTTTAAGGAGTTTTTTTTCTCTTCTTTTGTGAGGAAGATCAGCCCTGGGCTAACACCCTATGCCAATCCTCCTCTTTTTGCTGAGGAAGATTGGGCCTGGGCTAACATCCGTGCCCATCTTCCTGTACTTGATGTAGGACACCGCCACAGCATGGCTTGATAAGCAGTTCGTCCGTCTGCGCCCGGATCTGAACCTGTGAACCCTGGGCTGCTGAAGCAGAGCGTGTAAACGTAACTGCTGCATCTCCGGGCTGGCCAGAGGAGTCTATTCTTTTTATCTCTAATATTCTCAATATAAAAAGTATAATGAATCTCTTAAAAAAAAGTTTTCGTAAACCTTACAAGATTTTTAAAAGAAAATTTTAAAAGCAAAACAAACGGGCATAGGATTTTTATCATTTCAATATAACCCTTTATATTTCTGTGTATCTCCCTTTCATCTTTATGTACACCAAAAATCACAATATTTTCAGAGTACTCTGAAATTTGGACATCAATTTCACAAACATCATTTCATTTAATATATATTTACCACAGTTCTGGCAAGTAAATATATTATACTCCTCAGTTTACACATAAGAAGACAGAGGCCCCGAGACACTCAGGGATGGCTGGAGGCCCAGTTTTTTCACAAGGACTCAGGGTCTGGATTTTCCCGCCTCTTCCTGCCAGCAGAGGGTTAATGTGAATATTTTCAACGAAATGCTGCTGCTCGAGTCAGGGCAGGAGGGAAGGGTTTTCTGCGTGTTCTCCCAAATCTGCTGAGCACTCGACCCTCCTCATAAAAAACTTCATCCTCATAGTAACCTTTTGGAGTCAATGTTACTATTGTTCTTTTTATAGGTGAAAAACCCTGAAATTTAGAAAGGTTACATGACTTACCCCAGGGTTCATGGTTAATAACAGTAAAATCAGAATTCAAGCCTCTGTTCATTTAGATCAAAATTCTGTGCTTTTCCCGTATTTCTTCCAAAATAAAACTTTTGTTCTAAAGACTCTGTATATACGTGCATTGAGTTAAACAGCAGATCTTAGATAACTAGGATCTGGTACTGGTTTAGGGCTTAACCAGTACTGAGAGAGGACAAATTGGTCACTAGCCCAGGCCATGTCGAGGTTGTGTGCGCGTTGTTTGGTCGGGTGGGTACGTTTCTGTTCAGGTTACAGCCTTTACACCCACATCTGAGCTTCCCTGGCGGTGTGCTCCCCTGCTTTCAGAAGGGACTGTTCCCTTTTCTATTTGGGACTGAGGCTCTTGACCTGGTATTTCATACTTAATTTCTATACATATTTGTTTGTAGTGCTCTTCATTGAGAAGTAATTTGAGGGTTTCTTTATAAAGTGGTGATTGGTTTTCATGTGCAAAGCTGTTCTTTGCTTCCGACAATGAGATCCTGAAAACAGGACCTAGGATCTACTTGTCAGTCAGCCTCAACCGAACAATTACCTTTTCCCTGATGCCTTGAAACAATGCCTTCATTTCCTTAAGAAGCCACACTAACATCTAAGTAAGTCTATACATTTGCCTTCATATCTTTATAAAATGGATTTTCCTGAGTGACGAATGGATATGAAATCAAGGAAGATTTTTTCTTCCTTGGGTTCTGCTTAGTAAGAATGTCGGATATTTACTTATATTTGTGTGCACTGACATTGATGAAAAGGTGAATTCTAAGTTAGTTCTGTCAACACTCTGTCCCTGAAGTAACAAAATTAAAAAATAAATGAATTAGCTATTTTTGTGTTAATTTCCTTTTTTTGGAGAACTATATTTGAAAACAGCTTGTAAAAATATATTTTGTGTGATGTCATATTGTAAGCCCCTTTACCGTGGGACTTTGTGGCTTGGCTGTGTCCCAGCGTCTCACTCCTGTGTCCTGGATAGTTTCTTTTTCCCAGTATTATTTATACACATCTTTACTGTCAAGCTGCCAAACGATCCCCTTTCCCGAGGTCTGGCCACTGTTCCTCCCCCCAGGCTGAAGTCGACTTGCCAAAGTCCTGTGCGGCAGGCGGCCAGCTCAGCAGCCCTGGGACAACAGGCTGCCAGTAGCTGGGCCGTTGCTGTGAAGACCAGCAGGAGAAATGCCCTGTGGCTCACTAGGGAGCCCCGGGGCCCAGGGCAGGGGGCGGGGACAAACACTCACACCCTCACCCCCACTTGAAGCAGCCACCAATGAGGCAGGACCTGAACAAAGGCTTACTGAGAACTTACAGTCTCCACTAGGCCCTGCACTCAGTGCTTTCCTATATCTGCGTCACAGATCGTGGGAGGATTAGATATAGGAGGGGGCACGTTGCCCATTTTACTAATGACTATATCCTATTATGTCATATCATCTATCATAAGACATGTTGCCTGAAGTTCCACATCCAGTGATGAGCAGGGCCAGGATCAAAACCCAAGTCTTCTGACTGAGCACCCTAAAGTCATTTTTTTAAAATGGTAGAATATAAATTAAGCATTTTTTATTACACTTTATCTTTTAGAGCAGTTTTCGGTTCACAGCAAAATCGAATGGAAAGTACAGCTTCCCCTGCCTCTGTCTGCACACATGTCACCTCCCCCACCATCAACAGCCTCCCAAAGTGGTACATTTGTTACAACTGATGAACCCACCTTGACACACCATTGTCATCCAGAGTCCATAGTTTACATTAGAGTTTATGCTTGGTGTTGTACATTCTATGGGTTTTGATGACTATATAATGAGAAGTACCCACCATTATAGCATCACACAGAATAGTTTCACTGTAAATTTTTAAGAGAGGAACAAAAAAGAAGATATTCTGACTCCAAGTCTAGTGACTGTTCCATTGACTGTTCCATTGACCACTGTCCCAGTGACCCCAGGAGTGGGAAAGGAAGGTCCAGAGATGGGCAGTTGTGGATGGACTACACTAGAGAGCCTGTGTGCAAAGGTCTATGGGTCCCACTCCGGGCTTGTTACAAACCTCTAGCAACTTCCAGGTTTTGAATAGTACTATATGTAAGATATGATCACCCTTTTAAAATTTTGTCACATGTCCATAGTGCTAAGTCATTAGACAGTTTCCATAGAGACACCAAGGATAAAAGCAAGGAATGGGAAAGAAAGAGTTCAACAGAGGGGCAGGATGTGTAGGGGTCCTGTGTGCAGGCTGTGAAGTGCTTGAGCGCCTCTCTTGACTCCCACACCCACTGTGAGACATCAGGCATGTTGTTGACTGCCCTGCGCCTCAGTTTTTTCATCTGTAAAATGAGAATGATGGTTCCCACCTGTATGAGTTTCCTAGGGCCACCATAACAAAGGACCACGTAGTGGGTGGCTTAAAACAACAGAAATGTATTCTCACAGTTCTGAAGGCTAGAAATCTGAAAGCTGTCGACAGGGCGAGGGTCCCTCTGAAACCTGTAGGGGAGAATTTTCCCTTTCCTTTCCCTAGCTTCTGGTGGTTTGCTGGACATCTTTGGCATTTCTTGGCTAGCCAGTGTAGCATGTCAGACTTTGCCTCTGTCACCACATGACGTCCTCCCCTCATGTATTTACATCTCTTTTCTTCTCTTATTCTTATAAAAACACAAGTCATGTAGGATTAGGGCCCACCCTAATTCAGTATAACTTCATTTCAACTTGATTACATCTTCAAAATCTTTATTTCCTAATAAGATCACATGCATAGGTTCTAGGGGTTAGGACTTCAACATATTTTGGGAGAGTACATAATTCAACCCATAATACCACTTCATAGATTTGATGTGATGAAACAATATGCATGAAACACCTGCCCATGCAGACCTTCAATAAGTGTTTTCCACCATCATCATCAAATCCATCCATTTAATCAGCAAATACATATTGAATGCCCACAAAGTGCCAGATGCTGTACCAGAGATTGAAGATAAAATGATCAATAAAACAGAGTCTCTGACCTCATCTTAGAGTCTACTTAAGAATGTAGACATCAATCATATAATCATTTTAAAATATGTGAAGAAAAGACACCTGCAGCCATGGGAAAGAATAACCCAACCTCATAGAAGATGGCAAGGAATAAACCTGCTGTCACCCCATAGGTGCCAAAAGTAGACCAGGAGACTTACTGGATGAGAGCAAAGAGCTTATTACTTGTGGCACATTAAACAGCACAAGCATCAGCAGAGTTGGATTGTCCCCAAGTCCCAGGAGGTGACATGGTGGGCCCAGATGGATGCTGTGCACCCAGTGGGTTTGTGCCGCAGCCGAGAAACCCAGGCTCAGCACTTTTATAGCAAGCAGTAAAGACCCTGCTTTTTGTCTAGAGGGGCATACTACCCCACCTCTCAGGATTGCCAGCTGCATAAACAATCCTGAGAAATGGCCTGGATGGAAGAGTGTTCGGCACCCTGCAATCTTGACCCATTCAACAAGACACATAGGAGCACGAGAGGCCTAGGAAGGACTGCTTCCCAACAGGGACCAGGTCTCATCTGGGGGTTCTAGGAAGGCTTCTGTAAGGAAATTATATTTAATACAGGATCAAAAAAAATTTATCAGGGATCAACCAGGCAAAGGGGGATATGGGAGAGAAGATCCCATGCAGGGAGGAGAGCATGAGCAATGTCAGGTTGGGATACCTGGAAGTCCAGGGAGGCTGAGGGGCCTTGAATGAGGAGCTGGGGGTGGACAATGAGATTGGAGAGGTGGGCAGGAACAGATCCCACAGGACCTGATAGGCCATATTAAGGATTTGATCTGTATACCAGGATTGATGGAAAACCACTGAAAGGTTTAAGCAGTGAAGATGGAACTGTTTATTAGAATAATAAAATTACTCTTTAGAATTTTGACAATCAAGAAGAATTTTCCATCTGTAATTATGTCTACAAATAAGGCAATGAAATGGCTTACATCATTTTTAATAGAACCCATGTTTGCTTTGAGAAATTTCTGATTAGCCAAGAGAGCAGAAGAAATTCTCCTCAAATATTGTTAAAACATAGTAAGTCTTTTAATTACATTGAAATTGAAAATTATTATTTGAATAAATTGTTTTTACAAGTTTAGATATATGATTTTGATAAATAATTACTAACCAAAGCCATATTTTTCTTCCGAATCAGCTGAGCACCTTACTATGTGCAAAGCACTGTCACAGACCCTGCTAGAATTACTTAGACATCCCATACACTTGGGTTTTAATTATATGTTAAGTCATGAACTTCTCTGCTACAGGGAACAGTTGTTTGTGATGGCGTATTAGGCTGTGTCCCATCGCCCTTTGAGTACCTCAAGTGTGTGCTGTTGAATCAGCTCCAGTGGTGCCTCTTTCTTGTTGCTGAAGGAAGTAAAAGTAAAGGATTGGTCTCCTCCTTTAGTCTGTCTATTCTTTAGCTGGTCTGAGTAACTTAAGGCATGGAGTAATCACTTCCCTTGCATTTTGCAGAATCATCACCAGTCATGCCTCTGTAGAGTCTATGTTATTATTTGTTTCCTCCACTTGAACAGCTGGTTGTCACAGTTCGCTGAAATGGAGGATAAATATTTGACTCAATTTTGTTTCTTAGTCTGCAGTCTTAGTCAAAAACCTATCACTCTCAATTGAACTGATCATGGCTCAATCTATTTCCTGAGGTTCCCAAGGATTCTTCAGAGGTGAGAACTGCTTGTTGTTGGTACCCCCATGAGAACACAAGCTTCACAGCAGGTATCCATGGCCCCAAGGGCTGTCAGTGGAAACCTGTGTTGTTTAGATATTGATGATGGTAAATACTAGGGGAGCAGGTGGTCAGCAATGCGCTGAGGGGGCAGGACTTTTATTTTATTTTATTTTTGGACTATATTGTCAAAGGATAGCCAAAAATCTGTAATATTGGCTTTCTCACATTCCATTGACTCTTTTTATAGTCTTAATAATTTGATCATTACAACAGATTTTTTAAGTTATAGACATAGTGCAGCCTGAGAGGGTCATATAATTGATATATATAAGCCTTTGGTATATATTTCCATAACTGATATATATTAAATTTTGATAGTTTAAGTGGCCATGTATTAGTCATCACTGTGCTCAAAATGATTTCTGTGAAAATACAAAATTCAATCACATTTGAACAGTTTTGGCTATGTTATTGCATGTATTAACCATCAGACTTATACGGTCATACCCATACATCAGCTCTTGAGAAAGAAAAGTTATGTTTTTGGAACAAAACACCAAAGTCACCATCTCACTGTCACATAGCCAGTGGTGAGGTGTGAAGTCACCTGTAGCGTTTGATATGCAATGCTTATGAAGCCGTGACTCATGTGGTCCAGAGCAGTGCTACATTTAAAGAATCGGGGCCTAAATAAAGTCTTCACTTGTCGTTCTCCCATTTAAAGAAATCCAAGTACTTGTCCACACAAATTTTTAGGGTTTTTCCTATTCTTCTGATAGCTTCTGACCCCTCTATCCCAGAAGAATCTCCTTTCTCATCTATGCTACCTTTGTCTTTATCATTCAGCTTCAGCTCCTCTTCTTTTCAATGCATTTTCCTATATGATACCTCGCATCATTTTTCTCTCCTGATCACTCCATGGACGCTTGCTATTATCCTTCTCAGAGTATCAGAGTGAGCTTTGGGCAGGGGAAGCTAAACAATAAAGAAGGCTGTGAAACTCCACATCTGAATAATTATCTCCAAATAAGTAGGAACAAGTGTTTCCTTCAAAATTCTAACCAGTCAATTCTTACTGTGCTCTACAGGAATATTGGAGCCAGGAGGTATCATAGACATCAGGGAGGAAATTGATGCTCTCAGGTTGAGTGACTTATGCAGACTTGCACGTTTATTCACCTGTAGATTCAGGACTAGAACCCAAGCCTCTTGATCTGCAGTCTTACGTGATTATGCAAAATAGTTATTTGAAGAGTTTTTAGTTTAGTTTTGTGCAAGCACATTAGACTTGAAAGTTTTGTGTATGCAAGTATAGAATAGCTTTGGCATGATTTAGGAATCCTAAGGATCTTTGATACTGACCACTGGTGGAGCAATGTTATAGGGGACAAATCCTTTCATGCACATTGTCTCACGAGTCCTCACAATAACACTATAAGCTAAACTGACAGACATCATTAGCCTTAATTCACTGATCATGTCAGAGATGCCACATGACCTGTTCCTGGTCACACTGCTAGGTAAGTGGTTGAGCCATAATTTCCAGATATCTTGACTTCTGGTCTATTTTTCAGCCTTTTTGCTATATCCTATCTATTGACACACACACACACGCGCACCCATCTAGAATTAATGGGTAGAACTTTGCAAGATCTTGACATCTTCTTTGAGTAGACAAGACAACTGCACTACCTATGGGAAGAAATAAATCAATGACTTTTATTAAAGGAAATTTCTTTATCCTTAAAGAACTTGATATGAAGAAATGGACGACCTCATTTCAAATAAGGAAAATGTTTATCTTCTTTTAATCTGCTTAAATTGTTTCCACCTTTTCTCCCAGCACTGCTCATAGATGGTTAAAATTCTCTGCAGAAAGAAATCTGAGTGATCATATTCCTCTTTCTTTTTTTGCAGCTGTCTCACTCTGAGCTTGAAGCGATGAAATCACCTTCTGGTTCCTTTCATTGGTGTTATTCAGGTTAGCAGAAAATTCTGCCTCCTTCTTCTGTCAGGAGCTTCAGTCTTTTGCTTTCTTTGAAATCTGACCTCTGAACAAGGCTGTAACATCCAGAAAATGGTAGCTGAATTGGTTTATTTCAGATTGTTGCTATGGTGATTCTCTACTAATAGAGACAAAAATGAAGAAGGGAAAGAGTGTGTTGAAGCGAGTGGTGGAGAAGCTGATCAGACCAAGGAAAAGGCGTGCGGGGCTGTGGGCGCAGTTATGGCTCCTCTCCTCATGAGTAGAGTCACGTGTTCTTCTGGGTTTGCTATTAATTCATCCATACTGATCACAATCAATCCATTTGCATTTGAGAAGAAGCAATGAAGTGTTTCTGTTACATGGATACAAACTGTATCATAAGTAGCCTTAAAAATTCCCAAAGATTTTTTCTCTAGGAAAAGGAAAAGTAAATATAAATTGTGCAAGAAATTTTTGTGACAGGAAATATTTTGATTCTTGAAATAGTTCTCAGGGTTATGTTTTATTAACTATGTTTTTTGAAATCGTAGGAGAAAGACTTATCTGGAGAAAAAGTGGATGTTATGCATTTGTTCATTTATTCATTCATTTCTCCAACTTTCCATCCATTCTTTCATTCAATAAATATTTACTGATCCTTTATACCAGACTCCAGATATATAGCAATTAATTCAATAAATATTAATAAATTTAACATCTCTTTATTGGGCATTGACTATCTGCAAGGCAACACAGAGGTTGATGTGGGATGCACAGCTGAGTAGAGTCTGTCCTCAAAGTGATTATTACCTGGGGTGGATTATAGGGTGTAGAGTTTAGACCCACAACCACTATAATGCAGAATGTAATAATCAGAGCCATTGTGTAGCTGTTTCTGCCTCAAGGAAATCTAGAGGAAGGAGATATTTGGGAGAAAATTAAGGGTAAGCAGGATCTTGATAGGTCTGTGGAGGTGGGAGAGAGGGAAGAAGAATATGAGGGAAATGCACACATCTGTGATTTGAAAGGGTTGATTACATTGGCCTCCTCTAGCCTTGGAGATTGATGACATTTGTAGAAACCCTCTTCACTATTCACTTACGTTATTGGCCTTTGGAAGGCAGGAGCTCAACTTAACATGGTACTAGCTGGAGCTTGAAGATATGGCAAATGGATGCCATTGGTTTGGGTGGAGGTGAGACTGGGAAGGCTTTGGAAATGAACATTTGGAGTTGCTCAAAATCAGAGTGTAAAAAAAAAAGGAGGAGGCAGTGTAAATGCAATGGAATAGAATACCAAGGGCTACGATCACTCCTTTCACACCCCTAGGCACTATTTTCTGGGTCTCCCTCCCCTACTGAGGCTTTAGATTGCAGCCACATTAAAGAACAAAGAGAGTTGAGTTCCACTGCTTCACTTCACGATACAGCCTTCCTTAACCGTGCCCCCACATAGGACTGGTGCCACCGACAGTGAGGGGTGACAATCAAGAGACATGTTCCGAGCCTGCTCTGACACTTACTCTGTATCTAACCTTGCACAAGTCATGTGTATTCTCAGGATTTTAGATTTCTCCTCCTCTGTTAGGACAAAACAACCTCTCAGTGAAAACATTCCATAAGAGCACGATATCAGAATCAGAAAGGTCTGTAATAGGTTAAAATGTACTTTCAGGTGCATAAATAAAAGCCTCAGACATAAGGGAAATACGTTAATTTTCACTTCGTTAATTCATAAGCTGTGTAATTCTCACTAAGAACTTTGTGATTCCATCACATTTTTCAGCCAAGATTAAATAGTCAAGGGTTGTCAGGTGGGCTCAGCTTCCTAAGACTTCATTACTATTAAAAACACACTTTGAGAAGAATTATCACAAACAGTTAAAATCAATGTCAGTTATTAAAATAAATGAACAAAGCCTGTATCCCTGTTTTTCACACAGAGTTTTTCAGCATCTATGAATTAAGTTACATTCCTCATTCAATGCCAGAATTTAGCCTTGAGAAAATTCTATTCATTTTTCAAGTTTGTGTAATTTCTCTTGAATATGTCAATGTAGAATTTATGCTAATTTTTACTAGAGTCAAGTGCTCATGGCAAAATGAGGTTCCATTTTACCTCCTTTACTGTAAGGATGCAAGAATGGACAGAAATACTTGTTTAGGGGAAAAAGGCATGATTCATTTATTTGCTCCAGGAATTCGGACTGAATTTAAAATATCCATTACTGCATAAAGAGATCATTTGCAGCGGGTTGTAAAGCCTGTGATCTTTACAAAAAGATCAAAGCTGAAGCTACAAAAAGCTGAAGGCTAGCCCTTTACTTTTCAGTCATGACCTCTGCTCCTCCCCTCCCTGACGGGATCTTGAGACAGAATAACGGTTATGTTCTCACATTAGGGCAGAAAATATAAGACCTCCAAAGAGCAAGCATCAATCTTGTTGACATATCTGTCCTCTTCCTCAGAACTTTATACTCTTGTTAGGGGCTGAGCCTGACCTAGATCCTGAAATTCCCACAGACTGACTTTGCAGTGTAGGGAAAGAGGGAGAATCCCCCTCTGCCCTTTACCTTAAGTTTCTTATGGCTGGCCAAATAATTAACAAGCCAGGTTAGCAGGAGAAAATAATACCAAGTTTAATAACATGTATATATGGGAGAAACCAGGGACACTGAGTTTCTCAACACAATAGCAGAGATTTGCCTTAAATACCATCTTCAGCTAAAGATAAAGGAGGATGTTGGGGGTGGGGGGAGTCAGTTACAGGAGATTACCACTAAAGCACAGTAAACAAGAGTAAGGTTATCATGCAGACTTAATGCCTCACCTACCACACTGATAAGTTTCTAGAAATGAGGTCATCCCCCCTCTTCCAAATACAGAGAGGGAGATACCTTTACAAATGGAGATTTCCCTTATAAATGTAAACGTTTGTCTGGCAACTCCTTGCAGGGCCATCTAGAGAATGTGGCCAGAGAGACAGAATTTTTGGTAAGATGGGTTTGTTGGTGCCTTTCCTATTGTAACATCTATTTTACATTATATTACAGCCATCAGATAGTAACTCCTTCCTGGAACAGATCTTCTATGTCAAATTCTTTAGGAAGTTAGTGGGGGAGGTCAAATGTCCGTCAGAGAAAACAATCAAGGCAAAGAGATATATTTCAGGGTGGCCAAATCTTGATCTCCCACAGTCCCGCCTTTGAAACCAAAAGTTTCACAGTCCTTTTGAAACTTAAAGAAGTTTCACAGTCCAGAAGCTGAGTTGGTAGACTGTTCCATCTTATTGAATACATTTCTTAGTCCTGATAATAGACCAGTTCAATTAAGTTCATTTTAGAAGGTGGTGATGCAGGTGGGCTCTCAAGGTTAGGCTTTATATATTGTGGAAGCCAGCAATCAAGTATTTAATAAGAAGCATTTCTATGGAAACAAAAGAAAACAAGGTCAATGGTTGGAGCAAATTGTAAACCAGTTTCTCAGTTCAGAGGACAGCCAGATAAGAACATTTTTAGATATCAGCATCAAAGTATCTTTTGCAGTTTAAAATGTCTCTGATGATGTCATCAAGTAATCTCTCAAAGTTTATATTAAGTTCATTGGCTTCAGTTTGTAAGGCTTCAGGATAAAGGGCAAGTTCAGTTCTCAGTGATTCCAAATGCAAATGATGGAAAAAATCAAAAACGTTAGTTTGGACATCTGTAGCCAGATATTTCAGGAGACTAGAAGAAATCAGGATCCAGTCCAGTCAATAGATATAAAACAAAAAACCTCAAACGACAATTAACAAAACTAGGCTCTACTATCTATAAATGTATATTGTGGTTTTCATTGAAATAATTTTTCTCTCTAAAATCACCTTCATTTTTATCAAAGATAGCCAAAGTAAAACTAACTAGTTTGCAATATAAGTTTAGTTTTAATAAACTTGGCCCAATTATTTACATAAGTGCAGCAAGAATAGCAATTGATCATATAGGGTCTTTTAAATCTGCTTTGCTGGAATTTTTTTATAAGGAATCTCAGATTGGACTTAAAAGGCCTCTTGAGGCCAGGAAAGCCAAGCCAAGGATTTTGTCATCAGACTTTGCCTGCAATACCTACAGATTTGGGTGAATTCCTCTCTTCTTGAGGTCCGCCAAAATATTTCGAGGTTCCTTGCACCTGCCAGATAAGTGACATTCCTTACTTATCCAGTAAATGCTGCTTGGAACACTGACTATAAGGTACCATGCCAATACTTCCATGTGACTTTATTCCATAAAGTTCAATCTTCATTCCTCAAAAGCTGTATGGTTATATCGCAAATATGATGTTCCAGTCACGGCCTTGGTAATATAACCAGTGTTTCCAACTGTGTCCTGTTATAAGAACAAATTCTTATTGAACTTATGCAAATAACTATATTGCCACGAAAACAACAATACTCACTTACTAAGAGTTTCCAAATCCTGGAGGGATCAGGTAGAGAGAAAGAGATAAATATTTCAATTTTGCTTACAAAAGTATCATTTACCAAATTGTTATAAGTCATAGCTAGCTCAGGAGAAAAGAGAAAAAGTTTTCCTTAAATCTGAAAAAACAAAACATTAAAAATTCAGCAATACTTCAAATGAAAAATCATAAAAATTATAATCATCCTTATCAGTTCATTCAGTCCTGTGTAATCCATTCTTGATCCCGATCTTTTGTTAGAAGCTTCATGAAGTCCTCAGTCTCTCCATCAGAGTTCTGTAATTTCTTACCCAGTTTAGTTTTATGATCACAAAGTTTATCAGAAACCTGTATTCTAGAGTAAGTGTCAGAGTCCTTTCCATGAATTTCTCTGAAGATGAAACATAATTCGTAAAAGCATTAGTGCAAAGAAATGTCTGTAAGCAACAAGACCTCAAAATGGCAATTGACAATGAAATTTGGTTAATTTTGTGACATACAACATTTTAAAATAATAACCAGAACCAGACTGATAACCAGGATAGATCAGAATTTCAGTAATGTTACACCATTTTAAAACACCTATGTCAATAACATTCACCCACATAATACCACCTAAGCAGGCTTATCATTACTTGCCTGACAATGCTTCCCATGTAATTTAACATACTGAATAAGCCTAGTAAGTTTAGTATCTTTCTCCATATAGGAAGAGAGCAAATTTCTTTGACAAGTTCCGGGGCCCTTTGAAAATTCTCAAAGAAAAAAAGTCAAAAAAAAGACTTTACTTAAGATACGATTTTGGGGGAGCTTGTCAAAAATATAAAAAGTCAAGGCAAACAGAGCATTAACAGTCCAAAAAGCCTTAACAGAGAGACCTCAGTCTTTTGAACGTAGGAAATTATTTTAACAGTTTTTTTTTTTTTTCCTGTCTTTTAGGTAGACTTACTCAAATGTAAAGAAAAATCTTTTATAATCTCTTTATTAAGTTCAAGAAAATTATCCTTTTAAGAGAAAGAAGACCAAATTTTAATTTTGTACCAGCTTACTTTTGATAATAAAACTCATTTACTTCATTAAATTCATTTTAATCTTAGCCAACTTGACCATGCATAAAACTCTTTTTCCAGAATTCCTCTTCCACAAACCTTCTATAACTTTCTTTTTACATTCAGAATTTGTCCCATGTCTTTCTTTTCCCTCCTAGTACTTGAGGACAAATTTATCTTTCTTAATCAACCAAACAAAATATTTCCATTCTTTGTACCTTCTTTATACATCTTACTTTCCTTGTACACAGACATATTTTTCTGAATTTTAGTAGCTTTAATCACATATACTAATTAGAAATTTTAACCCTTAGAAAACTTAATTTGTAAGTAAAAACTAAGTAAACAATTATAAACTTTTTTTTTTACATTAGCATTTTGTGGCTGGGAAAATTTATAAACACTTCATAATTTCTAGAAACATATTACTTTATAGTACAATTTTTTAATAAAACACAAGAGATGTTTACCGGTAGACCCAAAACACCTTTTAGTTTTCCTGTAATAAGAAAAAGCCAAAAGTAGACAAACCTACATTTAGCAATGTCTAATATCTTAGCTTATTTGGAAATGATCTAGATACTCAATGAATTTTTATCATAAAATTTAGCAAAACTCTAAATTTTTAAGTCACCAAAAAGAGTTTGGAAGCTGTAACCACCATAACACATAATTATTGTTTAAAGTTTACCCAACATTCAGCTTTTTCACATATATTTAGTTACTTGTTCTCAATAATTATTTAGATTGCCTACAAGACTTCATAAGACATTAGATAATGTTAGCCATCATTTAAGTTACTATTTTTGTTAACCAGTTCTGTAATAGAAATAACATCAGTTTTTCTAAAAAAATTTCATGTAAATTTTATCACCTCATACCTCTAAACATAGTTTTCATTAGGACTTTTATCAATAGGTCTTGGTCTTATAATTTTGGACAAGGGAAGCATTCCCAGTCAGACATTTTAAAATATACTCAGGCAAAGCTGGTATAACCTCTTTATATAAAATTAGCTCAAACATTCCAACCTCTATAATCTTATCAACAGTTACACTTCTACTTGTTCTCAATTCAATTGTAACCTGAGTCAGGGTCTTAAGGCTAGTCAAATTTTTCCCTTCCTTTCTCTGGGCTTTTCTTAGGTAGCAATTAAATAATTATGTGAGAGCTCTCAAGACATTTTTTTCCCCCAATTTAGAAGTTTTTCCAATTCAAAGGATCTGTCTTCTGGCCATTGACAAATAGGATCTTCATTTGTATATGTATTCCAATAGTTACTTGATCCAATAAGCCTTTTTAAGGAAAGACCTGGAGGTAACTTTCCATGCTTAGAATAAATCTTTACCATGGACCCAAGAGGCATCCCTGGTGAGGGCAGAGATGATGTAGCCCCCATGATCCACAGAATTCACTCCCAAAGATATTCAGAGAAAGTAAAGACCTTCGTTGCACAAGTGGTAAGGATGGTGTAGTGAAAACGGTGTCTCCGGTCTCCCACAATAGTGTGGGACGCCTCCAGTCACAGACCCGCTAATCCGTGACACCGGGCAGGCGCTACTGGAATGGGATTTTTCCAGCACTAACAAGCAACGAAGGCTAAGACGACAAAAGCCCTTATGGACTGGGCCCTTTATGACAAACTCCCCTGAGAGCTTGGCACAGCCGGAAAAAGACAGTTCGGAACCCCAGTCTACTCGACTGGCCACCAAGGTGCACTCCGGTAAATGCACCTTCCGTATGGTGGAGACCAAGGAGAATATTCTCATTGGTCACAAAGCCAAGTTCTCAGGACACAGAACAAGACAGAAGGAAAAACCTCATCCGGTTTATTTTCTTATATGCACAATGACTGCTTTAGCCACGCCTCAGGTCTCTTGGAGCCAGAATAATTGGTCCTTTTGGCTTCCAAGATGCCCTTGGCAATGGCCTTCACTTCATGTCCACATTAACCCACAGCAAAGCTTGTCTAAATAGACACCGGTCTGGTGAGACCCGCAAACTCACCAGTCTGTGGGGCCGGCCTGGACAGCGGGCTTATAGGGCCTATGCCTGCGTCCTACCCTATGGTATTTCCTTCTTATGACTGTGGGAGATCAAGATTTGGCCACCCTGAAATATATCTCTTTACCTTGATTGTTTTCTCTGACGGACATTTGACCTCCCCCACTAACTGCCTAAAGAATTTAACATAGAAGGTCTGTTCCAGGAAGGAGTTACTATCTGATGGCTGTAATATAATGTAAAATAGATGTTACAATAGGAAAGGCACCAACAAGCCCATCTTACCAAAAATTCTGTCTCTCTGGCCACATTCTCTAGATGGCCCTGCAAGGAGTTGCCAGACAAACATTTACATTTATAAGGGAAATCTCCATTTGTAAAGGTATCTCCCTCTCTGTATTTGGAAGAGGAGGGATGACCTCATTTCTAGAAACTTATCAATGTGGAAGGTGAGGCATTAAATCTGCATGATAACCTTACTCTTGTTTACTGTGCTTTAGTGGTAATCTCCTGTAACTGACTCCCCCTACCCCCAACATCCTCCTTTGTCTTTAGCTGAAGATGGTATTTAAGATGAGAACCTCTGCTATTGTGTTGAGAAACACAGTGTCCCTGCTTTCTCCCATATATACATGTTATTAAACTTGGTATTCTTTTCTCCTGCTAACCTGTCTTGTTAATTATTTGGCCAGCCATAAGAACCTTAAGGTAAAGGGCATAGGGGGATTCTCCCTCTTCCCCTACATGACACACGACACAAAATACAAAGACAAAAGAGAAAAACAGACTACTCTGGGAGGAGAAGGGATCAAGATCAAAACCAAGAGTACTCTACCAAATTTACCAGAGTCACTAAAAGCACAAGAAACCAGTTTCCCAAATATTTTCTCCTGCCAACATAAATTTAGAAAGAGAAAAAAATTCTCACCACTTGCTTCCACCAGACACCGCAGATAGAGATTCCGGGAGCCTGACGTGGGCCTTGCAGGGCCATCTAGAGAATGTGGTCAGAGAGACAGAATTTTTGGTAAGATGGGCTTGTTGGTGCCTTTCCTATTGTAACATCTATTTTACATTATATTACAGCCATCAGATAGTAACTCCTTCCTGGAACAGACCTTCTATGTTAAATTCTTTAGGCAGTTAGTGGGGGAGGTCAAATGTCCGTCAGAGAAAACAATCAAGGTAAAGAGATATATTTCAGGGTGGCCAAATCTTGATCTCCCACAGCGGCCTTAGACAAACTTCAGTCAAACCTTCAGCAACTTTTCTTTTTGGTGGAGGTTAGACTGGGGGTGGTGGTGGCGGTTAAGGAGAAGGACGTAAGATAAGTAATGTTATGAAATAATGACTGTGATTGAATTTTTTTATCCTCTGTCTCAGTTTATTTCAGGATAACCAATATACAAATTCTACGTGGTGTCTTGTCTACATAATTTTTACATCTGAATCTCTCTCTGAAACTTACTAAAATGGGTGTGACATAAAGTTTCTAAGGATGCTCACTATAGCAAGAGGACTGTAGAATTACAAAATCCGTTTATACCAGCGGTTCTCAAAATGTGACCCTCGAGCCGGCAGCATTAACAGCACCTGGGAACTTGCTCAACATGCAGATTCTTGGGCCCCACTCCAAACCTACAGAATCAGAATATCTGGGGGTGGGACCCGTATTGGGGTCTCTGTTTTTCCAAGCCTTCCAGGTGATTCAGAGAGATACAAGCTACAACTTGAGAACCACTAATTAATAGCATTCTTTACATGCTGATATATTCATTTGTGGAAGGAAAATTGAATGGCATCTGACTTTAGGAGGGTTAGATTTCCTGATGATATTGTTATATTTATTTTATTCTTCACTTACTGTTCTTGTTTCCCATGGGTTCTGTGAATCTTATAACTAATCTTAAAACTAATGTTTTCCTATTTACTTTTGGCTGTTAGGGAGCTCACAGACAAATTTGAGGCCTTGTGCAAGATCTTATGTTCTGTTTTTATTTTCTACCCTTATTTTCCCTTCACCCCAATTTCCTCACAGAATTATGTTATCATGTTGAATATTTTGAAAGATCAGGTGTTAAATAAACAAACTTGCTCAGTGGCATGAGGAATAAATGGATATCCCTGATACTATTTCCTAGTGTAGGTTATCAATTTGTTTATTTTATGCACACAGCGAAAATATCATTTGAGATATTCTTGAGAGAATCTGTCAGACATATGCTTAACTAGCCAGGCCAGTTTTATCTGATGGCTCCCCTATACTGACATCTTTCTAGTGCAAAGTGATCCATTGACTAAATACCTTGAAACTGAGCCGGCCTGCTCACCTCTCACAGGCACTGTCTTTCCTAATGGTAGTGAAATTTGTCATCAAGTATTCCCTTGCCATCAGAGTCATTCTTCTTGACATTGTAAAATCACCTCTACCTAATGGCTTTATTAACACATGGAGAACCAAATGTGACTATAAAAGAGGGATTTTTCTTACAAGTGTTTTTATTTAAGATGGATAATGTCAAAGGTTAAGTAAAATTTCAGCTTTCAAATTCAAACGACGGCTCTTACATATTTTGGCAGCAATGCCATAATTCACAAAGTCAGGATGGATGTCAACCACATAATCTGGGCCACCAAAGCCCTGCTTTATTTAACCTGTGAGTGACACCTCCAGCAGTTCCTTATCGTGTCAGATCTGTGCAGCAAACACAAATATTTAGGTGAAGATTCATCCTCCTGTATGGTTTGTAATGAAACTGTGAGCCCACTAAATAATTAAAATAAACAAATGAAGACTAATTTGCTTACTTTTAATTTTTACCCAGTCCTCTTTAGTTAATAATTTACAGGGTAAAAACGAAGAGAAGATCAAAATGACTTTTCCAGCTCCCACGTCGGCGGAACCGCGGAGAGATTCTGCCTTCTTGACTGCTCATTTGTAGTAGAAATAACGCCAGAGAAAACAGTGTTGCCTGTGAACCAGGCTTTAATAAAAGGAACGCAGACTCCGGAGGTTTATTCTATTTCCACATAATCCCAGGATCATTTGTCTGGAGCTGGTTTGAATTATTCATACCCACGGTCGCTCTTTCGGATACTGGATGCGAACAGTTTCTATCATAAGGTTTCACGGGCAGCGTCCTTTTTGCTGGCGTTTTAAAAATGGAACTTTTTTTCTATTCCAGATTGCTCTTGGGTGCTTCCGGGTGGGGTTGTATTAGCAAAATATTAAACACTAAGAGGCTATTTGGGGCTAATTCTAAGACTTCTCCAGGTAAATGAGAAGAGAACGGAGAACTGCCGTGGGAATGGAATATTCCCAAGAGAGTGTTCTTCGTTTTTGACTCAGCTTTTGAAATCTCAGCACAGCGTAGGCATTGTTTGGGAGACTGGAGTTAACCTTTATTCTCATTCATTGCAATTTAACTCAGGCAAATTGGATTGAAGGGATGTACTCTGCGGATCCTATTGTTCTTATGCCTCATTTGACACCAAGCTCTGAGTCTGCGTTTGCAGCCTCCAGGAGAAAGACAAGGCTCTGTAGGAGGCCTGACGGGGCAGGGAGATACAGACGCGCCACACCTCCCCCAGGTCATCTCTCCCTGCCCCTCCACGCCCTTTACGTCCCAGCCATTCCAAGTCCTTGCAGTTCTCCGTGCACCAGGAAGATTCTCTGTCTCTCTTCCTTGCACTTGTCACATTTGCCTAGAATGCCAGCATGTCCCACCCACTAACATCCCATTCTCCCTGCTAATACCCACTTCCTCATCCTTTAAACTGCAGCCGGTGCTCCTCTTCCCCAGAACTGGCTGTTGATTGCCTGGGTTGGACAGTTTCCCCAGAAACAAACCCTGAGCCAAGGATTTGAGTGCAAGTAGTTTTTGGGGAAGCGATTCCAAGAAGCACTGGTAGGAAAGTGGGTAAGGGAGAGAGGGAAGCGAGGGAAGCCAACGCAAGGCACATTATAAGCAGTTTACTGTGGGCAGCTGAGGCTGGAACCTGCCGGGGAACGCTGGGAGCCAGTGCGGAGTTAGGCCACACAGGGCGAGCAAGCTGAGGTACATCCTCCAGTTCCCATCCGTCACTGGCTGGGGGCTGCTCCTGGAGGCACTGGATCCCGGCCAGTTCTGGCCTGCGCAAGGCTGTCAAAAGAAGGTCGGTGGAGAATTGCAGACGTGTTCCGGAGGACGTGGGCGCGTACCGGAGCAGTGCGGGCCAAGGGGATGTGTGTTGGGCACCGTGGCATATGTTGCGTTGCCCCGCCGCACCCCCCGCCCACGCACGTGCACACTCGCACACGCGCGCACACGCACGCTCAGTGCTGCGCTTCTGTACGTTGAGGGTAAGAAACTGCGTCTTACTCATCTCTGTGCCTGCCGTCTCCTCGCGGAGTGCCCGGTGCAGTGACGACGCAGTGAACATTTGTGGAAGCAGCAGGTGTGGAAGAGTGGAGTGACTCTATTGGGCAGACCTACCTTGAGTTTTGATTTCGCATGCCCCCTCATAAGCACACCCTGCCCATCAGAAAGGCGCCTTCCCCTCCTTCCTTGGTTCTTCTCGTGGCTCAGAGAGAGTCACATCATTGTCCCAGTGACTACCTGGTGCTTTTGTATCTCCGCTTTTGGAGGCATATTGCAGCGGTGCCGCCCCTGCTCTCCAGCGGGCCCGCTCCGTCAGCCTTTTCAAACGAGGGCACAGAGGGGTGGGGAGCTCTCTGGGGAGGAGAGGGGAGTGGAATCGGTGCGGGTTTAGTTCCTGTGTCGCCTTCCACCTTCCTCCTCTGACACACTGAAATTGGATGACAGACACCCCCAGAGCCCTGCTCTCGGTGAGGAGCACAACCTCTCTTCCACCGGGAAGTTCGCTCAAGCCCAAGGCAACGGGCGGGGCGCCTTCCTGGAAACAGTACTCTTAGCCTGGTGGTGTGGGCGGCCCACACCCATCCTCTGGGTGTGCCCTCCCGAATGCCAGCCCGCTCTGTGCTTTGCGGCGAGGCTCTCCTGCCAGGGATCTTGGATCCAGCCTTCTGGGCCTGTGCCTTCTAGTTGGGTGCGACCGGCTCAGCGCTGTCCTCAGAACTGCTGTAGCGCCCCCTCGCGTTCTCCCAGAGCGCGTCCCCCAGCCTGACGTCCCGCCTGTCTCCGCCTCCCGGTCTCCCGCTGTTCCCGCTGCTCTCCCGCCACCTCTTCTGCCCGTCCGTGCTCCGTGGAGCCGCCTCTCCTGCGGCCCTGCCCTGAGCGACGCGGTCAAGTCAGACTGGATGAGCTGTGACTCCTTCCAAACCTCAGCGTCGAGTTCTGTGACCTGAGCTTGCTCCCACCGGCCCTCTCAGCCACCGACGCGTCCTGTCCAGGTTTGCCACCCGCGCTCACTCTCTGAGCTCCGAAGGGTGCGAAGCCCTCTGGAGGCAGAGGGGTGGGCACCACAGGGCTTCTTGCTCCGGGATCCCCGTCTGCTTAGGGAAATGGTCACCCACCGGTGCTGGAGGTTGTTCAGTCACGACGTCTGTGAAATCAGGTCACCTTGGCCTCAGTGGGGTTTTGTTGTGCTGGGAAGTAAATGCTGAGCTGAAAAAGGCTGCTAATTCTGACCACCTGAGGCCATGGCTTCCCTTCTCGGAGGATCCCAACCTCCACCACCAGGTTCTCTCCAGGTCCTCCGTGTTGTGACGGCGTCGCGGGCGGCTCTTCAGGACGCCCTCCAATACCGGTTACTATGGGTTTGGACTAGGGGAGCCCATGGGTTCTTGAAGGCAGACGAAAGACCTGGGGTTAAGTACTCCCCCAGCCATTCACCAAAGGTGTGATTTTCACCTCTCTCAACCTCGATTTCCCCACCTATAACACGGGGATAACACTTGCTTTTTGGCATCATATGAAAGCTAATTCCACAATTATTGAATACCTACTAAACCCAGGTTATCATGTTAAGCTTGAGGGGAGGAGTGCAAAGAAAAATTTGAAGTGATCTTTGTCCCGGGCCCCAATTCACATTCTAGTAAGGAAGCTAGAAATAGAAACAAACAATTACACCATGGTGTGATAAATGCAACAATAGATCAATTGATTAATAATTTGCTTGCGAACAGCATATGGAAGTTTCAATAAGATGCATTTTTTTCCTCCTACCCAAGTAGAAAAGAACCTACTGCAAAGAGGTGAGATAAGGCAGGATGCCAAGGTTCCACCTCTGGAGAGCTGTCAGGGCCATTTTGTGCAAAGGCAAATGGAACTCATACCTCACACCTGAAGGAATTATCTGGAATCCTATAATAGTAAGTCATATTAATAACCTTGAGTCATTATGAAAAGGTTAAATAATGTTTAAGAGTCAAGGAAGTATAGAGTATATTTTAGAAAGTTTTCTATCTCAAAACATTAAAAATATTTTGTTTTAATTTTTTAAGAGAATGTTTGGCATGTCTCTCTTTCTCCACCCCCATTTGAGAACGTGAGGTTCTTCTTTAGTTCTATATCCCTAGAGCCTGGACAGTTCTGGGCGAAGACAAATGCTTAGCAAATAGTAGTTGGATGAGTGAATGAAGCAAAGAGTGAATGAATGAAGGCTTCAGGGCGGATAGTTGAAAAGGTAACTTTAGGAAATCTACTGCATAGTGAGGTAGAATACCATACTAGGAGGGTGCAGGTCTGCCAGCTAGTTTTAGCTGTGCCAGTTTTTAGTTGTGTAAATATTGCAAGTCGTTTGCTCACAATGAGCCACATGGTTTAATCAGATGTAAAATAGGATGTCTATTCTTGCTTTTTCCCAAGACTGTTGTGTAGGTCAGATACAATAATGATCTGATGGAGTTATGAAAATTACGTAGAATTAGGTATCAACTTTAAGGGAGAAATAAAATAAAAATCTTACCAGGCATCCTTATGTGCATCCCTTACCAAAATCTTACTATGCATCTCTTAACAGCAGATGAAGAAAATTTTCTGTAGAAGATCTCTTAATCAACTTTCTCTTAATTAACTCCTTAAATAACTGAAACTCTCCATTCCCTCTATAAAATATTCTGATGGATGCCCACAGCACAGCGAAGGTTCGGGGTTACTATACCTACAAATGTCTACTCCAACCAGTTGAGTTGTATGCTTGTCAAGAATGCTGATTACTATATCTATTTATTCTAGTTCATTCTTTTATTCAACAAATATTTGTTGATCATCTACTCTGTGCTAGGTATCGTTTTACGTACTGGAGATACGGTGGTGACCAATGTTCTTTGTATTCTGATTGTATTTACTTTTATAATTATGTAATTTAGTTAAATATTCTATCAAATAACAAATGAAAAATAAATGTGAAGGGAGAATTTCTGACTTTTATGAAAATTAAGTTAAAAGTTATAGTGGGCATCTGTCATTTATGAATACACAGGTCTTTTAAATTCCTTCTCTATGTCTAAAGTTTCCATTTCCCTTGTCACCTAGGATCCACCAATCAGATACCCCTGTACCTAATGGGCCTGGGGCTGGGGCATCTGTTTTATGTTGTGGTTCTAGGGTCGGTGCAGTGGTAGCTTCCTCAGGAGATCAGTTCCCTGATGTAATTCCTGAAAGTTTAGTTTGAGCCTACTTCTACATCTCTTTCCTCCCCAAATTCTGTAAGTCTCTAAATATTTCTTAATAAATTCCTTTTCTTAAGGAACCAGCCATAATGAATCCTGTTGTTTGCAACTAAGAATCCCAACCATTACAAATCCTTTGGAAATACTTTAAAAAGTAAGTTCCTAAAAAAAAAAAAAGCCCACAAAGATTGTCAAGTTTGTTGTGGGCAAAATGATTGTACAACATAGAAGGGACAATAAAAATCATTAGAAAGATTTCACACTCAGATTGCTTTACAATTTTTTCTTATTAGTTTTGGCTCTACTTCAAAGAAGGCTAAACTGGGGGCCAGCCTGGTGGCGTAGCGGTTGAGTTCGGCATGCTGTGCTTCAGGGGCCCAAGTTCGTGGGTTTGGCACAGACCTACACCACTCATCAAGCCATGCTGTGGTGGCATCCCACACACAAAGTGGAGGAAGATGGGCACAGATGTTAACTCAGGGCCAGTCTTCCTCAAGCAAAAATAGGAAGATTGGCAACAGGTGTTAGCTCAGGGCTACTCTTCCGCACCAAAAAAAAAAGAAAGAAAGCTAAACTGGAAATCAGTGCTGTGGTATGGTGTGGGTGGTACACAGAGGGTGATGGGACTGCAGTTAGTGGACTTATCCTCAAATGAAGGCCTTAAGTCGATGATCATCAAGAGGTGGAAGATCAATGAATATTGATATGTTTTTATTTAAAATAAAATATTTAATTTATTCATGAACAATTTTTTATGGCTTTCAGCTTTAATCACTTTGAATGACCAACCCTGTATTGGCCCTGCCTTTTATTAGGTGAAGAGACTTCTCCTATGATATTTGAGGCACCTGAGCTTGAAAGCATGTCCAGGGAGGAGCTGCCTCCTCACCGTCTACCACTGGCTTCTCTGGGCCTCCTCCTCTTGGTTCCAGGGGCTTGGGCCCCCTATCTCTTTGAGTAAGGCTTTTTTAAACTCAAAATGCCCTTTCAGGCCTGATATCTCTGGCAGCTCCAGACAAAATCTCTTTGGTTGAAACTGTCAGGGAAGAGGGAGAATCCCCCTCCACCCTTTCCCTTAAGGTTGTTATGGCTGGCCAAATAATTAAAAGACAGGTTAGCAGGAGAAAATAATACCAAGTTTAATAACATGTATACATGGGAGAAACCAGGGAAACTGAGTTTCTCCACAAATGGCAGAGGTTCTCATCTTAAATACTATCTTCAGCTAAAGACAAAGGAGGATGTTGGGGGTGGGGGATTTGGGATTTCAGAGGGGAAGAAGACAAGTTACATAAAGAGGGAAATGTAAATGTTTGTCAGACAATTCTTTACAGGGCCACCTATAGCGAATGTGGCCAGAGAGACAGAAATTATAGTAATCAAGAGTATGTAGATTTAAATCCTCTCCTTCCGTCCTGATAAGGGTTTTCACAGATAAATTCATCCCCCCACCTTCTCAATACACATAGGGAGATACGTTTACAAATGTAAATATTTGGTAAACAGAACTTTTAAAAGAATGGGCTTAGCGAGGACCCTGCCAGTCTGTCCATACCCAGACTTAAATTCCTTTAGGCACTTATTGGGGATGTCAAATGTCCATCGAGAAAATAGAAAATAATCAAGATAAAGAGACTTATTTCAGGGTGGACAATTTTGGATCTCCCATACTCCTACCTTTGAAACTAAAAGTTTCACAGTCCTTTTGAAATTTAAAGAAGTTTCATAGTCCAGAAGCTGAGTTGGTAGATTGCTCCATCTCACTGAACACATTTCTTAGTCCTGATAATAGATCAGTTCAATTAAGTTTATTTTAGAAGGTGGTGATGCAGGCAGGCTCCCAAAGTTAGGCTGTTAAAGCATCTTTTGTAGTTTAAATTGTCTCTGATGATGTCAGCGGGTAATCTCTCAGGTTATATCAAATCCATCAGCTTTAGTTTGCAAGGCTTCAGAAAAAAGAGCAGGTTCAGTTCTCAGTGATTCCAAATGAAAATGATGAAGAAAAAACAAAAAATGTAAGTTTGGAGATCTGTAGCCAGATATTTTAGGAGACTAGAAAAAATCAGGATCCAGTCCAGTCAACAGATGTAAAACAAAAAAACCTCAGGACAATTAACAAAACTAGGATCTAATATCCATAAATGTATACTATAGTTTTTACTGAAATATAATTTTTCTCTCTAAAATCACCCTCATTTTATCAAAGATACCCAAATTTAAACTAACTGATTTGCAAAATAAAATAAACTTGTTGGGTGAATTCCTCTCTTCTCAAGGTCCCTTGAGGTTCCTTGCACCTGCTAGATAAGTGACATTCCTTACTTATCCAGTAAATGCTGCTTGGAACACGGAACATAAGGTACCAGGCCAATACTTCCGTGTGGCTTTATTCCATAAAGTCCAGTCTTTGTCTCTCAGAAGCTATCTTGTCACATTCCAGTCAAAGCTTTGGTAATATAACCAGTGTTTCCAATTGTGTCCTGTTATAAGGAGAACAGATTCTTATTGAACTTATGCAAATAACTATATTGCCATGAAAACAACAATACTCACTTACTAAGAGTTTCCACATCCTGGAGGGATCAGGTAGGGACAAAAAGATGAATATTTTAATTCTGGTTACAAAGGTATAATTTACCAAATTGCCATAAGTCATAGTTAGCTTAGGAGAAAAGAGTAAAAGCTTTCCTTAAATCTAAAAAAACAAAACATTGAAAAAATCAGCAATATTTCAAATAAAAGTCATAAAAATTATAACCATTCTCATCAGTTCATTCAGTCCAGTGTAATTGATTCTTGATCTTAATCTTCTGTTAGCAGTTTCATGAAGTCAGCAGTTTCTCTGTCAGAGTTCTGTTATTTCTTACCCAGTTCAGTTTTATAATCTCAAAGTTTATCAGAAGCTTGTATTCTAGAGTGTCAGAGTCCTTTCCGTGAATTTCTCTGAAGATGAAACATATTTTGCAAAAGCATCAGAGCAAAGAAATAACTGTCTGTAACCAACAAGACCCCAAAAAGGCAATCGACAAAGAAATTTGGTTAATTTTGTGACATACAATACTTTAAAATAATAACCAGAATCAGACTGATAACCAGGACAGATCAAAATTTCAGTAATGTTATACAATTTCACAACACCTCTATATCAATAACATTCACCCACATAATACCACCTAAGCAGGCTTATCATCACTTGTCTGACAATGCTTTCCGTGTAATTTAACATACTGAATAAGCCTGATAAGTTTAGTATCTTCCTCCTTATAGGAAGAGAGAAAATTTCTTTGAGAAGTTCCGGGGCCCTTTGAAAATTCTCAAAGAAAAAAAGTCAAAAAAAGACTTTATTTAAGATGTGAATTTTGGAGCTTGTCAAAAAAAAATATCAAAAGGTTTTAAAACACTTGGTCAGATGAGATCAAGGGGTTGCTGATCTTGTCGCTGTGAAACAAGGCTTAGTTATCCAACAGAAACAGTCAAGGACAGACAGAGCATTAAAATAGTCCAAAAAAGCCTTAATAGAGAGACCTCAGTCTTTTGAACATAGGAAATTATAACAGTTTTTTTCTGTCTTTTAGGTAGACTTAAAGCTAAAGAAAAATCTTTTACAACCTCTTTATCAAGTTTCAAGAAAATTATTCTTTTAAAAGAAAGAAGACCAAATTTTAATTTTGTACCAGCTTACATTTGATATTCAAACTCATTCTCTTAATTAAATTTATTTAAATCTTAGCCAACTTGACCATGCATATAACTCTTTCCTCAGGGTTCCTCTTCCACAAACCTTCTGTAACTTTCTGTTTGCAATCAGAATTTGTCCCAGGCCCTCCTTTTTTCCTTCTAGTACTGTGGGACAAATTTATCTTTCTTAACCAACCAAACAAAACATTTCCATTCTTTGTACCTTTTTACTATATACATCTTACTTTCTTTGTATACAGAGCTGTTTTCCTTATTATTTTTTAGTAACTTTAATCACATATATTAATTAGAATTTTTAACCCTTATAGACTTTGAATTCTAAGTAAAAACTAACTAAGAAGTTATAAACTTTCTTTTACATCAGCATTCTGTGGCTTGGCAAATTATTGGCAAGCACTTTTCATAATTTCTGGAAACATGTTACTTTATAGTACAATCTTTTAATAAAACACAAGACATGTTTAGCGATAGACCCAAAACACCTTTTAGTTTTCCTGTAATAAGCCAAAAGTAGGTAAACTTAGATATGTTTAGGAATAATGTTTCAGTATTTTATCCTATTTGAAAATGACCCAGATACTCAATGAACTTTTATCAAAAACTGTAAAGTTTTAAGTTACCCAAAGGAATTTTGAAGCTGTTTTCTTTTTCTAGTATACAGATCATAAAACATAACTATTGTACCCAAAAACTCTTTTACTTATTTTCATCTATCTAAGTCACTTGTTTCCAACAATTGTCAATCAAACCAACAAACTTAAACCAGCTTTCATTTACCAAAGATTAATTTATATCATGTTAACTTGAAAGACATTTGGATTAATTTCTATTACATTTAGAATTTATGTAAGTGCTTACCTTAAGTCAATTAAACAGAGCTCTTAATTTTGACCATACCATCTGGAGGTAAAATATCACACATAGGTAACGGACACACATACACAGAGATGGCACAGCTATTACTGCCATGAATCAGGTACAGTAATACAAAGCTCCCTAGTTATGAATCCAAATTTTTGTTTTAAGCCTTTTACTAACATTTGTGGAGAAGACACTCGAGATGCTAGATTTTTTGCCCAGAGTGCTCTTATGGCCATTTTTGGCCTTTTTACTTTGTTTTTCTTTCTTCAGTCTTAGAAATTGGTGATGAGCTAGATAACACTTCCCAGAGGGGCAAGGTGATAATCCTTTTTGAGATAAAGGAACTGGGTGGAATATGAACTGCCTCTAGAGCTGCTTTTCCAGTCTTACAAGGATTTTTTTTTTTTTAAGGACAATTGCTCTTAATTTCTCAGAAATTGGGTTGTAACTCAAATGACATTATAGCTTGATCTACCTGTCCAACTATATAACAAAGGCACAGAGAAACCACTCAAGTTTTCTCCAGGGTGGAGTTTTTGGAGCATAACCCATGCAATAGAAATTGTTTCCAATCAGTTAAAAGGCACCTGAGTGGTGAGTCTCTGGGGATGCTTGGGGCATTCCCCATGGCGGTAAAACCGGTGTCCCATTGACAGCGGCCTGGAGAAGGGTGCAAAGCCTGACTGCGGGAGTCAATATAGCTATAAGATTTAGTCAAGTCTCATTCAGCTCGGGCACTTGGTCCCTGAGCCGGCACAAAGCAAGCCAGGGAGGCAAGAGGCAAAAGCCTGGATTGGGCTGGGGCTCTCAACGCAAGGGTTGAGAGTTAAATCCCTGGCAAATGTTTTCAATTTCACAGACGGTCCAGGTTCTGCTCAGGTCCAGCCTGAACTTAACCTTGACGTGGTGACAACAGAGAAGGTGATGAACAAAACGGAAAAAAAGGGGAAAGAGGGGGTCAGTCTTGCCCTCATGGCCTCTTCCCAAGAGTTATCAACACAAGGGTCACACCAGGAGGGTTAGGAGGCAGAAGGGACAGAGGAAAGCACATGGCCCAGAGCCTTTCTTGGGGTTTTCAAGGGAGGGAATGAGTGAGGCAGGGTAGATGCACTGAGTAATTTTGGATTGGATAGTTTGAATAATTTTGGCAGGCTCTGGGCTATGAGGTGGCCCTAGTTACCCTGTACCTGGCACTACTTGATTTTGGGTAGGGGGAATATTGGCTGTGTGTGAGAACTTGGTGAAGCAGACGGTTGGGTGTGGGTTCTGGATTGGTTGGTTTGTATATCAAGGTGTGCTTGCAGGGGAGTCATTTGCTGTCTCTAGGAATGAGCTAGCCCTGGGAGGGGCAGTGCCTCCAGGATCAATGCCCCAGATGCCAGAGCGTCAAAAACACAGAACATAAATATACTCAGTATAGCTAGATATTTATTATTTAATGTGTTGCTAGTGAAGCAGAGATACCACATAATCACATTGTGCTTTTAAAATTATTTTAATTACTATATTTCAATCTAATTAGCTTCCAGTGTAACTGCATATACTTTATTTTTTATATTTATGAGGACTGTTCTCAGAAGGCGATGGTGGTTTTCACTGGACCACCAAATGGTCCACAGCTCAAAGGTGTCAAGCTCTGAAGAGAGACTCAGTTTCTTACCTTACTAACTCGCCTGCATTTTCTATTTTTTTGTGTGGACTTAAGTTTAGCCCAACTTAGGACCAGAACAAGTTACTGCAAGAGACGCTGCCCTGGCCCCACCACCAACACTCACACCTTCACCTGTTCTCAACCCTCCCACACCCGACCTTGTGCTAAAAGGAGGAGATATTCATTATGGCTGTGATTTATTGAGCCCTTACCACATGCCTGATGCAATTCTATACATTTTTTATGTCTTATCTCATTTGATCCTCATAACAATTCTGTGAAGTAGATGTGGTTATCGCCTTCATTTACAGATGAGGAGGCTGAGGCAGGGAGTGCCCATAACCTGCCTAAGGTCACGCACTGGTGGCAGAGCCCTACTAAAGTTGGGCATATGGCTCCAGGTCCCACATCTTGAACGCTGCATACACTATGCTTGCAATATGAGCCGACTGGAACCCAGGCTCTGCATGTGTGTACCAAGGGAGGACATTTTCTCCAACTAAGACTTCACAGCGATTCACTGTCTGAACTTTCAAAGCTTGGAAGCCAACCTGAGTGCAAATGTGGGAGTACTGAATCCTTGGGTCCAGAAGGCTCCAGTTCTATGATAAATATTGAAGGCAATTAAAAAAAAAACCGAGAAATGAATTCAAGGTGTGATTACGCTATGTTTGTCATTAAGTTAATTGTAAGTTAAATTCATCCAAGTGGTAACCTCTTTGAAACTTACTCTATGTAACTTACAAGGAGCCATAAAACCCCAAGGGGACTGAGTCATGTCAGAAGCTTGTTCCTAGTTGCTCTGCCAGAGCCACAATCACTACTGGCTTTTTTGCTACCATAAGGAAGAAATCTACATCTCAGGTTAGACTTGTTGCTTCCTCACTGCCCTGCCGCTTATAGTATTAGATATGTACAAATCAGATGTCCACAAAGTAGGGAGTGGCATATCTTCTTTGCTACTGGAGTTCAAGTATATTGTTATTGTTTTAAAAAGCATAAGGGAAAAATAAGCTTATACCCTTTCAGTCCAGCTTTGCCTTATTGTATAAGGCTACTATAATTAGGTTTAGATTCAGCTGCATGAGAAAGGAAACCCAAAATAACAGTGCATTAAATACAAAAGAGGCTTAATTTTAAGCCTTATTTTTAAGGCTTATTTTATTTTAGTCATTACAGAGAGGTCTTGGAAGGTGTGCTACAATTAGTTGTCTTCCAGATCTTGGTTCCACCATCCTTATGTTTGGCGCTTGACCTCATGGTCTAGTGTGGCTGCTAGAACTCCAGAAATAACATCTTTATTCCAGGGAGCTGGGTGGAGAGAGAGAAAGAGCACAGAGAGAGTCTGCCAGCAGTGTTTTAGAGGAATACTTGTGTTTACAGCTTATTGGGCAAAATTAGGCACAAGGTCACATCTAAGCAAGGGAGACTGAGAAACGTACCAAAGTAAAAAGTAGGGATTCAAAAGCTACGGAAGAAGAGGAAAATGGATGTGGCACGCAATTAGCAGCCTTTGCACATATATGCTATTTGGACACCTTAATTCTGACTGAAGGACCACCAGGGCAGCAGGCCCTGGCCTCAGTTACCTTGTGAGGACATTGGACGTTACATCTGCAAGCCCAGATACATAGTGTGATGATAGCACACATCACACGGTGTTAAGGTGTTAGCCCGCCCGGATGGCACATCATGTTAACAGGGTCTTTTGAATACAAACTCTCGACTCAGAGACTGCCTCCGAGGGTGGTGACTTCAGGCACTGTGTGTCAGCGGGAGTTTGGGGGATGGCAGGACTTTTTGGGTTCTCCCTCAGATTATAGCACATAGGCAACTGCATATTCTGTCTGAACATAAAGCTGTTTCTGTATTTTCAGTTACAACAGAAACTATACCGAAACAGGCCTCATTTGGGGAAGACTGGGCTGTTGTTAAATTTTGTTAAAGTACATTATGTAGAATATAACATCCATGTTTTTTAAAAGTAAATGCATATGTGTCTTTGGAAGTCTTTGGAATCTTGCAAGTGTATCATATGTTCATTAGAGTCACTGGCTCATTTTCCCACTTTTCTGATTTGCAAAGAAATAATTTTATTGATTTTTTCTCTATCAGATGGAAATCATAACAGCATCATACAGTGCAGGAAGCAGTTGCTAAGCAACCATTTTCAGTGTTAAAAGAAATCCAAACAAACTTTCCTATTAAATGTCTGCAGCATGTGAAAAATTAAATAACTCTCCATCCAAGTTTAAACGAACTCATACAACTTACAAAAATTACATCTTCCTTTTCTGTTTCCTACTCTTGTAACTTTCATCAACAATGCCACAGTCTTCAAAGATGCGGTTTTAGATCTGGGTCAAGCTAACCATGGAACATTACAAGTACAGTTAGAATTCCTGCTCCACTCTCAGTCTTGGCTTTGCCCATCTGGCATCTATCGACAGGAGGATTCTTGTAATCCATTTTTGATGTCCTTTGAGTTAAAGTTATGTTAGCACAAGTCTCGGGTGCTTCAGAAAAGTAGATTCTTAGTGGGCACTGGATTGTAATTCAACTTTAACACTGGCTCCCCCACTTCCCAAAATAAGTCAAGTGATCCGATATGAGAGACTTAGTTCAGGAATTTGGAAATACTACCCTTCCCAGCACCAAGAGCAACAACCTAATTGGGGGCATTTGTATATAATTATCAGACCTGCTGCTGTGTGAAGGCTGGAGAATGGTTTCCTAGCGTTGGAAAGTACAGGGGTACTTTATTCAAATGGAGAGTTGAATGACCCCATCTAACCAGGCTATAGTTAATTTCAAGACCCACAGAGGCTCAGAATTCTTCCTGGAGGAAAGAAGGAAGAATATTTTGGTGTCCAAGGTGTGCTCCCCTGGCATGGCTTCCTAGAGGTCATTGGGAGTGATCCCTGGCAAGCTGGGGCAGATCCTTGTGCTCAAGGGTTTGTGTCTAATACATGTGGAAATGCTAGGGATGATGGAAACTTATCCCTGACCACACCACACAATTAAATTCTGTAGGAGGCAAGGATGCAGACCAGGATGTCCTAGTCTGGCTGGTGGTCTTGCACATACAGGGTACCTTAGGTCAAACTGGGAAGTGGCCAAGTTTGTCTCTGGCTCCTATTTATTTCCTCTGCTGTGTCTCTTTCTCAAACATCCTGACTTGATGTTCTAGTTGCCTAAATCCTAGCACAGGCATCTCTTGCCATCTAAACATAGGAATCTACTGGATTTGGCTAGCGAGGAATTCTTGCATTTCCATAGCTTTTTATTCACATTCTTTATCTCATTTGCTTCCCACAGCACCCCTATCAACAAGCAAGGCAGAAGACTTTATTTACATTTTCCAATAAGGAAAACAGGTCACCTACTTGACAGAGTTGAAATGGGAACCTGGAACTTCTTACTTTCAGTTAAGGGCTCTTGCCACAAAGTTGCAATTCACAATTTCTCTGTCTTATGTCTCTTTTTCAGTGGGCTCTGCTAAACGCTTGATTAATTAATACATTAAGATAAATTGAATTGAGTTCTTACTGGGTCATCTTAGCTTAAAGTGTTGTCCTTTACAGGTAAGATTTGAATCTCAATCCTGGAATATAATACCATACTTTTAAAAAAGCCAATAAGGTGAGAATTTCAGGTGTCGTGGACTGTTTAGAAGATAGAAGATGATATTTTCAGGCAGAATTCTTGAATTAATTAATTAATAGGTCAATATTAATTGAGTTTCTACCATGTGACAGGCCCTGGTGCTGTAAGAGGAAAAGAAACACACATAATCGCTACTCTCATGGGCCTTACATCCCAGGCAGCTCATTTGTGTTCAAAAAGTAGATATAGCTTCCATATCTAAATCTACCTCTGACGTGAAGGCCTGGGCAAGATTATTGGGTCCTGGCCATGAGAGAGGAAGGGGAGGAAAAAAGACAAGAGATAAAACTTTGCTGCACAGGTTTCCAAACTATTTTGGTGTTATTATTCTTTTCGAGAAATTTTGCATCGCTTGGATGGGCTGGAGAGGGCAGGAAGGGTAAGGAAGATTAGTGGATGCTGGCAGTAAAATCTTTGGGCTGAGGGAGAGAACTGGCCTTTTCTTTTCTTTTCGTTCTGGGATTGTGCACGGCTGTAGGAAGGAGGATGCAGTGCGTAGCTAGAGGGTGTGGATGCTGTTGAGAGGCAGGCTGTGAGACTGACCAGTCCTGCTTTGAGGCCCATTTGTAGAAGTGATTGTTTTGCATCCCCGCTTTCCCCATCTCCTTTCACTGTGTACTATGAGCTTGAGTGGGAAGGCCCCAGAGAGAAGGACTCCAGTAAGAATGAACTTGAAGAAGCTTCTTGAAGGAAGTCCTTCCAAAACCGTCCTAAAATCTGCAAAGAGCAGAGACTCCTATAGTATAGTCCTCCTATAGAATACATACTGTGTAAGTCTTGCAAGTGGTTTGCAAAATTAGTAGTGACCAATGGTTTTAAACCCTTTTCCAGTTATACTTGTAATATAAATTTTTTTGTTGTAATAAACATTTTTTTGAGGGGAGGAAGATCAGCCCTGAGCTAACATCTGTTGCCAATCCTCCTCTTTTTGCTGAGGAAGACTGGCTCTGGGCTAACATCTGTGCCCATCTTCCTCTACTTTATATGGGATGCTGCCACAGCATGGCCCGACGGGTGCGTCGGTGCGCGCCCGGGATCTGAACCCCTTGAACCCCAGGGCCACTGAAGCTCGGGAGCACGTGCACTTCACTGCTACGCCACCAGGCCGGCCCCTGTAATATAAATTTTTATATTAAAAACTCAGTGAAACACAATTGTGTTTCCCCTCTACCACAACCACCACTATGAAGTGATTTAGAAATGGTGTCATTGGTCATACCTGATTAGACAGTGGTTTTACAAAATCATTGTATTTTTGAGCAGGCTTGTAATTGACTGACTTTTTCACTGCCTCCAAGTGTATTTGTACTTCATCCCTGAGATTAGTAACAGAGCACTCTACATATCTATCTCCCACTGTTGCATGAAACACTAACACTAATTTCTAACACTGATGATGGGTACTAGTCGAACTAAGAGTTTGATTTGTTTTCACGGAATGCTCCAAAACATTTATTCCCATCGGTTACTACTCTTTGAACAAAATATTTTGAAGCCATATATTAACAACAAAAAACACCTCCAAAACTTAGTTTAACAGAGCCAATGGATCCAAACAGCCTAAGTTACTCTTGCATGATAATTGTTTCCACTGCCAGGCCTGCCAGCTCTCATGGTGATCCTGATGATGGTGGTGGTGATCACGGTCTAACGTCTGCCATTTATTTAAGCACATACAGATCACATATCTCAGGACACTGTGGCACTGTGCTGGTCTCTTTTTATGCTTCATCTCTTTGAATCCTCATTTTGACACTATAGGGAGATACTTTTGGTATTCCTTTCTTATAGTTGAGGAAACCAAGGCTCAGATGGCTAAACAACTTGTCAAAGAACATATAATTTGGAAATAAATGTTGAAGGTGAGCCTAAATGACCCCAAAGCCCACGTTCTTAATCACACCATAGCTCTAGCAAATTGCCAGAATAAACATAGGAATAAAGAGGGGCATTTGGGAGCTTTGGCTTGTTGGCTCATCCCTGCTAAGAGTCCCTGACCCCAGCTTAGATTACTTGGGCTCGGTTGTACTCCTTGAACTTGAGGGTTATTTTGGGGTCAGATTCGGGGGTATACAGAGGCAGTACTGAGAAGAGGACAGAATAGCCCCAAGGAGTTTAGCCATCTTCAAATATCCTTCCTGGGTGGTTTGGAAGGAGGAGGTGTGAAAACTCCGACCTGTTTGTGATCATCCAGTGTCAGGCCGCCAGACCTCAGCCACTCACAATTCCAGTTCAATGCCCACAAGTAGATTGTTCTCCACCCCTTTCTAGAACTGACCTCCATATACTCTGGAGACTCAATCCTAGAAGGAAGGTTACTTTCTCTCCGTGAGTGTTAGTAACCTTTCTTGATGTCCAGATATCTTTGATCATCTGATATACACTGTGATCTCCCTCCTCAGAAAAAGATGCATAACATACCTGCAGAAGACTCATTATTTACAATTTTAGGTGTTCAGAGACCACTTACAGCCATCCATGCTTCCCCTGAAGGGTCAAAGAAGCCAAGTTGAAGAAATCTCAGGTATGTTCAGTGTCGTGGCTGAATGTTTTTTTCATTATTTTTTTCAAGATTACAAAGTAAGTTAGAAAGAAAGGAAGAAATAAAAGAAGAAAGGAAGGAGAGAAAAACGTAATGAGAAAGCAAACAATACGATCCATCTCCTTTTTTTGCAGCTGATATGGTCACTTACGTACATAACTTTTGAGGACTGGTCTAACTGGGACTGCTCTAACGGAGAGGGACACGACCTTTCAGTTTCAGCCAGTTTGTTATTTTAAAACGAGACTGCAGCTGATGAGCCCTTAGTGAACACTTCTTTTATGTTTTTTAATGGATTAAACAAAAATTTAGTAACAAAGTCTTCAGAAGATGAAATCCATGCCTCCCTCCTGACTCTCAGCCTAGCGTTCTTCCTTCTCCCAGCTCGGCGCTCTTTCCTTTCCTGTGCCAGCTTGACAGTGATGGTCTGAGTCAGAGACTGCCCCAGCTGGGCAAGATGCTGTGGCCGTCCTGGTCACTGTGGGCGAGGGAGGCCGTGAACCTCGGGCCCTCAGACGTCCTGTGCCTGCTGGCAGTCTAGCCTGAGAGACCCAGCTGTGGATTCCTCATCAGCCTTCTCTCAAAACCCAAGTTAAAAAAAAGAGCAGTGACAACGCAGTCATCTGTCCTGTTAGTATCGTCTAATATTAGCTTTCCATTCCCAGGTACGGAAGGTGCGATGTTTTCCTTAGTCATTCTCCCAGGCATGATTGTATTTAAACAACATTTCTGGTCTCTCTTTATGCTTCTGGAAAGTTTTGCCTCCTTTTTCTTTTGTCATTTTTAGTCATTTAGTAATCAGCGAATTCTTCGGGGGAAAAAAAAGACTATATATATCAAAACATCCAAACTTTATCTATGTTTTAAAGTCATTATTCTTGGAAATCAATAGGTGAACAAATATGGACCATGATTAGTCTCATTAGTAATTAAGGAAATATGATAAAACCAGCAATGAGGTACCATTCAACACTCCTCTCCACGAAATTAGCCAACATCTCTATCTCTCTATATCTCTATAATCTATATCTATCTGTCCATATCCATGTATCTATGTACTTTTCAGTTTGTTTACATACATGAATGTGTTTGTGTATATATATATATACATATACATATATACACATATACATAAATACATATATATATCTCTCTCTCTCTCCAAGAGTAAGTGATTGGTTTAATAAATCATGGTACATCCCCATAATGGAATAGTTGTTAAAAATGATAACTGTGAAATTGGCATCATGGAAAAGTGTGTGATTTAAATCCAAATAAAAAATGTATAAGTGCTATAATTCCAACCATGAATATATATATATTCACATATAAAAATAAGCTATATATATATAAAATAAGCTGCATGTATAACATAGGTGTGTCACTATAATATATTCTTGAAATTTATATATATTAATTCAAGAATATAATTAATTCAAGAATATAATATATTCTTGAAATTTCCTCTGTTCTAACTTCTAGTTCATTAATTCTCTCATTGCACTTCTGTTTTGATCCACTCATATATATATATATATTAGGCTGTATAGGCATTTGTGCATCAGAGACGCTGGACACCGTCCTTATCCAAACAGACCACTAGACAAGTGGTTCTCAAACTTCAGCATCTATCAGCACCGTCTAGGGGGCTTGTTAAGCACAGTTTCCTGGACTCCATCACGAGGATTCTAGAGTGGACTCTGAAGGTTTGTATGTCTAACAAGCTCCCAGGTGATACCGATGCTGCAGATTGGAGAATCACGCGTCCATCACCACTGCTTGAGGCTGGTGGTTCTCAGCTCTGGTTGCACATTAGATCACTTGAGGGGACCTTTTAAAAAATACTGATGCCTTTGTCCCACTCCAGACAACTAAATTAGAACTTCTAGGACTGTGTCCCAGAACTCACTAGGTTTTAGAAATTCCATGGGTGATTCTCATGTGCAGCTAAAGTTGAGGGCCATTGCTTTTAGACTAGTGGTTCCCCTACTTGGGTGTGCATCAGAATCACCTGGAGGGCTTGTTAAAACACAGATTGTTGGGCGCCATCCCCAGAGTTTCTGATGTAGTAGGTCTGTGGCTGGCTGGAGCATCTGCATTTCTAACAAGTTCCCAGGTGATGCTGATGTTGCTGGTCCAGGGACCATCCTCTGAGAGACACTGCTTTAGACTCTCGTGATCTGTGCTGGCAGACTGAATCAGAACACTTCTACTGGTGTCACTGCAAATGGCAACATTTTTGGAAAATATTGTAGCAATATATATTAAGACTTACAACCACCTTCATGCCTGTTGATGTGGTAATTCCACTTTGGGGAATGTATCCTAAGAAAATAAACTAGATACGGAAAACAGCTATAAGCTTGACGTTCACAGAACTGGTTTTTATAATGGTCAAATATTATCTAGCTAAAAATGTCCAAGAGTAGGTGATTGGTTCAATAAATCATGGTGCCTATAATGGAATAATCATTAAAAATGATAGCTGTGAAAGTTGACAACATAGAAAAGTGTTGTGATATAAATCCTCATAAAAAATGTGTTAATGCTATGATTATAAACCTGAAAAAGTACACAAAGGAAGAAAACATCAGAAGGAAATAACCAAAACAATAAATGTTATGTCAAGAGGATGGAATTTTTTTTCTATTTTCCAAAATTTCCAAATTTTCTATGACTGTGTTTATCAATTTTTTAACTATAATTATAATTATACTTATATATAATATACATATATATATTTGGCATCAAATTACTCATTACCACCTCTCTTCATAATAGTGTGATTTTATCTTGGTTTGAACTAAAATTTCTAAGAATTCCACACTTGCCTGCAGATCCTAATTGCAACTTTTCCCGAGTGACAGCACATGCTCTCGCTCCTACAGCTTCTGTTCAGATATTTCCTGAGTGATGTTAATTACTTCAGAGGTGACATAAAAAGAGCTTCAAGATTCCTATTAGCCTGAGAGCAGCCAAAGAAAGAGGCAGGGGCATGTTGATATTTCCTTTTCATGATGAATGATAAGGCATTCAAATGAAATTCATCTCTATTCACCATGCCTGCAATGTCTAAAGGATTTGTAAGAAACTCCAAGTATACTCTTTGGTTCTGTGCTGGTTCACCAGAGGAGTTGAGAGTTATTTTTCTAAGTCACCACGTAAGACAATATAACACAGATCAAATCCCATGACTGAGGATATTATTTCAGGAGATTGCTCAACATAATTAGATCTAAGACTTAGATAGCTCGGAACAGTCTCGCTTTGCAGACCTTATTAAGACCAGATTATCTGCCATAAGCATCATGCCGTCCTTAGGACCAGACTGCGAGCAGCCCTTAGAATGGCACACAGAACTTAAATTGGCAAAAATGAGTATATTCCACGTTTGGTCTTTAAGTGTTCCTTAATGCTAAGTTCTTTTTCTAAAAAAATTGTACCAGCCATTTTTTATAGTTTCTTTTCTAAGCTCTTGACATCAACGCAGTGTTCAGAAATGAGATGTCATTGGACTCAGGGTCATTTTTATATCTTTAACAAAAGTGTTTTCTGTATTTTTGGAGGGCATATTTTCTCTTATTATTATTACTTGTAATAGAAACGTATTTAGATTTGTAAACAAATTTTACCAATTTCTTTGTTGACTACTGTTCCTTTCATTCTACTCTTATTTTCCAGAATAATTTCTCTTCTTGCTGAAGTACATCCCTTCTTTCAGAGACCTGTGGGTAATAATTCTCTTTCATGAACCTGAAAATATTGTTATTTCCACCCTTCTAATAAATTAAGGTACAGAATTCCGGATTTTCCCGCTGTGCTTTAGAGATATTCCCCATTGTCTTTTGCAGCTTTTGTTGCTGATGAGTTTGCTGACAACTGATTATCTTCTTTCTGGGTAATCTTTCTTTTCCTTCTGTAGCTCCTTTTCCTTGATATTCTGCAACTTTACTACAGTTTGTATGGATGTGAATTTAATTTTATTTATTCTGCTTGTGTATCATGTGTTCTTTTCAATCTGATGACTCATGTTTTTCTCCAATTCTGGAAACTTCTTATCAATTATCTCCTTCTGAAAGTTCTATTAGACATATCTTGAAACTTCTCAATAAATCCTCTATATATCTTAATTCGTTTTTTTAAATTTTCATCCCTTTGTATTTCTCTGCTGTATTATATGAAATTTCCTCTGTTCTAACTTCTAATTCATTAATTATCTCATTGCATTTCTTTTATAATCCACTGATCTACTGAGGTTTTTTTAATTTCAATGACCATATTTTTCATTTATAAAATTTTGAATTGCTCTTTTTTTTAAGTCTTCTAGTTCTATTTTTTTTTTTTTTTTTTGCGAGGAGGACTAGCCCTGAGCTAACATCTGATGCCAATCCTCCCATTTTTTCTTGAGGAAGATTGGCCCTGGGCTCACATCCGTGCCCATCCTCTTCTACTTTATATGGGATGCGCCACAGCATGGCGTAGCAAGTGGTGCGCACCTGGGATCCGAACCTGTGAACCCGAACCTCCGCCACAGCAGAGCACGCGCACTTAACCACTGTGCCACCAGGTGGGCCCTAGTTCTAGTTTTATATTCTCTTGTTTTCATTTCATAAGCTCCTATTATTGTTTTATGGTTGCTATCTTCTCCCTGATTTCTTTAAAGATTTTAAACAACAAAATAATTTTCTGATTGTTCAAATATTTTTCTTTCCTTGAGTGTCATGTCTCCTTTGGTTATAGTTTTTACCTAAGTTTTGCAGTTAAAGATAGCTCTAAAAATTATTCTTAGAAAAAGGAAATATTTCCAATGCACATATAAGCACAGAGATTAGTACAAACACCCATATTTCCACCTCAGGAAAAAAATGCTAAAATTTTATCATAACTATTTCAGATCATTTTTAGAGTAATAATCATTATAGATGCTTAAAGTTTATGTTTAATATACACTTAAAATACACTTTTTTTAATCCTCAATTTCCCTCTTCTGCCTTATGAACACTGACCTCTATCCTAAAATTGTGGGTTATATTACTTCCATACTTCTCCATATTTGTGCACATATATTACACAATGTCTATGATGATATTTAATATTTGATATTTCTCAAAATTTACAAAAATAGAATGTGATGCTATTTTGCAATGTCCCATTTTTTATCTGAGCCACGTTTTTGAGATCTATGTTGATGCATATAGGGCACACATTCTTGTACATATCTCCCCATGAACATGTTTGGGAATCTTTCAAGAGAATATACGCAAAGTAGAATAGCTGGATCCTGAGCTGGGTTCATCGCCAACTTTGCTGGATAGTACTAAGTTATCTCCAAGTCATTGTACAATTTGTACTCCCCTCCACCAGCAATGTAGGAGGAGTCCCATTTCTGTACATTGTCATTGATAGTTTTATTGCTGATTTTACTTTTTTAGTCAGCTTTACTGAGGTATAATTTATATACAATAAAATTTGCTAATTTTAATGTACAATTCAATGAGTTTTGATAAATGTATACAGTTAGCCACAATTAAGATAAAGAACATTTCCATCACCCCCAAAATTTCCTTCTTACCCCTTTTTGATCAATCCTCTTTCCCACCCCTGCTCCCTAGCAACCATTGGTCTGCTTTAAATCATTAGTTTTCCTTTTTCTAGAATTTTCCTTTGCATAATGTTTTTGAGTTTTACCCAGTTTGTATCAGTAGTTTGTTTCTTTTTATTGTTGAATGGTATTCCACGTAGGTATTCTATATATTAACGGCACACTGAGGGAAATTTGAGTTGGGTCCAGCTTGGGGCTGTTATGAATATTGGACTGGGTAAATCCTTAGGATGAGAATTTCTTAGTTGCATGGTAAGTATATGTTTAACTGCATAAGAAACTGCCTGTTTTTCCAAAATGGCTGCACCATTTTACATCCCTGCTATCAGTGTGTAAGAGGTCTGGTTATTCTACATCTTCCTCAACACTTGGCACCGTCAGTCTGCATAATTTCAGTCGTTTAAGTGAGTGTGTGCATTTTCCTAATGACTAATGATGTTGAGCATCTTTTTATGCACCCATTTGCCATTCATGTAAAGTCTTTGGTCAAGTTTCTGTTCCATTTTTTTGCCCATTTTTAACCAAATTGCTTGAATTCTTTGTATTCAGTTGTAGGAATTCTTTATATATTCTGAATAAAAGTCTTCAATAAGATATGTATTTTGCAAATATTTTCTCCCAGTCTTTGGATTGCCATTTAATTTCTTTGCATGTCTTTTAAAGAGCTAAAGTTCTCTTTAATTTTTCTATTTTTAATTTTTTTATTATTTTATATTTACTGTTTTGATTTTTATTGTCTACTTTATTTAAAAAAATTTTTTTTATAAATTGATATGTCCGTTTTAGAAGAATACTGATATAGAAAAATCCAATATTTAATTAGTAAATATCTAACTTATCTTACTACACTTAACAATGGTGTATATTTATTTAAAAGTAACACCAGATTTTGAAATGCCCCACAGATCTTGGAGATATAACTAAATTTTGAATCTCTTTAGCAATGCTCCTATGTTCTAGACCAGTGTTGCCTAAGAAAAATGTAATGCAAGCCACACATGTAAATACGAGCTCTTCTTTGTCTTGATTGCCTTGGTGGTTACACAATTTTAGGCATTTGCCAAACTCATAGAGCCATACGTGAAAAAGAGTGACTTTTGCTATAGATTTTACTAAGAAAAAATGTATTGTGTAACTGTGAAATGCTAGGGCCAAAAGAGGGGCCAAGGTAAGAGAATATAAAGATGATACAATACCAGATCATACAAGTAATGGGATTTGACCTGGAAACCAATATTGCTTCAATTTAATTCAACTCAATGAGTGCATATTGAGTGCCTACCTTGTGTCGGGCACTGTGGTGGCTCCAGGGAAAGATACTGAGTAAGACACGGCTCCTGACTTCAAGAAGCAATGTTCTTTTATGCAGGCATATAATGCACACTTTTATAATTTGCTTTCCTTCAAAGTGAAGCAAATTCTGTTCTCAGCATGTTTGGTGCTTTAAAGCAAATCCAAGAAAGCTGTTCAGAAGGGACACCAGGCAGTAGCAGCTTTTGAAGCATTTCTTCATTTCTATCCCCTCTCATGTTTGGGATGTCAGTGTCCTCACAGTGAACTCCCTGGGAGGTGAGTGACACAAAGTAAGAGTGCCTTGCTACTAGCAGTAACAGTCAGAAAAGGATCTATCATGGGGCAAGGGTGTGCTAAGATACATCACACATTTCCGGGGCTGATGGTTCCATATGAGCTTCCACTTGACTGACAACTACTTACTCTTGGGTGAATGACTTGTTCTCCAGGAATGAAACCACTCATTCTGGTGACTGAAGCCATAGCAGTCCTGCAATTAGCCCAGAAACATCATTCCTTGTGGGAATGCAGCAGGAGTCCCGGCACAAGTGAACATTCAGAGAGTGACAAAAGCAGTGTTATCTCAGAGGGCAATGCCCTTTGTGTGGCTTGAGGTTATACACATATGTGCTTTACACCAATACCATTTTTCTTTATCTGCCCCTCATGGTGCTCCCCTGCATCGCATGCTGTCTCACCTTTTCATCATATTCTGCTCTGATGGAAGGGAGCAGGCCTGTTAGACACTCAGGTAGATAATAGCCCCTACGTTTGCATAGCACTTAACAGCTATAGAGCACTTTAATCCGCAGAACAGCTCTGTACAGCAGTGAAGGGCAGTATTGGTCTCTCAGCGGAAGAAGGAAACAGGAGTCCAGAAGTGGTGTAAGTATCCAAGTTGCCCAACACGAAGGGTAGAAGCAGTTCTCAAGTCTGAGTCTTCTGACCCCTAGCCTGGTGTACTTTCCCCTCCCTCATGACGCCTCATCACTAATAGCACTGGCTTTTGGTTTAAGAGGCTACGTGTGGTGACATAGTTTTGTTTCATTGTAAGTAGTATTCTGGAGGACAGGAGACAGATCCCACAGTGCCCACAATGTCTCTAGCACAATGATATGAATATGAGTTACACAAAACCAGTGTTAAATGAAGGAATTATGTTTCTTTCCTTCTTTGATCCAAATGCTATATCACACCTGCCTTCATGTGCTTTGATTTGTTATATACAGTATAGATGGAATGAGACTTGGACCCAAGGGCAGCTGCCTGGTCTGCATTTAAGAGGCTGTTCTGGAGCACTGGTTTTGAACTGTTTTTACGCAGTCAGAGGGTCCCATGGTGGCATCTACTTTCAGCAGCAATGACCCTCAAAGTTTTACATCCACCGTGATGATTCTTCCTACTTTCAATGACCTTTCAAGGAATCAAACAAACTGGTAACTGGTTGGTGGGCTTGTAGCAATACTGATCTTACCAATGTAATATTTACCACAATGTAATTATTGGAGGGAAAATAGAAAAGCCCTTGCAGGCTTGAACTATCATCTCACTGCAATCCATGCCTGTTCTTAAAATTATCATATTTTTTCTTCTTGGATTAAAATAACTACTATAGGTGTGAGATATTTGGCCAGTATCAGCTATTAATGAGTTAGTATTAATTATGCAAGTATTTATTGTACACTTCTATGAGGAGAGACTGTGATAATAGCTATAAAAATAGCTACCATTTATTACGTATTTGGTGAAGATCATTCTTTAACACATTATTTCCTTTATTCCCACAACAACTTTATGAGGAAGTTTTGAATGAGGGACTGAGACTTAGAGGTTAAATAACATGTTCAACTAAAAAGTAGAAGAGCTGGGATTCCAATCCAGATCTGCCTTAACCATGACTTTGTGAGCAAGACACAGCCCTTTTACTCGAGTAAAGTATACAAGGGATCCTGAGAAAAGACTAAGTAAGTGGAGAAATAGCAATTCCTGGCAGATGTGATGGGAGCTGTAAGAGGAGAGAATAAGCAAATGTGCTTTGAGATTTGAGAAGAAGCAACATTCTCACTTGGTTGAAGGGGCTAAAGGCAGAAGAGGCTTCATGGAGGCTGTGACGTCTGAGGTGAGCTTGGAAGGAAAAGTAGGGCTATTGTGGCAGGGATGTTTATCAGTTGCCTATAAACATGCTTAATAGAAACGTGGACTCTGCATTATCAGCAGAGAGCAGCACATGCAAATTCTACCTCTTGACCTTTTGTTTGAAATCCTTTCTTGACCCATGGGTCAAAACTCGGAGCTCTCTCTCTCTCCAACTTCTCTCACTCTCTTTCACACACACACACACACACACACACACACAACCCTAGTAATTGTGTGTACACATATACAAATAACACATTTAGTATGATTTAAAAAATTATCCTCCTTAAAATGTTCTCTCAGATGATTAGGTACACTTCTCTCAGGACACTCTCTCAGGAGAAGTACTTAAAGGCAAAGTGACACGATGTCTGCCACTGAAAATGATTCAACAAATAAAGAGTATTTATGCTTTATATACATATATATGTATATAGTACATTATATAGAGACCATTCTTAAAGAAGAGCAAAGTAGAGTAGATGTATGTATGTATGGATAGATAGATAGACAGAAGGATAGATAGATAGATAGATAGATAGATAGATAGATAGATAGATGATAGATAGATAGATAGATAGATAGATAGATAGATAGATAAGTGAATGGAGGGGTAGAGAGACGGAGAGACAGAGAGAGAAGAAAAATGTGGAACATGTTAAAAATTAGGAAATATAGATTCTAAGTGAAGCGTATGTGGGTGTTCATTATGCTATACTTTAACTTTTCTTTGCTTAATATTTTCCATAAAAAGTACAGAGAAAACATTGAGGATGAAGAAATGGCAAAAGAAGTAAATAAAAAACACCCATAACCCCCCCAGCCTGACACAGCTACATTAACACACTCTAATATTTGGATGTGTTTCCTTCCAGGCTTTTTTCTAGATATGTTTTTGTTTACATAATTTTGTCATCAAGTTATATGTACAGCTCTGTAACCTGCTGTTTTTCACTTAGCACTATGGCCCAAGCATCTTCTCACATCTATAAAATCCCTCAGTGAAAAAAAAGTGCTCCTGGATCAAGACCTGCTTACCTATCAATACTGTCCTCACCTTTTCCTTTATAGCTAAGCTTCTTCAAGAGTAGTCTCCACTTCCTCAACCTCCATTCCCTTTTCCACCCACTTAAATCCAGCATCATCCCCACTTCACAGAACTTGCTTAAGCAATGGAAGCCACCACTAAGTCCAGTGGACACATTTCAGTCCTCATCTTACTGTCTGCTCACCTTTTCTTCTTGAGATGTCCTGTCTCCTTGGCTCTCATGACACCACTCTCTCCTGCCTTAGTTGGATCCTTCTGGGCAATTTCACAGGCCTCTCTTCCTCCCCGTTTCTTAAACACTGGCTTTCCTCAGTTCTCTGTCCTTGGTCTGTGGTTCTCCTCTCTCTGACATTCTCCCTGGGCAGGAGGTCTTATTGGCTCATGTCATTTTAACTTCTACCCATGTTCTGATGACTTCTGTATCTACCTCTCTATCTCTGAACTCTCACTTGAACCTCAGTCTCAGTATCTCATGGCTGACTGGGAAATCCATCTGGGATTTCCATAGTCATCTAAATGCAACATGCCTAAACTGAACTCATCATTGCTGTCTCCTTCTCAGCTTCCTCAATCCAACTAGACACTCTTGCTCTTCTAGGTCATCTATCACAGTGAATGGCACCACTGTATACCCAGATTCCTTAGCTGGAAGCACAGAGTCCTTCTAGAATCCTTCCACATCCAATACAAACCAAGTCCTGTTTATTTTCTCTTTTCCACCTCTTGAATCTGTCTAATGGTCTCTGTATTGTCACTGCCCTGGTTCAGGCCCTCATCAGCTCTGTTCTGGATTCTTGCACAATCTCCAAACTGATCTCTTTTACTCCTGCCTTGTCCATGCAGGACAAGAGTTGATGCAGCTACTAGAGTTAACCATTTAGCATGAATTTGACCACGTTATTCTCTTAAAACCCCTTAAAGTGTCCTTTTCATACTTTACATAGCTTAGCATTTCACTAAGAAGTCTTTCTTGACTGACTTCCCTGCCTCCTACCACTGCACTTAGGAGTGATATCTCCCTTCTTTATGACTTCTCCATACCCTGTACTTTCATAGAACTTTCTCCCTAGGTGATCTCATTCAGGCCTAAGTTTCAAACACCATATATTTGCCAACGACTTCCACATTTGTTTCTCCAGATTAGCTCTCTCTCCTGAGCTCCAGATTCTTATAGCCAACGGTCAAGGTTAGCTAGGCTATGCTGTGGTAACAAATAAACCCTGAAATCTCAAAAACTTATCACAACAAAGTTTTAGTTCTCATTCCCATCTCAGTCCAAGGCTTGTTAAGTGGCTCTCCTCCAAGAGATAACTCTGGGATCCAATCTTGTTATACTCTCATTGTACACATAAGACACAGTGTGGAAGATCATGTAGGACATATTATTGCCATTTTTGAAAGTAGCATGTCATCATGTCCACCCTCATTCTATTAGCCAGAACTCAGTCACATGGCCCCAAGCTAACTGCGTGGGAGGCTGGGAAATGTAGTCTTTCTGCATACCCAGAAAGAGAAAACTGAGGATTTGCTGAATACATGATTTCTCTTGCTATGCTAATTGCTTATTTTAGATCCTCATTTCAATGTCTACTTGGCTTCTCAATCTTTTTTTAATTGAAGTAACATTGGTTTATAATATTATATAAATTTCAGGTGTACATCATTATATTTCAACTTTTGTACACACTACATCGTGTTCACCAACAAAAATCTAGTTTCCATCCGTCATGGTACAAATGTTCCCCTTTACCTCTTTTGCCTTCCTCCCACCCCTCTCCCCTCTGGTAACCACTGATCTGTTCCCTGTATCTGTGTGTTTTTTTTAATCTTCCACATATAAGTGAAATCATATGGTATTTGGCTTTCTCCATCTGAATTATTTTGCTTAGCATAATACTCTTAAGGTCCAGCCATGTTGTCACAAGTAGCCATTCTGATGGGCATGAGGTGATATCTCATTGTGGTTTTGATTTGCATTTCCCTAATAATTAGAGATGTTGAACATCTTTTCATGTGCCTGTTGGCCATCTGTATATCTTTAGGAAAATGTCTGTTCAGCTCTTCTACCCATTTTTCAATTGGGTTGTTTGTTTTTTTGTTGTTGAGTTGTATGAGTTCTTTATATATTTTGTATATTAATCCCTTACTGGATGTATGATTTGCAAATATCTTCTTTCCATTGGTAGGTCATTTTTTTGTTTTGTTGATCATTTTCTTTGTTATGCAGAAGATTTTTAGTTTGATATAGTACCATTTGTTTATTTTTTCTTTTGTTTCCCTTGTCTGAGAAGACATATCCAAAAAGGTAATGCTTATGTTTTCTTCTAGGAATTTTATGGTTTCAGGTCTTACATTCAAGTCTTTAGTCCATTTGAGTTAATTTTTGTGTATGGTGTAAGATAGTGTTATGCTTTCATTCTTTTGCAGGTGGCTGTTCAGTTTTCCCAACACCACTTATTGAAGAGATCTTCCTTTCTCCGTTGAATATTCTTGACTCCTTTGTCAAAGACTAGCTGTCCATAGGTGTGTGGGTTTACTTCTGGGCTCTCAATTCTGTTCCATTGATCTGTGTCTGTTTTTCTGCCAGCACCATGCTGCTTTGATTACTGTAGCTTTGTAGTATATTTTGGAATCCGGGAGTATGATACTTCCAGCTTTGTTCTTTTTTTCTAACGATTGCTTTGGCTATTCGGGGTCTTTCATTGTTCCATATAAATTTGAGGATTCTTTGCTCTATTTCTATGAAAAATGTCATTGGGATTCTGGTTGGGATTGCATTGAATCTGTAGATTGCTTTAGGAAATAAGAACATTTTTACTACATCAATTCTTCCAATCCATGAGCACAGAATATCTTTTAATTTCTTTGTGGCTTCTTAATTTCTTTCAACAATATTTTAGAGTTTTCAGTGTATACATCTTTCAGCTCTTTGGTTAAATTAGTTCCTAGGTATATTATTCCTTTTGTTGTGATTGTAAATGAGATTATATTCTTGATTACTCTTTCCGTTAGTTTGTTGTTAGTGTATAGAAACACAATTGATTTTCGTATGTTGATTTTGGATACTGCAACTTTAATGTATTCGTTAATTATTTCTAATAGTTTTTTGGTGGATTCTTTAGGGTCTTCTATATATAAAATCATGTCATCTGCAAATAGTGACAGTTTTACTTCTTCCTTTCCAATTTGTATCCTTATAATTTCTTTTTGTTGGCTAATTGCTCTTGCTAGGATCTCCAATACTATGTTGAATAAGAGTGGCAAGAGTGGGCATCCTTGTCTTGTTCTTGTTCTTAGAGGATTACCTTTCAGTTTTTCACCTTTTGTGTATGATGTTAGCTGTGGGTTTGTCATATATGGCCTTTATTATGTTGAGGTACTTTCCTTCTATACCCATTTTATTCAGAGTTTTTATCATAAATGGATGGTGAATCTTGTCAAATGCTTTCTCTGCATCTATTTAGATGATCATATGATTTTTATTCTTCATTTTGTTAATATAGTGTATTACATTGATTGATTCATGGATGTTGAACCATCTTTGCATTCCTGAAATAAATCTCACTTGATAGTGGTATATGATACTTTTAATGTATTATTGTATCTGATTTGCTAATATTTTGTTGAGGATTTTTGCATCTATGTTCATCAGTGATGTTTTCCTGTAATTTTCTTTTTTTGTGTTGTCTCTGGTTTTGGTATCAGGGTAATGTTGGCCTTGTAAAATGAGTTAGGAAGCTTCCTCTCCTCTTCAGTTTTTTTGGAAGAGTTTGAGAAGAATAGGTATTAAATCCTCTTTAAAGGTTTGGTAGAATTTTAACCATCACCAAAGAAGCATCTGGTCCTAGAATTTTGTATTTTGGGAGGTTTTTGATTACTGTTTCAACCGCTTTACTAGTGATCAGTCTATTCAGATGCTCCATTTCTTCTTGATTCAGTTTTTGAAGGTTGTATGATTCTAAGAATTTATCCGTTTCTTCTAGGTTATCCAATTTGCTGGCATACAGCTTTTCATAGTATTCTCTTATACTCCTCTGTATTTCTGTAGTATCCATTATAATTTCTCCTCTTTCATTTCTGATTTTATTTATTTAAGTCTTCTCTCTTTTTCTTTAGTAAGTCTAGCTAAAGGTTTGCCAATTTTGTTTATCTTTTCAAAGAACCAGCTCTTAGATTCATTGATATTTTCTATTTTCTTTTTAGTCTCTATTTAATTTATTTCTGCTCTGATTTTTATTATTTCCTTCCTTCTACTGACTTTGAGCTTCATTTGTTCTTCTTTTTCCAGTTCCTTTAAGTGTAATGTTAGATTGTTTATTTGAGGTTTTTCTTGTTTCTTGAGGTAGGCCTGTGTTGCTACAAACTTCCTTCTTACTACCACTCTTGCTGCATCCCATAGATTGTGGTATGTTGTCTTGTCATTTTCATTTGTCTCCAGGTATTTTTTTATTTCTCCTTTGATTTCTTCATTGATCCAATAGTTGTTGAGCAGCATGTTGTTTAGTCTCCACATATTTGTGACTTTTCCAACTTTCTTCTTGTAATTGATTTCTAATTTCATACAACTGTGGTCAGAAAAGATGCTTGATATGGTTTCAGTCTTCTTAAATTTATTGAGACTTGTTTCATTTCCCAACATATGGTCTATCTTTGAGAATGTTCCATGTGCACTTGAGAAGAATGTGTATTTTGCTGCTTTTGGATGGAATGTTATATATATAGATATAGATATCTATCTATCTATATATCTATATCTATATCTATATCTATATCTATATCTATATCTATATCTATTAAGTCCATCTGGTCTAATGTTTCATTTAAGGCTGATATTTCCTTGTTGACTCTCTGTCTGGATGATCTAACTATTGATGTAAGTGGGGTATTAAAGTCCTCTAGTATTACTATGTTGCTGTCAATTTCTCCCTTTAGGTCTATGAAAAGTTGCTTTATGTACTGTGGTGCTCCTATGTTTGGTGCAAATATGCTCATAAATGTTATGTCTTCCTGATGGCTTGTTCCCTTTATCATTATATAATGTACATCTTTTAATGTCTCTTGTTATGTTTTTTGGCTTGAAGTCTATTTCATCTTATATAAGCACAGCTATACCATAAGCTCTCTTTTGATTGCCATTTGCTTGGAGTATCATCTTCCATCCCTTCACTCTGAGCCTATGTTTGTCTTTAGAGCTGAGATGGGTCTCCTGGAGGCAGCATATTGTTTGGTCTTGCTTTTAGCCCAACTAGCCATTCTGTGCCTTTTGATTGGTAAATTCAATCCATTTACATTTAGGGTGATTATTGATATATGAGGACTTAATACTGCCATTTTATCTTTTGTTTTCTGGTTGCTCTATATTTCTTTTGTTTCTTTTTCCTTGTATTTATGTCTCCCATTTCAGTTTGGTGGTTTTCTTTGATGTTTTTCTCAGTTTCCTCTTTTTTTATGTTTTGTGTCTCTGCTGTGAATTTTTGTTTTGTGGTTACCATGAGGTTTTTATAAAAGGTTCATAGATAAGATAGTCCTTTTCCTGCTGAGAGAATCTTATCCTCATTTGCCTATGCAGGTTCTGTCCTTTTCCTCTTCTCCTTCTACGTTTTTGTTGTCACAAATTACCCCTTTTTGTATTGTGAGTTCAATACAAAATTGAAATGGTTCCACTTATTTTTAATGCATCCTTTCCCTTTAACTTTTATGTTATAATTAAGTGTTTACTAATCTATTGTGATATATAGTTGCAATTTTCTGATTTTGTGTGTCTATTTATCATTTTGCTCAAAACTCTGTATACCTTTGTCTTTTTGTGTCAGGAAGAAGGGCTCCTTTTAACATTTCTTGTAAGATAGATCTAGTGGCAATGAACTCCCTTGGCTTTTGCTTTTCTGGGAGAGCCTTTAGTTTTCCTTCATATCTGAAAGATAATTTTGCTGGATAGAGTATTATTGCCTGACAGTTTTTATCTGTTAATATTTTGAATATATCATTCCACTCTCTCCTGACCTGTGGTGTTTCTACCAAGTAATCTGCTGATAGCCTATTGGGGGTTCTCTTGTAGGTTATTGGTTTTTTTTTTCCCTCTGATTGCCTTTAATATTCTTTCTTTGCCATTGACTTTTGACAGTTTCATCATCATGTGTCTTGGAGTAGATCTTTTTTTGTTATTGGTGTTGAGGAGATCAGCCCTGTGCTAACATCTGCCAATCCTCCGCTTTTTTTGCTGAGGAAGACTGGCCCCGGGCTAACATCCATGTCCATCTTCCTCCACTTTATATGGGATGCCGCCACAGCATGGCTTGCCAAGCGGTGTATCAATGCGTGCCTGGGATGTGAACCAGTGAACCCTGGGCCGCTACAGTAGAGCGCACGCACTTAACCACTTGCGCCACTGGGCCGGGCCTGGAGTACGTCTTTTTGCCTTGAGATAATTGGATGTTCCATTAGCTCCATGGATTGTATATCCTGTTCCTTCTCCAGATTTAGGAGATCTCAGCTATTATTTCTTTAAATAAACTCTTTGTTCCCTTCTTTCTCTCTTTGCCTTCTGGGATACCCATTATCCTTATGTTGCCCTTTCTAATGGAGTTGAATAATTCTTGTATAATTTCTACATTTAAAAAAAATCTTACTTCTCTCTCCTCTTCTACTTGCATCATTTCTAGGTTTATATGTTTGAGCTTTCTAATTCTCTCTTCTATATGGTCTGCTCTATTTCCAATGCTTTCTTTATTCTTCATCTCATTTATTGAGTTCTTCAGCTGAAGAATTTCTGTTTAGTTCTTTTTTAAAGTTTCAATCTCTTCGGTAAAGTATTCCTTCTGTTCATTGATTTTAATCCTGAGCTCATTGAACTGCCTTTCTGAGTTTTCTTGTAGCTCATCGAGTTTCTTCATGACAGCTATTTTGAATTCTTTATCAGTTAGATCACAACCTTCCATGACTTTATGTTTGGTTTCTGAAGAATTGTTATTTTCATTTGTGATGTTGTGTTATCATGGCTTTTCATGGTGCTTGCTGAGTTTTTCCTCTGCCAGTGCATTTGTCATAGCAAACACTTTTCTTATTTAGGTATAGCTTTATTTATTTTGAGTCAAACTATTCAATTGATTGGAGATTAAAGGCCTTTCTTTTGTTTTTCAATAAGTGGTGCTATAGTGCTAGTTTTTGGTTTCTCTTACCTGAGTTGCCTCTGGCTATATTTGAGAATCTGCACATTCCATCCTCTGCTGCCTCTATTTGGGGTGTCACTGGTACTCTTGTCATCACTTCCTGAGCCTCTGGGGGGGTCACTGATGCCTCGTTGTTGCCAGTGTCACTGTGGTCACTGGCTTTGTTGCTGGGGGTATGAGGATGGCTGATGCCTCCACCACATCCAGGATCACCTAGGTCAGAAGCTTTGCCACAGTGCCAGGGGGGAGGAAGAGAGTTGGGAGGAATCCAGATTTGTGGGGCACCACCTCTGCTGTTGCTTGTTGCCTTGTGGCCACAGGCACTGCTGCAGTTGGGATGTCAGAGTCACGTGCTCACCTCTGCTGTTGCTACGAGGTTCTGAGCCATGGCTGGGGCCTTGGGATCACGGGGCTCTTCCTCCACTGCTGCTCCACTCCCCATGGCCACAGGTGCCACTGCAGCTGGCTGATTGGAGTTGCATGTGCACCTCTTACTGGGTTGCTGCTTACTGGGTTCTCTGGGGCTGGGGGAAACTGGCTCAGTCATTGCAGCTGGGGGTCCAGGGTCCTGGGCACTGCCACTGCTGTTCCCCCATTTCACCTCCTCTTTGTGCTCCAACCACTCACTTTTGTGTGTATCAATGTGTGGATCTCTCCAGCATCCTGATGTGTTGGGCAATGTAGCCTGTGTTGGTTTATGGATGTTTTACTCACTGTAGATTGAAGGGTAGAGACAAAGGGATCCTTTCATGCTGGCATGATGATGACATCCTGGGTTATCAATCTTCACATACAAAAACAGAAATTTTTATTCTGACCTTCTCAAACAGTATCACCCCTAATTACCCCTCTTTGTAAATGATCTAGTTGCTTAATCAAAATATCTAACAGTAATTCTTGATTTTTTTTCATCTCCAAATCCACTATCACATGCCATCAGTCCTACCTCAAAAATATTTCTTGAATCCATCTACTTGTGTCCAGCCCTGCTCCTGTCCAAGTCAAGCCTCCACCATTTCCTGCCCATACGATCATGATAGTTTCCTGCTTTCTCTCTTGCTTTTCTACCATCCAGTTGCCCACACAGCATCCAGAAGGGTTTTTGTAAAACAAAAAACAGGTCATGTCCCACCCTTGCTTAAAATGTTTCAGTGATTTTCTATTAAACTGTGAATGGGATACGAACTTTAACATGCTCCACAAAACTTCATAAGATTCACTTCTGCCTACCTCTCCAATTTCATCTTATATCATTCTCCTCCTAACTCACTATACTCAGGCTACTCTTACCTTCTTAATATTACTCAAACAAGACACACTTGTTCCTACCTTGTGTCTTTTGAACCTGCTCTTCCCTGCACCTGGAACACGCTGTCTCCAGATCTTTCTGTGGTTGGTTCCTTCATATTATTTGAGTTTCAGCCTAAATGTCACCTCCTCAGAGAAGCCTTCCTGATAACTCAATCTATTGTAGATCCTGGGTCATTACCCTGATACCTCATTATATCTCTTCTCAATATCTGAAGTTTTCTCATTTATGTATTTATTTGCTTGTTTGTTTATTGTCTCTCCCTTCCTCCATTAGAATGTGAGCTTTATAACAGTGACTTTTGTTTGTTTGTTTGTTTACTTTTTAACTGCTATGTTCCCAAAACCTCAAATAGTGTCAGACACATAAGAGACTCAGTAAAATCCACTGAGTGGATTAATAATGCTTGTGATTATTTTTGCACACTTCTTTACATGTCTAATTTTATTATGTTCCATGGTTCTTGAGGGCTTATCCCATCATTTTATTTACTTTTTGACTTAGGTATACATATTTTGAATGAATTTTAAGACTGATCTGGTATATTGATCCAGGTTCTGTTGCAAAGAAGAGATTCTACTCTAGCTAATATAAATAGAAGGGAGCTTATTGTAGGGTAATAAAAGTTTAATTCAAAAAGATTGAAAAAACAGACTGTGGCTTGAATTTGCAGGAACATCTCCAAAAGTGCTACTATGGAATCATGCTACCAAAGGAACCACTACTATTTCTATGACAAGAGGTTCCTTGCTAAATTTCTAGGCTTCCACTTCAGCTGCTGTTTTCAAAATCATGGTCCCATAGCCACAAGTAGGAAGCAGCCAAGATCAGTAAACTTCCATGATCAAATCGTCTGCCCCTACCACCGTCAGCTCCAGAGACACACCAGGCCCATTACAATCCACAACAGAAAAATGGCTCCTCTGAATCTTAACTTTTGGTACTCAGAAGACTAGTTACTGGATATCGGGACCTCTGCTAGAGCTGCCACAGAAAACCAAACCCCTCCACAACTGTGCTTACTAGTAGAAGCAACAGAAACAAGCCTTTCCTTGCCTGCCACTTCCATGTCTCACAGAAGCGCATTCTGATTGGTGGAATCTAAATCACTTTTGGAACCCTAGCTGCAAAGAAGTTTCAGAAATATGGCTTTCAGCTTTCTGGTGTCTGTAGCATAGGAGGGCACTCTAGAAGAAGGTTGGAAAGGATCCTGAGTGCCAATCTACTATATTCACAAAGCCTATGGTTGCTGGATGGTCATCATTTTAGTTATCTATGGCTGCATAATAAATTATCCCAAAACTTAGCAGCTTAAAACAATAAATATTTATTATCTCATAGTTTTTCGGGGTCAAAAATTCAGAAGTGGCTTAGCTGCATGGTTCTGGTTCACCATTTCTGATGAGGCTGTGGTCGAGATGTTCGTTGGGGCTGCAGTCATCCAAAGGTTTGCCGAGGTCTGGAGAATGCACTTCCACGACAGCTTCTTCACATGGCAGTTTGCAAAAGCCTCAGTTCCTCGCTGACTTTTAGCAGGAGTCCTCTATTCCTCCCCATGTGGGCCTCTCCCTAGAGCTGCTTGATTGTCCTTACAACATGGTAGTCAGCTTCCCCTAGAACAAGGGTTCCAAGACAGAGAACCAGGAGGAGGCCCCAAGCATTTTAAGACCTAGTCTTGGAAGACACATACCATCACTTCTATCATATTACATTTTTTAAAAGCAAGTCACTATGTCCAGTCCATTTTTAAGGGGAGGGGAATTAGATTCCACCTTTTGAAGAGAAGAGTATTGCAGAATTTGTGGACATATTTAAAAATCACCACAGTTACCTTTATTCATCAAGAGTTGACAGGGCAAGGGGATAGTCAGGGTGGAAATAATGTTACAGTGAAGGTTTATCCAGTGGGGGCTGAACTTTGAGAGTCTGGAGTAGATCTGATGCATCTAGGTCAGCCTAAGCAATTGTATATCCCCAGCACCTACCACCGTGTAGCCACTACAATACATGGTAGACACCATGAATGTTGAATGAATAAAGGAAGGAAAGAAGGAATGATTGAATAGGTAGATGATGGCTGGATGAATGAATCCCAACTTTTAGGATACCAAGCTATAATCAAACTAATCCTTCAAATATGGTGGTTCAATGGTCAATCAGGTTGCATTTGGTTCTGAGTTGCTTCTTTAACAATAAGACAACTCATTTAAAAAAAGTTCACAAAACTCAGACATTGTGGAAAGCCAGGCTGAAACCCTCATGTATCTGTTGTTCAGGATTTGTAATCAGCAAATAGAAGCTACAGTCAAGAGCAGGGCAATAGCCCCACGTGCTCTAGAAACTAAGGAGACAGTCATTGCTTTTGAGCAGCAAAAAATATGCTCACCCTTTTGGCTCAGCAAATTCAGGTGGGAGGAAAGGTGCCTGTTACTGTTCTACCTTACTTTCTTTTTTCACCAGTCTGAATCACTTGCTATTTTTGAAAAGTTGCTTCCTGTCTAGCAAGATGCAGTTAATGACAGAGCAGCAAATTTCTCACTCATCAAGCTGAACTAGCAGGTCTAAACCAGCATAGCACTTTTGAACGTGCTGTTGGTGAAAGAAAACGGAATGTCAGATGGGTCATCTTTGAAAGGCTTTCGTACATCACACAGCCAGTTTCTGCAGAGTGAGAAACAAGCCTGAGGGTGACAGCATCCTGGTGCTCAGGCAGAGTCCTGAGAAATCCCTGGAGCTCCCTTTTACAATGTTGGTTTTGGGTGTCCAGGCTTGTGACTTTCCTCGAAATTTGTTTTGAAGACACTGGATTAGACATGCTGTTATAACAGAATAATTTTTTGAATCTAGAAAACTTAGTCTACAGTTCAATAATGGAAATTTGCAGCAATTTATCTGATTCAGCATACATTTATTGAACTCTTATTAGACATTTGCTGCTATTCTTGTATCTGGGGATACAAGAAAGGGGTGAACAAGAAAGTAATGGTCCCTGCCTCCATGGCTGTTGAGGTTCAGCTTTTTATTCCTGACTGAAAACTGGATATTAAACTCAAGTAAAACCTGACCTTTTGACCTCTACTTAGTCTTGCCCAGAACTTGATTGCGATGGACCTTTTGGAAAGAAAACAGAGGGGCCTATTGTCTGAGACTACCTCACTCTTCTGGTTGCTCTCTTTTCAAGCTCATAAACAAGCACTATGACATTGTGACTAAGTTGTGCCCCTTTAAATGATCTTGGCTCTGCCACAAGGCTGGTGACTTCAGCACGGTAGGAGCTTCTCTGAGTGTGCCTTTCCCTGCTCAGTCAGGTGGCCACCACGAGCAACACTGTGAACACTGTCTGTCCATAAGATCAGTTACATGTTTTCATGTTGCAAGTGGCAGAAACCCAAACGCAGAGCTGTCCTCAGGGGCTGTCATCAAACGATGGCACCAGGACCTGCTTCTCAGCTTCACTTCCTTCGGAGGTGTCTCATAGAGGCCCTCAGCCCCATTCTCTTCGTGGTCACGAGACAGCTGCATGCGGCCTCGGAAGCCCTGGTCCAGGGGAAGAGAAAAGCTTCTCTTTCCGAAGGCCTCAGCACGCAGCTCCGGGAATCCCACTGCTCTGATTGGTTACGTGCCCAATTTGAACCAATCGCTGTGGCGGGTGGGCGGGATATGCTGACTGGCTTAAACCAGTCAGAGCTCTTCACTGGAGCTGGACTGGACCAGTCCCACCCGAGTTTCTGACTGAGGTTAAGGGAGAGAGGATTTAAAGGAAATTTGGGTACTATTAGGAAAAAGAGGAGTTAGGGATGCTGTTGCCACTGCTTTTGGTGCTCTCAGCCTTCCTTTCTTTTCTTTTTTAAGTAGACTTTGTCTTTTAGAACAGTTCTAGGTTTACAGAAAAATTGGTGAGATAGTACAGAGTGTTCCCATATACTCCACACCCAGTGTCCCCCGTTATTAACACCTTATGGTATATGGTACGTTTGTTACAATTAATGAACTAACCTGGATACGTTATTGTTACCTAAGGTCCGTACTTTATCCAGATTTTCTTATCTTTACCTAATATCCTCTTCTGTCCTTGGATCCGATTCAGGATACTACAGTATTACAATCAGTTGTCTTGTCTTCTGAGGCTCCTCTTGGCTGTGGCAGTTTCTCAGACTTTCCTTGGTATCCCCCTCCTTCACCTTGTGACTTAAAATCGTGTTATCTTTATCAAATCAATGTGTCCTGCTCATAGCAGGAGTGGAAGAAATTACTTGTTGGATAGTTGAATTAATAAAAGCTGACTTTTGTAGTCTCAGTCCATTTAATGGCTCCAGAGATTTTCCCTCCAGGGGGATTTACATCTTAAACTGGAATTTGATATAAGCTGGAGGGGATGAGGCTCTAAGCATGAAATTACAGGTTCGGCTGGGGCAGTGGTGGTAATGGGATTTGTGGAGGAGTTTAGCCATTGGGGACTTCATGGCACGTCTGAATTCATACTACAGAGGCCGGCGTATGTGAAGTCTCGTGTCATGGGTAGATGTTTGACACAATAGAGAGTAAGAGTCAGAAGATAGCGACTGAGGCGGGATGTTTGGGAGGGAAAATTACGAGTCAAAGAAATAACAACTGCTATAGGCAACTTGCTTCGCCCTGTCAAAGGGCAGGTGCATCTGGAAAGGGGGTCTGTGCTCCAGCAGATGGTAAGTGGTGATGTTTACTTGTTTACTTTTACGTTCCACATAGCCCCTGAGGCTGGGGAGAAGGGTATGTGTGTGTGTATATAGATATATATTTTATATATAAAAATTATACATATATAATTTTTTTTTAGCCTAGTTTAGCTATCTGTAATTAACAAATCAATACTTAGCCCTTCACAGTTTCTAACAGTCAGCTGTAACCTTTAGCCCTGGAACTTCTAAGACCAGGATTGTTCTAGCAAATTCTGGGTCTTTTCATCAATTTATGCTGTACATGCTTTATCCTCTGAGTATCTGAAAATACTCCATCTTTGTCAGGGAATGAGCCTTTAATTGTAGAATTTCAGGCATCAGACAGCTGTGGCTAGGGCATGGAGGGTAGATACAGTGCTCCTGAAATGTGGCCATAAGTCCCCAGATCCTACTCTGTGTGTGACCAGAGCCGGGACCTGGGGTCAGGATTCGCACCCTGCTCAGCTGCAGTGAGTTGGAGAAAGCGTCTCCTTTCCCAAGCGAGACTCTTCTGTGTTTGATCCAGGGGTCTTGCAGTTCTCTCAGCGTGTTACTGAGGAAAACAGCCACCTGTCTCCCTGCTCTGTACTTCATACGCAGGCTTTCAGTTCAGTCAGCACTTCCTGAGCGCCCGCTGTGAAGTGCTGTGAGGTGCTGGGAGGCTCTGGGCTAGGAAGGGAGCACTGACTCCCCCGCTGGCCATCTCATCTGGGATGCCTAGACACAGACAAGTCCTTCTGCCAGGAGGCCCGTTGGGGAGTGTATTCTTCTCTGGGGGCAGAAGGACAAGAAAGGACAGAGTGAAGCTGGGAGAGGAGGGGGGAATCCTGACTGGGAAGGACTGCTCCAGAAGCAGCTGGAAGTTCAGCGGTGCCTTGTTGGATTTGAAGGAAAAGATAGAGGAAAGGAAAGTCATTCCCACCAGGAAGACTAGTTACTAGGTGCGTGACCTGGTGAGGCTGTAGCCTGAGGAACACAGAGGAGCATGAAGGGAGATAATTGTGGGCAACCTCTTGGGGCTGGTAAGGATCTGTGTGAACTCAGACAGACCTGGGTTCTGGTTTCACTGTTTAGCAGCCATGTGACTTTGGATGACCTTTCTTAACCTTTCTCTGCCTCATTTTCTCACATAAAATGGGGATAATAACAGTAGCTAACTTGTAGGCTTGATGTCGGGATTAAAAGAGATAGCTAGGGGACATTCTTGGAAAAGTTCGTGAACATAGTGATGGCTCAAAGAATGTCCTTTTATAGTTAGGGCACCACCAGACATTGTACCAAGTGAACTTCCACATTTCAGTGCTCAACACGATGGAGCTCTGTTTCTCTCCCATATAGCAGTCCTAGGGGATGTTCCTGTTCCCAGGGCTCTTCACTTCAGTGGCAACATCTTCCCTGGGATGTCAGAGCCCTTGGCTTTTAATCAGCAGATGATCGGGGCTGGAAAAAATGCAACTCTTCTTAACCTCTACCCAGGCCTGAAAGCAACACATTTCACTTGGTGAGAACAGAGCCCATGGCCCTACCTGGCTGGCAGCTGCTTCCCAGAACAACTCTGCTCAGGAGGAGGAATGTGGATTTTGATGTTTAGTTAGCTGCTCTTGCCTCTGTTAGTTAAGAAGATGATGGAGGAGGAGGAGGAGGAGGCTGGGATCTGATCATGGAGCATCTTGGTTCTAGATTGAGGATCTAGATTTTGCCCCAAGACATAACGGTCTGGGGTGGGGGGCAACAGTGATACTCCCCATCAGGCACCCTCTGAAATTCATTGCTGTTTCCCTTGTTCCTCGGGGTGGGAGTCTGACACTTCCCGAGGCCCAGGGAGCAAATGGTCATCTTATTTTCCCTGTCATCGCCAAAATGAAGTGGGCGATGGGATTTACAGCCTATACAAGGCTTTTGAGTTGGTTTATTAGAGTGAGTTCATGCAGAGGGTTAGCCAAATAGCCTTCCAAGTTGAAAGATAATAACACTGCAGCTTTATCTCTGCTTTTATCTGTGGAGCTACAAAGCACTTTACAAAGCCTGTCCGCAGCCCCCTGAGGTGACTAATATTATAGCTATTTTAACAGGGAGATTTTATCTCTATTACAAGTTAGTATAAAGCCGTTCTGAAAACACTCTGGCCAAGGTTAAAAATTCTATTTAGGAAACAGGCAGTTGGACTCAGCCCTGTTTTCCATTCTCCCCATTAGGGACTATATATACAGAGGTCTATATTTTATTGTTATGATGACTTTCTTGCTCGTATCTCTGGTACATTTCTCTGTACAGGAGACCAGGGGAGCCATGGAAACCCTCTCAGACATTTTTTTTTCTTTTTTTTCTCTCTCTTTTTTTTTGTGAGGAAGACCAGCCCTGAGCTAACATCCGATACCAATCCTCCTCTTCCTTGCTGAGGAAGACCGGCCCTGGGCCAACATCCGTGCCCATCTTCCTCCACTTTATATGGGACGCCACAGCAGCATGGCTTGCCAAGCGGCGGGTCAGTGCGCACCTGGGATCCAAACCGGCGAACCCTGGGCCGCCGCAGCAGAGCGCGGGCACCCAACCGCTTGCACCACCAGGCCAGCCCCCCTCTTTCAGACATTTTAGCAGAAAATCATTTCCCTTGGGAAGCTGACATTTCCTCCCCAGAGGAGTGACGCTGGATGTGAAAATTGTGCACGGGATATTTATTTAATTTTTTTTTCTACTGAAGAATTACCCTGGACCTCCGAATAATCCATCCTTAGTTTCTTTTGATTATATAGATTATGCAATACCTTGGTGGGCTGCCATGTATCTTGCCCCTGGAGATGTTGTGTTCTATTAACCATTTCCATAGCTCTCTGTAGGTTAAGTGCTCCTTGTAGCCAACTTGCCATTTACTGTGATAACTGTATCCACCTTGTTTCTGATGGTGAAGTGCCACCACCTGGCCTCTATTGTTTTGAGATCCTGTTAGGTCTATTGCTGGTAGCCCAATTCTATAAAAACATCTCCTGCCATTAGCTCTAGATTACAAAGGATATCCATTATTGAGCTTCTCAATGATGTTGGTATCCCTATAAGCAGCACATTCCTTATCATTTGGGATGCAGAGTGTCCTCTGATCCCTCTGAGTCCACTGAATATAGTTGACTAATGAGTTTTCCAGCCTTACGTAGTATACTCATTCTAGCGTGCCATTTCTCAGCCCTTTGATCTTTCCTTCCATCTTCTGCCATGACAATTAGGGCATGACATAGTATGAGCCACGCAAGCTGCCAAGAGCCATCCTACCAGCATGTTAGCACCATCTCCCAAAGTCCTTGGCAGGGTTTTAAATCTTGTATCACAAGAGTGTGTTCCCATATCTATAAATTCTCCCTTAACTGATGGTTTTCTGCTTCTTGAGCCAGCACCCTCAAGACCCAGCCCTGTGTACCCTCTCCTGACCCCTGCTGGTACATATTGCTAGATTCTGGGTCTCCTCCAAGGTATTGTGCCTTTCTTCTCTTAGGAGGCCAACACTTCCTCAGCTGGTTGTGTTATAGCCTGACTGTAGTTACTGGTCTTCTGGCCAAGAGGGGAGATGGGAGTAGACTCTGAGGAAACACATGTTGTCTTTCAAGTCAGAAGTCTCCTGTAGTATTTTCAAGCAATGAGAGTAACTTTCAACAGGGAGGAATGAGTCTCTTCTGTAAGCCCAACTGGTTCAGTGGGATCAGGGGTTTCAAGGTTTTTAAGTATGTCAAACCAGATGTCCCTATCCCAAGTCTCATAGTCCCATTCCTTCCCAAACATGGCCTTAATCTTTCATAGCAGACTTGCTAAGGTAGTGAATTCAGCCTTCTCTGGAACTCCACTATCCTTATGATTAAGTCCCCAGCCTGATCCTCAGATTATTCTGGCCTCTTCCCTCCCTCCTCCCAACCACCCAGAGAGGAGAGTCTTTTTTATATTTTGCCAAGGATGCCCTCTGAATTTTACACTTCTTCTTAAATTAGTAGTCAATCACCCTCAGTCTTTCATTGTCCTCCAATTGGTCATACTCAAGAAGAGCCATTCAAGTCACTTATTCTTATTAATTAATGATTACTCTCCAGGATCTCTCAAACACCTGATATATTGCATCTGCTAGTGCATTTCCTTCCTCTGCTATCTCTTCCCAGTTCACCACTGGTAAACATTTTAACAATTGCACTGTTAAAACTTGCCAGGGACTATTCATTCTTCCCCTACTATTAGTGATGGAATCACCCTTGCAGCTGGCTACAGATGACCTGTCTCCAAAATCCCATCTTAGAGCACCCTTGGTTGGGTCACTCCTTCACCAACTGTCTGAGCTCAGATTCCCTGGAAGCAACTCTGAGTTGGAGGTCCTTGTGCAGAAAATTGATCTGGGTATGCTTTCAGGTATAGTGCCCCCGAAGAAATCAAGGCAGCAGGACTGGGCAAAAGGGAGAGGTGGAGCAATGAAAAAGTTGGCACAGAGGCTTCAGCTGATCCTACTGAGAACTCTGGCGTGCTGATGTCCCATCAAAAATGTCTTAAACTGATGCAAAGGAACCAGGCCTTAGTATCCCTACACTGACCAGTCATTAGATGTGGACACCTCCCAGGGAGGGTGTGTGATCTTGGTGAAGGCAGTTCCTTTTGGCCAAAGGCAGTTCCCAGCTCTGGGCCATCAGCAGCCAATACTCCTGGCATCAGGGGAATGAGTGCCTTGATCCTGAAAGAGCATCCTCGGAACGTACACAGCATCCACCACACCTGGTATAGGTAAGCCTCCTAGTAGGCCCTGAGACACAAAAGCTGTCACCCCCACCATGCAAATGAGCTCAAGACTCATAACTCAAAGGTCTATCAGATCATGTCTCAAGAGGAAAAGAGAAAATTAATCTTTATTTTTGCTGATGGGTCCTTAGTAGCAGAAAGACAAGATACCAAGTATTATCTCGATAATTCACTCTTTTGCTTATAAAGTCCAGAGTAAAGTGCCTGGCAGAGGATAAACACTCAATAATGACAATAAGGATAACAATAGAAAACCTTTATTAAGTGCTGACCGTGTGCCAGCACTGTTCTAAGTTCTTTTCACATATTAATGTACTTACTCCACAAATAACCCTAAGTGATAGATAGTGATATAACCCTAAAGCACAGAAAGATAAGTAACTTTCTCAAATTCACACAGCTAGGTGGTAGAGCTGTGATTTGAACCCAGGCCTAATTTCAGAGCCCATGCTCATAATCAGTGCATTATTTTACCCTAATTGTTAGTAAATGGTAGCTATGATTATTTTTATTATATCTTCTAATAAGTCCTTAACATACAGTAATGTTATAAGAAAGGACTTTGTTGGAATTTACATTTACATCTACATTTTGATGAAAGGAGCTCATTTTAAAATGAGAAATCCTAGGTCTTTTGTGTCTTCCTTAGGAATGTGGTTCTCAAAATTAGCTGTATATTAGAATCACCTGGCTAACTTTCACAACTCCCAACACTCAAGCCACCAGCCAGAACAGTTCAATCAGCATCACTGGGAGTGAGACCAGACATCAGTAGTTTTGGGAAGCTGTCTAGGTGATTACAACATGCAGTCACATCTGAGACTGCCGCCCTGGGACTCCATCTACCTCTCTGCCTCCCAGCAGGGCTCTGCACTTGGCTTTCTTCCCTCTCCAGTGTCTTCCCAAGGGATCACATTCCTTGTCTGCACTGTGATGGCTCACGTCTCTTTCTATGGTCTCAGACTCACTCCTGCACTACACTTATGAAGTAGGCACAATTATTAATTCACATTTTTTCAGGAGAACTCAAGGCACTGAGAAGTTAAGTAACTTACCCAATGTCACACAGCTAGGAAGTCTTAGGGCTAGGATCCAAACCCAGGCATTCTGGTTCTGGAGTCCATGTGGCTGACCATTATACTATACCACTACTTACTGGACATCTCCATCCATTGCTTGATTCTTATGTGCCAACTAAATCTTTTAACTTCCCCCACCTCCAGCCTTCTCCCATGCCCCACCCTCTAAAAAGGAAAACAATTGTTGCCCATTGTCCTGAATTCTTTGTCTTCATTAAAGGCACCTAAAATTTAAGATTCATTTTTGATGCCTCCATTTCCTTTGGCACTTGCGGGTAAGTGACCTATTAAAATGTTAGGCAGAAATTAGAAGATGAGCAGTAGAGTCTGACTGCAGTGGGGAGTGTGGGTGTGGGAAGTCCAGTGAGATCCAGGGAGCTGGTGAAGGGTAGGTAAGTATTAAAATGCAATCAACATTAGCTCCTGCCTCCTCAGGATCTGCCTCCTCAGAATCTCCCACATCTGGCATTTCTCCATTGCCACTACCACTGCCCTGGTTCAAACCACCATCTCTCTCTCCTAAACTATCGCCCGTGTTCTCTAACTCTTCTCTCCCCCTCCATCTGCCTTTGACCCAAATAAAACTGGCCGAAACACAGGTCTGGGCATGCCATGCCGTCTGAGCCCACCCTGGAACAGGTGGTGAGAGGTACATTCCCAAATTTGAGAATGATTTTCATAGAATATTAGAAAATTTGGAAAATAAATTGACTTGATCCAACAGATTTTCTCTTAAAGGAACAGGAACTATGCAAGTAAAAAACCTAGTCATACCTTTGAGGCCATAGGATCCACAACAAGAGGCACGAACTCAGTTGCCTGCAGGGGCCAGGCAGGGAATACAGGTAAGTATGGGGGTGAGGGAGGTGGGGAGCTGAGGCAAACTGGAGAGTTTGTGCCCTGTGCAAAGGGAGGAGCTACTCTCAACTGACCACATCGTAACCTTGTGGGACTGTGGGCCTAGTGTGGCCAGCTTTTCCCATTTCTCTCCAGAAGCCAGAAATTCAAATTTAATATGATATCCCCTGGCTTTTTTTTTTTTTAATTTTTTTTTTTGTGAGGAAGATCAGCCCTGAACTAATGTCCATGTCAATCCTCCTCTTTTTGCTGAGGAAGACCGGCCCTGAGCTAACATCTATTGTCCCCTGGCTTTTAAAATGTTGGAAACCAAATCAAATTTTTTGCTAGCATAGTACAGCAAACAAACCACACTCAAGGATTGATGTCGTCTGTGGCCTCTGACCCTCTAGTGGAATTGTAAATTCACTAAGCCCTTGAATTTTAAAAGTAGGTCCTGTAAATCCTAATGAAAAGTGCTCTCCAGCAATCTCTGAAATGAGCTTTATCCTATTAAACAAAGAATGTGTGGCAGAAATGGAGACAATGGTTACAGAGTAACTAGATGGACTGTGAAATTTTCATCCCATAGAAAAGCATGTGTACTTCACCACACCAGTATTTCATCACAGAGGCAAGTTTCTCTGATTCTAAACAACTGGAAAGGGGAAAGGAGAAACATAATGGGATCTAACATTACCGAGCATCTAGTATATACAAAGCATGCTGCTACATATAATAAATATGGTATTAATTCTCCCTATAACCTTAGAAATGCAGCTGGGTGAGCACTTACTTCCCCTGGGCACATTCTCCCTAAAAGTAATAGGTTGACATGATGATGTTAAAACAATGATGAAAAGCTATTAGCTTTGCCATTACGATATCAGTGGTTAGACTGTGAGATATATGGAAAAGGTAGTCATGGGTGAATTTTTTTTCTTGAAAAAAAAAAAAGGAACTTCAAAGAAATAAAGTCACTCATCAGAGATTAAATAGCTAGTAAGGAAATATACTCAGGATTCAAACACAACTCTAATGCAAAATCTGTGTCCTTTCCATAGCACGCCACCATTTCTCCACTTTTCATGAAAAGAATTTGAAAGTTGGGTGATACTATTCTGGACTCTGTGGCCTAAAGCATATTATGAATGCAAAATCATGAAATCTTAGAGATATACCTCCCAGGTACCTTCTGCTACCTTCTAATACAGAGTAGAGCAAATAGGGCAATTGCTCCAGAACTCTCACTTTGGTGAGCCGATAAACCAACCAAAATGTGTATTCACCTCTTCTCTCTGGAAACAGAAGTGGAGTACATGCCCTAGCCTCCCTTGCAGACCAGTATGTCAATATGACTGGGTTTTGACCAATGGAATTTGAGCTAAAGAGAAGTGTACCATTTCTGGGCCAAAAAATGTAAAGATGTGGCTGTGGTCTGTACATGTTCTTTTTCCCTTTATGTGAGCTAGATGTAAATGATGGTAGCTAGGACCTGGGAACTGATGGCAGATCCAAAAGATGGAAAGAACCCAGGTCACTGAATTACCTCATGAAAGAAAGCCATTCACCAACCTGGAACACTCACATTGGCCCATGCCAGCAAGAAATAAACTTCAATTGTACAGACCCCATGCCCTTTGAGATCTGTTTGTTACAACTGATATTACCCTATTATGGAAATTGGTACCATGAAGCGAGTACTGCCATATAAAAATCTAAAATCTATGGTTCTAAAGGCAGTCAGGCAGTAAGGAAATAGATATTTCAGACTGGAAAATTGGAAACTCAGTGGCAGAACATTTGGTAGTGGTTTTTCTTGCTTCATTAGAGAAGATATTCAAGCAAAAATTGGCTAGTTTGAGATTTAAAATGGAAAGGAATATGGAGAATCCAGAAATTTGGGGCTTCACTGGGTTCGAAAAGCCAACTGCTTCTGAATTTAAACAATAAAAGATAGACTGAAGAAAGCATTGAACAATAAGAGCCCACACAATTTTTGCAGTTAATCAGAGGGAGTACAAACTGGTGATTTTCCCTTCTTCTGGGTGTCTGCCTCCATTTCTCTGGCACAGTCAGAGGGAGGATTAGACCCTTTGGTAAATATTCACTTAGAATAGTCCAAGAAATATGGAACCCCCATCATTATTTCTGGGTTTAGATGTCCAAAGTACCTTCCCTTGTTGTAGTGGGTTTAACTGGTGTGTATGTAGACAGTGTGGTAAGCAGAATAATAGCCCCCAAGGTTTCCACATCTTAATCTCGGGAACCTATGAAGATGTTACCTTACATGGTAGAAAAGACTTTGTGTATATGATTAACTTAAAGACTTTGAGAGCAGGAAATTATCTAGTTGGGCGTTAAATATAATAACAAGCGTCCTTAAAAGAGTCATAGAAGATGTGACAACCAAAGCAAAGAGTCAGAGTCAGAGAAAGATTTGAAGATGGTACACTGTTGGCTTTGACGTTAGAGGAAGGACCATGAGCCAAGGACTGCAGACAGCCTCTACAAGCTGAAAAACACAAGGAAACGGATTCTCCCCTAGAGAAAAGCCTCCAGAAGGTACGCAGCCCTGCAACACCTTGACTTTAGTCTAGTGAGACCCATTTCATGCTTCTGACCTCCAGAACTGTAAAATAATAAATGTGGCAATTTATTACAGCAGCAATAGGAACAGAGGGTTAAGGTGAAGATCATGAGGGGCAAGAAGAGAGCTTTTCCCTGTCCTGATTAAATAGGCTCTGAGGGCATCACGCAGAACGTTCATCGGGAGCTGACGGGAGGGACCAAGGCCTTTCAGAGAGGGCTAAAGCTTCAAACATTCATGTGGGGAGCAGTCTTGGACCATCACGCCAGGTCACAATGTCTACAATTAGAGCATAAATCTCTTCCAGACAGAGACTAAGTATCCTCAAAGTAGCCCAATTACAACTGAAAGGAAAGGACACCAAGATGCAGAAGGGCAGCATAACGTAGTGGCAAAGAACACATATCCTTCAGATTTCCTGGGTTCAAGCCACTTCCTAGCTGTGTGATTTTGAGCAGGGTACTTAACCTCTCTATGCCCCAGTTTTCCATCTGAAAAAGGGGAATGACTGTAGTATCCTCATACGATTGTTGTGAGGGTTAAATCACTGTATATGTAAAGCACTCAGAATAATACCTGGCACATAGGAAGTGCTCCATGAGTTTAAGCTGGCACTACTACTTGCTACCTACAGGGTGAATCAGTAGCATTGAGTCTCATAGCTGGTTGTTGGCACAGCCAGGGCCAGTGTCCAGATGTCTTATCTCCTAGTTCAGGGATTTTTTTCCCAGAGGACAGAGTGCTCTCCTGAAATAGCTGGGAGAGGAGAAGCAGTTAACCACCTTCTGGTGGTATGATGGGGCTGCATCATCAGAGAGGAAGTAGAATGGTCTAGGTTAGCCTGCTCCCAGGATTTCTTCATGAATCAGTCAGAGTTCTTTGGTTGCAATCACAGAAACTGCTTGGGCTGACTTAAGTGAAAGGGAACTGATTGGCGGATTGTGATAGTAGGGCTCTCATGATTGATGAGAAGGCTGGAGACCTGGGACGCAGGAATCCCAGCCATGGGCCTCCAGCAGGAAGGGCCAAGTTAGGGTGTGACCACTAAATGAATCTGATTCTTTTGTCCTTGTATCCCTTGCTCAAGATTCAAAGTCCTGGAAGAGAATATCTAAATATTGCACTCTAGCCACATGCCCTTCCCCTGGCTCTACAGGGGCAGAGAGGAAATGATCTGACCTCTGTCCTCCCCATCATATCAAGACTATATTCAAGACTCCACCACACCTTTACTGACTTCCAAAAAGCCTCATGGACAGAGGAAGGGAGAAAGCTGGAGGTGGGGATCCTACCTAGGCTGAGTTGAGTAAGAGAGCTGTGTAATGGTGAGGGAGGTGGTTAAAGAAGGAAGTGTAGGGAGTTCTGTGTTCTGGCAAGGAGCTGCCGTGGTTTAATGACAATTGTAGAATCTGAGAGTGGGGAGAAAGAAACGTGTAAGAAAGAGGTGAAGAAGGAAATGCAATAAAAACTAAGAGAAATTCATCAGTAATCACAAGGAGGCCTTGAAACTGCCCTGGCTGGGATATGAAATGAGAGAGAGAGGGAATGTATGTTTTTGCAGGAAGAAAAGGCACTAGTATAGAAACTGAAGAGTAATAGGCTAATTACACTTAATAATTGTGTGAGGACCTGTGCTTATTATGTGTATATACACACAAGTTAAAATTAATTGTCACCTGATTTAGTAATTCTACATCCAACAGAGACCACTCTGCGGTTCTTTTGAAAAGTGGAGATTTGGATTTTACATAGTATGATTTAGAAAAATCTAATCAGAAGTATTTTGTGAATAATTAAGCATGCTAATGGGGAAAAAATGGAATCTAGAAAAAATCATCATTAGAATTTGATTCTATGATATACTTAATGCCAGTACATTTATCTAAGCATACCTGGGTGATTCTTTATGGATGTATGCGTGTGCGTGTGTGAAAAAGCATTTATTTTGGAACAAGTTGAATAGAAGATCAAGTGTGCTCAGGGTTGGAAGTATAAAATGCCATTATTAAAAACAAAACTGTTGACAATGGTTCTTAAAGTGTTTTTTTGTTTGTTTGTTTTTTTTACTATTCATCAGTGAGCGAATGAGCCAATTATGGTCTAGGTTGGAAAGCAGAACCACCATGGTCCTTGCCCTCAAGGGGCTTACAGTTTGGTTGACTCATTTGGGAAGTCTGTTTTTCCAATGCATAGAATGTGAGAGCATGAAATACACTACATTGGAAGCTGGAAGATATGTATTCTACCCCAGTCCCCTCTAAATAGTGTGTGACCTTGGGCAAGTCACTTCACTTCCAAGATCCTATTGACTCATAGGTTACCTGAAAATGTGTGTAAAATTTGTAAGTTCATGTTCATATTTTCTAGAGGAGAATGTCCATAGCTTCATTAGCCTCTCAAAGGTCCATTTGTAACTCGAAAGACTCTTAAGATTCTAGTGGTTAAAAATTATTCTCATCTATAAACTCTAGTTTTCCTTTTGGAATGTTCCAAAACAAGAATAGTTGACAGTCTGAGAGCTAGAAGGGAAGGTAAAACCATTTGATGGATCAACATCATTTTCTAAACATGAAAACTAACATCCAGATGGTTTATCAAAACAGAAGCAAATGGAAATATGAAGATGCGATTTAACAGCAGGTTCCTTGGTTTCTTTCCTTGAGGGAGTTCCCATCCACTTGTCTCTGTTTCCCAGACATCTCCTGGAGATCCCTCTACAATCTTTCTGACAGGGTCCAACTTGGTTCTCTCTTGAAGCAGACAAGGATAAAATGGTGGCCATTCTTTCATGGTTCCTCTTGATTCTGTTGGCTCCCCCTAATATGCACCCCAACTGCCAAAGCTTAGGGAGGCTCTACGACGGCGAGCTAAGCAATGTAAATGCCCAATCACCACGCTTGTTGTGGGGCTGGATAAGCAGCAGTAGAGCATAACCGTGCAGATTGCTGCATGTGCCATTTGGAAAAGGAGAGAGCAGCCTCAGTCAGCTTTCTTTTTAGCTCAATGGTCACAGCTGAGCCTACAGACAAGTAACACAGACTCTTTTTGATAAGGTACAATGGGTTTTTAACTGACTCATACGTTTCTAACTGCTTTTCTGACCCATACCTGATAGCTGTTAGTGGATGTAGCATTCTAGGAAATGTGTCATTCACTGAATCACTTTCTTCTGGCTGTTCATTCTTATCCAGAAGTTAAATAACTTCTGATAGCTTATGCAGACTTTTCCTCCCTTGTTGAAGACAAAGACTCCCAGCATCACTGAGTGAGTTGAAGAGGAGCTTCTGTTCTCTTTTCACTGGTAGTCTAGTACAGAGTTGTTTACTGAAGGGACTCAGGCACTGGTTTGAGCAGATCAACGACAGATATGGAGCATGTGGTATGTAGTGTTTGTGCCCACTTTGGTGACAAGGAAACTGCGGCTCTGTGAGGTAAGGCTACTTGTCAAGTTCACAAGGGTGATGAGGGATGGGCTTTCTGGATCTTGGGTTTTCAGGTTTAGTGTGTGCTTCTGTCACAACATGGCCCCAAACATCACTCTCAACCCCCACTCATTTGCCCAGCAGTCTACCCCATCACCACCCTCCCCTCCTGAGAGGTCTGAAATGTCTGTCATTAGAAGTAACTTACACATCAAACTCCAAAGGTCGCATCATGGTCTCTACAAGGCCACTGTTAAGTGCAAGTTGTAGCTGAAAAGAGAAAGACTGTGGGGGGCTGCTGGATCCTTGTGCATGTGTGCATGAGGGAGACAGAGCGAGAGAGAGGGAGAGAGACGCTGAATCCTGTTTGAGAGAGAGAGAGGGGCATCTCTGAGCATGGGCCATCAAAATGAGCACCACTCTCCAAATGGGCATAAGAGGGTGGTATTCCAGGTGTGCGAGAGCTCAGTCCTTGCATGTGTGTTAAGGGCAGTTTTCCATGGGTGTAAGAAGGCTGTATCCCTGTGTGTGAAAGGGCTTTGTCTGTGCATGGTGAGAGGAGAGGGTCCCCAGGAGGGAGAGGATTGGATTCTTGTGTGTGAAACAGAGTTGGTTCTCTGTGGCTGTTAGAGGGTCATGGCTCTGTGTGAGAGAGCCAGGCCCCCATAGGCATGAGAAGGCAGAGACCCGAGTATGCAAGACTGGAACCCAGTTATAAGGGAGTGGTACAGTTATCTATTGTTGTGTAACAAACTTCTTAAAACTTACTGTCATAGAACAATGACCCCTTCATTATATCTCACAGATTTGTGGGTCAGAAATCTGTACAGGACATAGCTGGATGACTATGTCACCTCCGTCTTTGGGTGGCAAACTGATGCTCTGAAGGGCAGCAGGCCAGGCAGGTCCTCCGTGACTGCTGCCTCAGCTGACATGGCTCAAATGACAGTAGAGGACTAGAATCACTTGACGGGGACCTCTCAGTTCTGGCTGTTCCTTGCTTCTCTAGATCGCATTTGCTGAGGCTGGAATGTTCAAGAGGGCTTCTTCACTCTCAGGTTTGGCATCTGGGCTCAGAAACCTGGAACAATTGAAGCTGACCAGTCACCTCTCCAAGTGGCTAGCTAGAGCTTCTTATGGGCTGGCTGGCTTGCCACAGAGCTAGTGTTCCAAGAGAAAGGAGGTGGAAGCTGTGTTTCTCAAGGCCCCAGCCTAGAAAACGGCACAGTGTCACTTCTGCCATATTCTATTGGCTAAAGCAGTCATGGAGCCTGCCCAGATTCAAAGGGAGGGAACATTCCATCTTTCAATGGGAAGAATGTCAGAAAATTTGTGGCCATCTTCAATATGCTGTAATGATGGATGAGTCTCTGTGTGCATAACAAGGCTGGGTCCTCAGGTATGTGAAAAGGCAGGATCTGTGTTTGTGTGGAGAGGAGGGAATTCCGGTTGGATGGACTCCAGAGATAGGTGACCAGTGTGGATGTGTGCTGGAGGTAGGAGAATCTGATGGAACAGAGAGGTTTCTGAATGGGACTGAATTAATGCCATCCCTGTGCATTCTGCATATTGTTAACTGCATCTGTCACCTCTGTCTTTGGGTGGCAAACTGACGCTCTGAAGGGCGGCAGGCCAGGCAGGTCCTGCTGTGTATCTCTGAGAATTCCTGGGTGGCAGGTCTTCCTTAACTTGGGCCAACTCCCCAGTCTTACATGTTCGTTTCCAGGTTGACAAGCAGCAAACATTTCTGCACCATGCAGCGTGTCTCTGTGAGGAGTTTGGCCAACTGTGAAGTTAGATGGAACAGTCTCCAAGACTGCCCTCACTTCTGACACCAACTGCAAGTTCAGGGGATTCCCCAAACCACCTTCAGTTTCAATAATTTGCTAGAAGAACTCACAGAACTCACTGAAAGCTATCATACTTATGGTTACGGTTTATTACAGGGAATGCATACAGATTAAAATCAGCCAAGGGAAGAAGCAGCACAGAGGGCAGAGACAGCCATGTGCCATATATGGAGCCTCCATTGTTCCCTCTCTGTGGAGTCACGCTGTGTGACCTTCCCACCACCAATGTGTGACAATACACACAGAGTGCTGCCAGCTAGGAAAGCTCACCCAAGCCTCGTTGTTCAGAGTTTTTATTGGGGCTCTGTTACATTGGGATGATTCATTAATTCCCAGTGTGGTTGATCTCAGTCTCCAGGTCAAATAATACTGTGTGAACCAAAGCCTCCACTCTAAATCACATTGGTGGTCTGTCTGGAGTGGCCAGCCCCTGCCCTTATTCATACTGTTAATAATTTGGCCAGCTCAAGAACCACAACCAAACAACGATAACCTTGCAGGAGCTGAGGGCAAAGACCAGACCACTTTTTCAGTAAGGCTAAATTCTTTACCACACAATCTCATATAAAGGAGGCAGCCAGCAGTGTGGATGGGTTTCCCTCAAGTGAATACTCTGAGAGCATCCAGGAATTAGGATGACATGTCTCATTGCAGCATGCGAATTCTGGCACCTTCAAGGTTTCTGCTTCCAAACTGTAAAATGTTTCAGGTTTCCTTCTTCTTTTTTTTTCAGTGTTCTCTGTAGCCCCCTCCCCAACCCTGGGCACCACCTTTCCTTTTTTATAAACATGAAGAAAATGAACGGGATGGACAGTGCCTCAACTTCTCTCTGCTACAAGATTTTTCTTTTTTCCTTTATTTTCTCTATTCCCTCCTTCTCGACTCAGATAGGAGGTTGGTCTAGGCCAGTCCCCCTACCCTTGAAATTCCACCCCCTACCCACGCCTCTGGCTCCTTGATCCTCAGTTATTCCTGTTTTCAGTTTCAGTTTCTCCTGCTTCGGTGGAACATGCTCAAACCCACCAACTCTCCGTCTAGCTACCATTTTCTGTATTTTGGTAAGTTCCATTTTTAAACTAAGCCATTTCCTAATTCTCCTTTTTTTCTGATTCTCTCCATTGACAGAGTCATAGTGATTGCAACAGGCATTCAAGTGCTGTCGTGTAGTTTACCAAACACTATTGCATACCGTGGTGGGACCCCTTGTTTTTGTGTACCTAGTACCTCTTTCCCTTTCTTTTAGTAACAACACTCCAGTTTTGCAAGACAATGTCTTCTCCATTTGGGACTAACGATTTTGTTGGGATTGTCAATCAAGATACCCTCCCTGTGCTTGCCAAGGGGTTGTTGTTTAATCCTGGCCGGTCAGTCAGGTACTCTCTCCCTGAAACAGGAATCTTGGCTGAGTGATACAAGATTGGAAGTGGTTAGCACGCATTCGCCCCTGAGACCGATAGAGCAGGGGGACCATTAGATTCTGCTACCTGTGTCCTCTGACTCTGCCTTGATTCATGTCCTTTCCCAAGACCTAGTTCTTCAGCTTTTCTTTTAATTCTATGTGCTACCCCATTTCCTTTTGATAAATCCTTCCTTTTCTCTTAAGTTAGCGTGCCAGTTTCTCCTGCAAGTACACAGGGAACCCCAGTGGCATCTTGCATTTAATCCTCCGCTCATCTCGTAAAGCACAGGGAAGAGGGGAACTAATATTTACTGGGTAAATATTCTAGTTCAGCTAGTTCAAGTAAGTTTAAATTCACAAAGGTTATGCACCTTGTCAAAAGTCCCATATAGTTTTACCACTTGCAAATTTCTTGAGACATCTGTGTTTGTCTACTCCATTCCCTGCTCCCCTCTCAATTCTTGAACACCAGTAATTTCGTTTCTCTATCTGGCTGTCCTCTAAGATCCCAAAATATCATTATTCAATGGCCAACATCATAATAGACTTCTACTAATTTCTAGAATTACTGTACAAAGCTTCTGAGCCCAGTAGCCTGTTCCACACGCAATACCAGAAGAAGGCATATTTATACGTAGAATCTATTTACACGCCCTATTTTGTAACTCCTTTTTGCTTTCATGCCATAGACCTGAACAGTTAATTTCATAGATAATATTCTATGATTTTCTTCATGTTTCAGAACCTTACTTCAAAACCCAAGTGGTTATAGCATTCGACTGTGTGTAGTCATGAAAACTGTAGACAAAGGCTTTATTGTTTTATTTTCCATCAACTTTTTTTCCTTATTAATAAAATATGAAAGTTAAAAGCTATAGTATTTCAAATGAAGAGCTATGGGGACATTCAAGATACCATAAAATGATCAAAGAGAAAAATAAATGTTCAGTATAGTCTTTTGAAAAAAAAATAAAGAGATGACTTTGAAAATCACTTGACTGTTGCATTGATAGGTACTGCTGCTCTGGTGTCATGGGGATAAGCAGTCCTAAAGGAGTCGTCTTCTCATTCACAGAAGTTGTAAATAAGATTTCTGATCATTCATCAAAAGCATTTTGATGCTTTTGGGAAGGGAAGTTCAGCATTTGGGGAATACAGCAAACTAGGCTAGGAAGTTGTTTTTGAAAAGATCTATCTTTTTGGGAAAATTTGTGGTAGTTATTAGAAATCTAGCTCCATCTGGTTGGTGTTGGGAGGGGTCATAACTAACTTCATCCCGAACCTTTGGGGCACTTGGAAATTGCCCTGATTTCTCCAGTGTGCATCCCCAGCTGAACAAGCTGAAAACAAATGCAGCCACATCTTCTGGCTTCATTTGTACAGATGCTGAGAAAGCAAACATACAATAATTTGGAAGCAATTAGGGCTGTGGTGCAGAGCACCATTATTTTAAAATTTACCCTTTAGCACAGTTGTGACAAGATAATGAATGTGCATTTGTTAGTGTGGGAGTGGAGCAACTTAGAAGGGAGGAAAAATGAGCTCATTGAGTCTTCATGGACCATCAAATCCAGAGAACTTTCAGTATGAAAGGGCACTTTCTTAGTGCTTCTGGGGAGCTCCTGACAGATGACAGAAAAGGGCCCAGACTATTCCTCGAGGAAAAGCCAGAACAACTGTGCCACGCTCAGCCTTTGCTCCCAGCCTCACCCTGCCCAGCTAGTCCTACTGAAATGCTTTGTGGTTTCCAAGCTGCTCTACCCTCTTCCCTCCGTCATGAGAGGGACTAGGTCTACAGTCACCTGCTCCAGATCATGAGCCGTCAGGGGCTGCAAATCGTCCTGTTCACGCTCTGCCCACCCACAGTCCTTCTCTGCAATGCTCTTGCTCCTGGTGCTGTCCTCTGTGGGGAGGCCAGGTGCAAATGTAAGCCTCTTTTTCTCGGCCTCTTGGGTTCCTGATGTTTTTCAGCCTCCTTCCAAGGCACTCGTCCCCAAGGCAGAATTCTTGGCTGATGGGCTGTAATCTACTCAATTCCTAGTAATCCTCATTTTGCAGAGGGAAGTTCTCTTTCTCTAATTTCTTATTTGTGGGAGGTACTTGGATTAAGCCAACACTGTCACTGTCTATAGTGGGTTGCATAGTGGCCCCACAAAAGATATGTCCGAGTCCTAACCTTGTGAATGTGACCTTATTTGGAAAAAGAGTCTTTACAGAGATAATTAAGGATCTGGGGATCTCTTGAGATGAGACCATCCTGGATTAGGGAGGGCCCTAAGTCCCATGACAGGGGTCCTTGTAAGACACGGACATGAGGAGGAGAAACACAGAGAGAAGGCCCCAGGAAGACAGAGGAAGAGGTTGGAATTATGCAGACACAAGGCAAGAGACACCTAGATCCATCCAAAGTTGGGGGCGGGGGAAAGGATTCTCCCCTGGAGCCTTCAGAGAGAATGTGACCCTGCTGACACCTTGATTTTGGCCTTCTGATCTCCAGAACTGTGACAGAATAAATTTCTGTTGTGTTAAGCCACGAAGTTTGTGGTAATTCATTATGGCAACCCTAGGAAACTAATAAACTGCCTTTGCTTTAGCCAAGGATGGGTTTGGATGAAACTGCTCAAAATAACCTAGGTTTGTACCATAATAGCTGGGGGGTGGGCCTTGGTGGTGGCCACAGAACAGATCACACAGTGAAGACTAGTGAATTCCCACTCTGAGGTTGAGGGGGACGAATCTGCCTCCCCCTTGGGGAGTTTATATTCTAGTTGTCAGCACAAGGCTGAAACACATTTTTTTTAAATGTCATGTTATTACGTCATAAGTCATCTTAACCGAAAGACAGACACAAGGCAACCAAAATAAACTGACGGACCTACGAGGCGAAGTGAGGCCGGAGCTCAGGGACAAGCAGTTGGGGGGTCGTGTGGACGCGATGCCAGACCAAGAGGGGCCCTGGTGCGCAGTCTGCCCAGTGCAGACAATAGGTCTGTAGGGAATTTAAAACAATAGTGAAATCAACTAAAAATCAGTCTGCTTTTTATTGTCACCATAGGCCAACAGTTAGAAACAATGTCAGTGATAAAAGGCTCCTCCTCACAAATCTTTTGTTGGTATAAGCTTTGAACAATTGTCAAGATTCTGTTAAGTCTTAATACTATATACGTAAGTTTGAAGGGAGCACATTTTTATTATTTAGCCTTAAATAAACATCGTAATCGGGAAAGAAGTTAATTGAAGGACAGCTGTGAGTGAGACCTAGCATAGCTGTGCGTGTTCCTCCCTGTTTATTTATCCTAGTGTGTGCCCTTTCTTGGATCAGGAACAACTGTTCCAGCTCATCCACTGAGCCAGTTCGAGCTGTCTTTTAAAAGGCAGTGCAGTATAGTGGTTTTAAGCACTAACTGTGGAAGCAGAGTACCTGGGTTCAAATCCCAGGATTATCACTTTCTAACTGTGTGATCCTAGGCAAGTCAGTCTCTGTATTTCCTTCTCCTCTGTAAAATGTGGGTCATGACAGTGCTTACCCTGCAGGGTTGTTGTGGAGATGAAATGAGTGAAATCTCGAGTATTTAGAATGGAACCTGGCTCTTGAGAAGCACTACCTAACAGTTAGCCATAATTACTTAAAATTCATTTCATGACGTCATTTCCTCTTGGGAGCACTTCCTGACTCCCCTTCCAGGCTATCACAGGGCATCCTCCCCTAAGGGCTTGTGCACAGGCTGTCTGATGCTCTATTTATTTTGTTTTCCCACTCAGTTTAAGCTCCTTCTACTAAAGATCAGGTCTTATAGATTCCTACATCCCCCTGCACAGCAGAATTCTTCACAATAGTAGGTGCTCAATAAATGTTTGTTCACTGGATGAAAGAAGGAATGCTGGCAGTTCACCTCTCCAAGTCTCAGTCTTTGAGAAAGATTTCTTAGGGAGTAAGAAATTTCTTAGGGAGAGATTTCTTAGGGAGTCTTAGTTTCTTAGGGAGAAACTAAGCCAACTTTAGTGGCAGAGGGCTCTGGAAAGAAGAGTTTACTCCTCAACCCTGAAATCTGGCTTTTGCCCTCAATACACGACTGGACCAGGGGTGTGAACCTTGCTGTCACCACATACAACCTACTTGTGAAGACGGGTAGATAGTTTTCAACTCGAATCTTCTTGAACATTTTGGACTCTTACTGGAAACTCCTGAGTTGGCTTCTGTGACCCCTTTTTCTCCTCCTACTTCACTGGCTGCAGGTTTTCAATCTATTTTGTGGGCTTCCCTTCTTCAACTCATCCGTTAAATGTTCATGATCCTCAGATCTACCTTTGTTCCTCTTTAATTCTCACTTGACACACTTTCCCTGGGAAATCCCATCCTTCCTATTACTACCTGCTTGATTCCCAAATTTCTGTCTCTGTCCTGGACCATCCCTTGAGTTGCAGACCTGCTTTTTGGACATATCCACCTAGACCTTAAATTCAACACGACCAAAGCACACAACTGGACCTATCATCACCTCTATTCCCATCCCAACCTGTTTTTTTACTCTGTCTCTGTCCATTCTTATCAATGGCACCTGTTAATAGAGTCAAAAACTTGGGAATTATTATACACACTCTCTTTCTTTCCCTGATTTGATCTTGGGCTAGACCTAGCTGTTTGGCATCTTAAAGATCTCTTGGCTCCACCTCACCTTCTCGAGATCCTCACTGCCATTGCCCTATTTCAACCCTCAACATATCTTGCTTGAACTATACCAAAATCTTCCTATTAGGGTCTTCATAGGATTCACCGGTTCTGCAGGATTTTTAAGTGTAGATTTTTGGTTTGAAGTTTCTAATCAAATGAGTATTTCAAATCCAGGCCTCTCACCTACATAGCACAAGCCTTAGGTCCCCATCTGTCAGTGATGTCTGAATTTCTCCACGTGGCCAAGGGGAGGTTACTGACAATGGTTTCCCGCCACTCACTCACATATATTGTAACTTCTTTCTAGCTCGCAGCTCTATAGGAGGTATCCTTTCCACCTTACCACCAGGTACTGTCCATGCGCAAATATAAAAACCCACCATGAGGTATGCACTAACAGTTTCTCTATGAGCTACAGGATTTCAACTCTGGCTCATAGCTATGGCTATTGGTTCCTTCTTTGTTTCTGGCAGCTGGAGGTTTTCCTTTCTTAGTTTTGAGAAACTATGTATGGCTATGTATCTACCATTTTTTAAAAAGTTTATCCAGCAAGTCCATGTGTTTGGAGCCAGAGCGGATATTGCTACCCCTTCAGTGCCACACTGAAGGCAAGTCTACTGTTAAAAGATAATTTCAAAAGAAGATAAAATGATTTTCATACCAATCTACAAATAAACATAGATTAAAGATTTTATTTAACTCATTAATGAGAAAACTGGCAAAGACGTTACACCAACTCAAAGAAGTTGAGAAACAGACACACTTATGAAAAAGGAATATCAAAATGAATGTGCAAATAGAGGTAAAACTAACTTCTTCCATAATGGAGAGAGAAGCCAATTAAACCTCTGCTGGACAGGACAGAGTTTGCATGTCTGTAGGCAAGGGTTCTTTTGCATTGTTATCAGTTATCTACAGTTTACAGAGTTGTGAAATAGCTCAAGGGCAATGAACAGACCAGAGAACCCAGAGAATGTGCTGTATTTAGCCAGTGTATCGTTTTCCACTGAAGTAGTTTTCCCCTACACTAAGCTGTAATTATTTGTTTCATGTTGTTTCAAGTTTCTGTCTGGAATAGGGGCTGTGTTCAAGTCACCATTGCACACCCAGGGCCTACAATGATTTACATTACTTGGAAACGACTGCAGATGGAATGAATGAACATTGTGCCCTTGATAGAAACTGGAGGAGTTTTTCCCCTCCCTTCCTTTAAGAGAGAGAAATTTTGAGAAAGAAAAAAAATTATATATATATATATATATGTCGTATATATGACTCAGAGAAGGAACTGAGAAGCTTCTGTCCTCCACTGACTCTCTCACTTACTCCAGGCGTTTGATGGGCTTGCTACTGACCGCACACTGGCCCTGTGGCCTTGGTGTGTCACACTGTTGTGGGTAAACACCAAAGAAAAGATCCTTCTCTTTAAATTGTCTGTCAACTAGGTCTAATTTCTTAAGGCATATTTGTCAAAGTATCTTTCCTTTGATAAATCATGCTAGCTCTCCTTCTGGAATACATGTAAAGAAAATTCTTAATTACTTTCTCTTCAGATGCTTCTGGGTCTAAATTGCTTAATGGCTGCTGCCTCTTTGGTCCTGCCTTAATGGGGGGGGTCTCAGGGTCCTTGCCAGCAACACCCTCAGGCAGGTAATTTGCATGAATAGTTCTTTAGTAAACATCCAGCCCCCTCACCGCTGTTCCCTGCAGGATCCTCATTAGTCAGTAACCTACTTCAAGCTTGAAGGATTTCCACTATGCTGCCCTTTGTCTTCTGCCCATTGCTTAATTTCCTGTTCAGCAGGACATTCTTCCGCAGCCTGTGACTTGTTTCTCGACTGCCATACGTGTATTTTTTTCCTTCAAAATAAACGAGTACGTAAATGCACACGGTCCATTTCCCATTAATGGTGTGTTCAGTTTGGCCATACAGTAAAATATCAGAGGGCTATTATCAAAACAACCTGAAAGTTATCTTTAAAAAAATAAAGCGACTGAAGAACAATAGAAGTCAATAGCTTGGCTGAGTATACATGGAGGTAAAAAGACAATTCAAACCACAAAATCAATGTAATCACTGAAAAAATAGCTCCCATTTTCACCAGTTTAAGAGCTCGATTATCTCTCCCTTTTTTGCCCAACAAATTTGGGTTGAAACAGTAATCTAAATTGGAATAGATCACTTAATAAAAAAGTTTGGAATATTTCAAAACTCTTTAAAATCTCACAGATAGTGCTGAGTCAGTAATTTTCATCCCTGGTTGCACATTACCATCACCCAGGAAGGTTTTAAAACATGAGGATTAGCTGGTACCACCCATAGATATTCTGTCTTAATTGGTTTGAGATGAGGCCTGGGAATAAGTAGTTTTCAAAAGCGCCCCAGGTAACTCTAGTGTCCAACCAGGGTTGAAAACCTCTAGAAATTTTACTCTGTAGAACTCATAAATAACACTAAATTGCGATTTTCTTATTATCGGATGACTGAGTTGCCGCCTAGATTTCAAGGTGGTCCATCAAGACGTTTTTCTTTAGAAAAATAAAATGATATATTTTGTGTTTGCTGAGCATTTATGACATGCTTGGCTGGATTTAATCATGGTGGCCTAAGAATTTGTGAGATGTATAATTTCTGTCATGTAGGAATCAGGAGCATGGATTCCCACTCAATCTCTGTTACTTAGGAATGATGATCTTGAATTTGCATATAGTACCGAAAACAGGATTCAACTTGCAAGGTTCAAGTAAATCAAGAGAGAGTTATTTCTAACCAAGGTATTCTCCTTCCTGTACACATCCTGTCCATCCTTCTACTCAGTTCCCACTGCCCAGGACACTCTTGTCCTTTTCTCTCTTATGCCTGCTCCACATCTCAGCCTCTTCCCTCAATTCCTTCATTTACCTGGCCAGCCCCTTTGTTTTCCAGGTCTCAGCTGAGCGATTACCTTCCGTAAGTAGTCTTGCCTAATTGCTCCCCGCCAGGTTCTGCATCCCTCTATGTGCTCTCAGAGACTTCCATTGAGGCATTCCTCCTGTGTCACAGTGGCCCCTTTCCTTACCTGAATCTCCCACTGGAAAGCTCCTGACGACAGGGGCTGTGTTCTCTTCCCTATTGCAGCGTTGATGGCAGTTGCTGTTCTAAGTATTTTATATAATCTATCCATAAAAGTCCCACCAACAACCCTATGTGGTAGTTATTGCTATTATTCTCATTTTAAACCACGATGAAATAAGGCAAAAAAAAAAAAAGTTAATTAACTTGAATATTCCAGGTCATATAGCTAGCCAGAGGAGTTCCTGGGATTTGAACCCAGGCAGTCTGGCTGCAGAATCTGAATTCTTAATAAATATGCTGAATGAACAAGTATATATGAATGAGTACAGAGTCACAGGGGCCTAGGGGCCCTGTGAGTGTGGCTCCCACTTCGATGTGCCCTAAGCGATTATGCTGAAATATTGGGACAGTGATAAACACATTTTCCCAAAGGAGAAATGTATGTGTGTGTACGTGTATGTGTGTGTCTGAGAGAGAGAGAGAGAGAGATAACATATTGTCAGAAATTCAAAGACATAAGAAAGACGCAAGATTATGACAAGCCAGTCCACGACCTGATTGGGATGTGCCCAGGGGTCAAGTCAGGCGTGTAAAAGTGTAACACTGTGTCATGAGCTTTTTGAACCGGCTTGTCCTTGTCTTTTATAAAGGAAAAGAGGGCAAGAAGCAGTGTCAGAATCTACCTGTGGCTTAATTGGACAATTTGAAACTCCCTAGGTGACCTGGCATGGGAAAAGGATTTGCGCGTTAATAAGCCTCAGAAGCTTTTATATTGTCAATGGGGTAAATATAAAGCAGGCAGAATTCTCTATTTCAAACCCTATTAAGGGACTGTATGGATTGAACGTTTCTATTAGTTTTCTATTGCTGCTGTAATAAATTATTATAAGCTTAGTGGCTAAAGACAACACAAATTTATTATCCTATAGACCTGATGGGCAGAAGTCTGAAATGGTTTTCACTGGGCTAACATCAAGTGTATGGATGGCTGCATGTTTTTCTGGAGACTGTAGAGGAGAATCTGCTTCCAGCTTCTAGAGGCTGCCTGCATTTCTTGGCTCCTGGCCCCTTCCTCCATCTTCAAAGCCAGCAGCACAGCATCGTCAAATCTCTCTCTCTTACTCTGACTTTCTTGCCTCTCTCTTATAAGGACTCTTGTGATTTCATTAGGCCCACCTGGATAATCTAAAATACTCTCCCCATCTCAAGATCCTTAACTTAATCACATCTGTAATATCCCTTTTGCCGTGTAAGGAAACATATTCATATGTTCCAGGAACATCTTTGGGAGTGAGGGGCATTATTCTGTCTAGTACAACCACAAATAATCTCTAAGAAAAACATGTCTTTCCAAAGGACACCCCTATATGTTATGTCTGGTTGAGAATACTGTAGAAATTAAAACCAAAGACTCATAATTTTTTTCAAACTTAGAATTTAAAAGGAAAGTGCTCTTTATAAGAATTGTGTTGCAGGAAGGGTGGAGGAGAGTCTTCCTCAGCCAGAAGCTTGGGATGACCACATCTCAGTTCTATACACATCAATATTACTGGCCATCTATACATGTGAATAGCATAGGACCCCTTCTGAGCAGTGACATGTGGTTAGAAGGGAGGACAACCTCTTGACACTCAGGAGAGACAAGACCATTTGATGCTCAGCAGAAGAGGTGAAGGTAAATTTTGCAGTCACAAATTAGCAAACTTCAAAAAGCGTATTTGAAAAGAGTGCCAATTGTACATCTTTCAAAAAGATCACAATGTTTTTCCAATAAAACACTAAAGCTCTCTACTTTGCTAGAGATTTTCCTGTGCTCCTTCTAACTGTGTTGACTTGTATCCTTGTCTTAATGATATGGAGGGGCTAGTCTCATCAGGAGATGCGTGCGAGCTGGCTCATGCTTCTAGATGCAGAAATGACTTCTGGTCTAGGCTAAACAGACTGCTTCCTAACCTCCCCTTCACGTCCAAGTCTGCAATGTTCTTCTGTTGTCAGTCCCAGCGGATGAGGCCTCCGCGAGTGAAGGAGAAAGTCTAGTTAAATGGGCTGCTTTCCTCTGCACTCAGTGATGTCTCTGGAGAAGTTTGACAGGTTTCTCTTTGCCCTTTATGATTTTGAAATTTTTCTCTGTTGAGGCATGAATGAAACCTAATGGATAAGAGGTGAGTCTATGGTTTGTTTCCATTCTTCCTATACCTCAAATTTCTGCGGCATGTGCTCCCTGATAATTCCTTTTTCACTCTCATGTTGTCAGACTTTAAAAGGCAGTCTTTGTAGCAGGTTAAAAATGGAAGTAGGGTTATAGGATTGAAGCCAATGCACATTTGTCCATGGTCTCTGTTATGGACTGGATTTTGCCCCCCAACGTGACTGTATTTGGAGATGGGACCTTTAAAGAAGTGATTAAGGTTAAATGAGCTTATAAGGGTGGGACCCTAATTCAATAGGACTGGTGTCCTTATGAGAAAAGGAAGAGACACCAGGGATGTGCACACAGAAAAGGCCATGTGAGGACACAGCGAGAAGGCGGCATCCGCAAGCCAAGCCAAGGGGAGAAGCCAATCCTGCCGGCACGTTGATCTTGGACTTCCAGCCTTCAGAACCACGACAAAATAAATATTTGCTGGTTAAGCCACCTAGTCCATGGTATTTTGTTATGGCAGCCCTAGAAAACTAATACAATCTCTTCTTTCTAGTCATGGGGGCTGGAAACACTCCAGATGGTGGCTGCTCCATTGGCCTGGGTCCCAATGTCCACACAACAAATGTACAGCATCCCAACAGTGGACCCGTGATGAACATGGAACACGAGCAAAGATGAACTGTGTGATTTTAGAACGCTAACATTTGGGGGCTGCATATCCGGGCTGCTGACTATGGTTGTTGTTGTTATTTTCATCCCAAATATTAGCAAACAAAGCAAATAGTTCGGGTGGCTTGCCCCAGGTCTCTGTCCCCTGAACCCAAACCTCCATTATTCTACTGTGCTGCTCCCACACCAGCTGCCATTTATGTGCTTGGTGTGTAGGGAGGGAGAAAACTTTCCCCCTGCTCGTCTTAGGTTCTCAGGCTGGGGCTATGCATAGTAGACTGACCAAAGAAAGATTAACAAGAGAAAAACAAACAGAAGTTGATTAACATGCACATCACATGCACACATGGGAGCACTCAGTGATGGGTAACTTAAAAGGGTGGTTAGAGCCTGGGCTTATGTAGCATTTTAACAAAAGAACAGTAAAGTTTTAGAGAAGTGACAAGACAAATGAAAAGAACGTTGAGGTTCTAGAGTGGCAAATTATGGGAAGGTAAATATCTGGGGGAACTGATGGTGTATAAGAGCCAGTTTTAGGAAGATGTGTTATGTAGATTCCTCTGGTGGTCTCTGGGGCAATAAGGGCCTAGAATTGTCTCTGGGAATTGACTTCTATGCTTCCTGGTAGAGAGGGGAGGGGAGGCACCTTTATAGATTTATGTCTTGCTTTTAGGCAAACGGGGAGGGCAGAGAGCTTTTCTTGTATCTGCTTTATCTCAACTGCCTTCAGCTCAAAATAATCAATATGCCAAAGTGGCATATTTTTGGGTAGCATATTCTGCTACACTTCAAGTTCTTTCAGAATTTGAAAAACCTGATGATACAAAGGAAAAATCTGTTATGGAGAGAATAACAGTCACTAGCATTTGAAAGGTAACTTAGAATAAGAAGGCAGAGAGCAGGTAAATTAGGAAGTCAGAAAAAAACCAAAAAACCTCTAGTTTTTGTTGTTGTTTTTTTCAAATTCAAACAGAAGGTACATTATTTACGCTCCTGGAGTTAGAACAGGCCTGGGTTCCAGTGCCCACACTTTGGTGTGATCTTAGACAAATTCTTAACCTCTCAGAGTTTTAGTTTCTTCCTCTTTAAAATGGTGATGATTAAAATAGCCTCAGAGGCTGGTGGGGGAGAATTTAGTTGTATGATAAATGTCAAGTGCCTGATGTGGAACAGATGCTCCATAATCCCAGAGCCCTTTCCCCAACGCCACAGACACTCAACAAGAGACCTTCGAGGGTTACACGCTGCCTTTCTAAGAAGTGGTTCTTAAAAGGGTCTCTGTTGCAGTCCCTGAATTCCGAAGGAAAGGGCCTGAAGCTGCTTGTCCCTGAGTGTTTTCCCACAGACAATGTAGTAATTATAAATTAGGGCAGTTTTCTCCAAGGAGAGGCCGACACTAGGGCTTGAAAAGGCACGTCATGTCCTCCTCGACATCTCACAGACTTCACAGAGGCTTGGCTGTAGACCGCCTGTCAGCTTCCTACCTGGGCCTAACCCTTCCGAGTGGCAAAAGCCCCTGAGACTCTGCCCCTTAAAGCAGACCAAAGTAGCTTCTACCGGAAGTTTCAACTCCATCCACTCCTCTACTCAGGTGGGCTTATCCCAGAGCCAGCCTTTCTGCCAGGGAGGTGACTGGACCCAAGAAAGAATTGAAAATGAAAGAAGGAAAGGATTTTAGAATTGAACACTAAACTAGAAGACACACAAGAGTGAATACGCAAACAGATAGTGCCTTAAAAGAAATAAAAGGTGAAAAAGAGGAAAATACTTAAAATCAAGAAGAAACGAAGAGAGAGAAAAAAGATTTGAGAGAATATGACAAATACTGAAGACAAGCAAGGAAGAGCCAACACGCTCAGTCCGTAAGGAAGAAAGTCGAAGCAAGGGCACCAGGTAATAAAATTATAATCCAGCGGAAAACGTTCCTGCAATAAAATGATTTGAAACTACATATTGAAAGAGGATCCAGTGTACCCGAGCCAGTCAACCCAGAATGAGAAATACCAGGGCACAGTCTAGTGGACTCTTTCAACTACAAGGAAAAAGAAAAACAGCCATTGGATATCTGGGCAGGGGGAATGTGTGACTTACAAGGGAAGAAAGTTAGATTATCATCAGATTTTTCCTTAGGCCCAAAGAAAATGGAGTAACCCATTTAAGATACTCAAGGAAAGAAAATGTACATCAAAGATTTTATATACTTGAAAGCAAAACTTCCAAGTATAAAGAGCATTGTAGGGGAGGAAAAACGTTCCTTGACCTTCCTAGGTTCAATAGCTGGGGCTGTGAAATAAAGTGAAAACATGCAGATTAACAGCAGAAAATTAAGACAATAAACACAAATTTATTAAATTTAAATATTACATGCACTGGGGCATCACAGGAAAAAAATGTGAATACCCAAACAGGCAGTGAGGTTTGAGAGTTTATCATCTAGAGGAAGGGAAGGGGAGTGTAGACAACTTAGGGGAGAGCAAAAGACTTTTAGGAAAGATGATCGGGCCCTTAGAAGAATAGATGGGCAGTATGATAGTTGGTGGCAAGGTCTGGGTGTGTTGCGGACTTCTAGCCTTCTCTACTGTAATAAGAGGCAATCTTCCCTGGCTGAGGAAACTCCTGGGGAAGGGGTTTACGACAACCAGGCTCCTTTTGGAGGGTCTGTCTTAGGCAGCTAAGGGGAGTTCGGAGAAAGCCTCTCCCTGCATCTGCTGTTTTTCAAGCCCCTTCAGCGCAAAATAATCAATACACCAAAGCAGCATGTTTTGGGGTGGCATGTCCTGAGCTCCCTCAGTACAAAATTTTATAGACATATAAGAACTTAGAGAATTTTGTCTCTAAGAGGAATTTACTAGAGAATAAACTTCAGACAACCAAGCTTCAGATTAGAGAGACGTGAGCTGATGGACTGGTGGTATGCATTGAATATATACTTACTGAAAAATTAAGATTAAATAAGGGTCAAAAAGAGAGAATATAGTATATAAAGGCCATATACAACAATGTGCATATAATAAAACTATGAAAATAAGTGAGAGATAAAAACTGAAGATAGCCATATGCAAATAATTAAAGCGTCTTTAGTAATCACAATGGGTGGTAGCAGTATCAGTAATGTTACGTGTGTAAGTTCTCATGGGTATGATGTAATTATGGAACGAGTAATTATGCAATATTCTAATTATATTACCTCCCATGTTCTTAAGAACCAGGACTGTGATGTGGAAGGTGGAGACACAGACATATTACAGAAGAGGTTAAATTAAAACTCTGCAGCCCTGCAATTGCATTGGAAATCTCAGGATGAGTCCATGAGGTATGTTATCACACATCCGCACTCTGTCTACCGAAAAGTCCTGAAACTAATGACCATGCAGTGATAATGAGCATTCCTACCACCCAGATTATGATTTTAAAATACCATTTCCAACTAAAAGAAACCAGAGCTTCTTGAAGAAATGGCTGATTCCTGGTTTGTGGCAGGAAATGTACACGTCTGGATCATTTTGTCAGAGCAAATAGCCAGGAAGCTCTCAGAGACCACAGAGTTGTATCCAAAGGACTCAGGAGCCAATGTGAAGAAGCACCCACTGCCCCCAAATAGAACAATTGAAGTTTTAATAATAAGAAAAACAGTAATAATTAGGAATTATTTAATAATTTAATATTTAATAATAACACAAAAAATCAAATTTGCTTATTTTCATGAATTCCCAATGATGCTAAAAAAAATAATTGGCCACCTTTGCAGGATGACAGAGAACCACTTCATTTGAAAACCACTTAAAGAAAATAGTCAAAATTTATCCTGCTTCTTCTATATGAATGTACTAGTGGGTAGGCAAATTGTAAATAAGGAAAGTTTTTATAAAATTATTTCATATATAAATACAATAAAATTATATAATTAGCACATAACCACTTTGCAGCCCTCCTCTGAATTAATGGTTGTAGGCGTTGAGCATCAGTGGTTGCTATCCTCAGAGATGGAGAGACACCAGGCCATCTGAGCCTCCTGATGAAAGAATACACCACCACCTAAAGCCTTGCTGGAGGACTCAAACTGGACTCTGCACAAGCCTCTGGCCCCTGCCGTGTGCATGAACTCCACCAGGAGCACATAAATCAGTAAAATACAGACTGGGAAACTCAACAGTTCAACTTGCCTGGGCTTTTCAACAAACATATCTTAAGGAAAAGGAAAGAGATGGAGAGGGAATCTGTAAAAGAAATTTAAGTACATATCAAATTGTTTTAAAAATGAGAAACACAAAGTCCTAGCAAGGCTGCAGAGAAACAGGCTAACTCATGTATTGCTGGTGGGAATGTAAAATAATACAGTCACTCCGGAAAATAGTTTAACAATTTCTTCTAAAATTAAAAATGCACTAACCATATGATCCAGAAATTACATTCCATGGCATTTACCCTGGAAAAATAAAAAGTTATGTTTACACAAACATCTGTACATGAATGTTCATACAGCTTTATTCATAATAGCCAGAAATTGGAAATAATCTAAATGTTCTTCAGTGGGTGACTGGTTAAACTGTGATACATCCATACTGTGGAATACTACTCAACAATAAATAGGAACGATGCTATTAATACACATGATCACGTGAATGGACCTCAAGGAAATTAAGTTACGCGAAAAATACACTTGAAAGGTTATATAATGTATGGATCCATTCTGGAATATTCTTGGAAGAAATCATAGAGATGGGAAACAGATTAATAGTTGCCAGGGGTTAGCATTTGGGAGAGGAGGAGGTTGTTGTGGCTATAACGGGGTAGCATATGGGAGCCTCGTGGTGAGATAACAGTTCTGTATCTTGATTGTGATGGTGGCCACATGAAGCTACATATGTGAAAAAATTGCACAGCACTATAAACATACACACACTAGTGAGTAAATATATAATTGATGAAATTCAAATAAGCTCTGCGAATTGTATCAATGTCACTGTCCTGGTGTTCATAGTGTACAATAGCTATGCAAGATACTGATGTTGGGGGAGAAAGAGTGAAGGGTACATGGAACCACCTGTACGTTTTTTGTAACTTTCTGTGAATCTATAGTTATTTCAAAAAATGTTTTAAAAATAGGCAAGGCTAAACAATAGTAGTTAAGGATGCACAATGGGTGAGAAAACTCTAGTGAAATGTAAGAAGTAGTTACTCTGTAAGTGACAGTTGTTAGTTCTGGAGGGAGGGAGGGAGTTGTAATCTGGAGGGGGCATGTGAAGGGGCTCCTGACATGTTTGGTGAGCTTCTATTTCTTGACTTAGGAGATAGTTATAGGAATTTACCTTATAATAATTCACCAAACTATACACTTTTTGTGAGAGTGTTGTGTGTTGTGTGTGTGTGGTGTGTATGCACGAGTCTGTGTACATTCTCTGGATTCACTGTGTGGAGCAGAGGCAGAGGTGAGTGGGCCATTTGAGCACACACTGTAGACTGCTTTCAGCAGATACCAGACAGCTGCTGCTGAGACGGGGGCGCTTCATGAACTGGTGCAACTGTCTTAGGTTTATGTCTCGGCATCAACAGGGAAACTCTCCAAATGATCCAGGTTTAAGGAATGGGATGCATTCTGAATTGTTAAAATTAGACTATTTTGGTAGCAATGAACATAGACAATGCCAGGCTTCACCTTGAGAATGCATGTTTTAAAGATATCAGCTAATCCATAGGTCTGGCTGTGGTGAATTATAGTCTAGTGAATTTGCAATTATCATAAATTATTAAGCCACCACAAAATTGTAGCTCATTGGATTCCAAGGTCTATTAAAGCTTATAACCACTTATATTGATATTTTCTAGTCTCTCTTACATAAAGTGAATATCTTTACTATTTTGTGTGTGGGATGGGGTGGTGAAATAGCAAGACGCTTTTCCTTAAGGGAATGTCCCAGAATGCATTTGGCCTCGCTCAACTTGCATCTGGGCAAATGCTGGAATATATTATAATGGCCTTTAAATGTGGTGTAGTTGATTTGGTGGCTGTCTCCCCACCTTAGTACCTCAAAGCTGCTGATGGCAGAAAATGGCCAGGTCCAGAATGGACTCTAAACGAATGCTAGCTGAATGGAGCCTATTGTGTGCATCAGGTTTTCTTCAAAGATTCCGGCTGGGAGCATTCCTCAGAGGATTCTGCAGATTTCCACATGGCAAAGGAGAAACATTTATGCAAAGGGCATGGTATAAATGTTTTGTCAAAGAAAGAATGTATTTTCAGAAGGGCTTTCCAATATAAGTGAGAACACGGGTGTTACAGATCAGGTGTGTAAGAAGTCTAAGAACACAGTCATTGGAGAATTCAGAATGAAATCCTCAATTTGAAGACTTTACAGAGATGGAGAGTGACAATTTCATGTTGAATAGAGAAGGGTAGGTGAGAGTAAGGCAACTGAACGTGAATAAGGAAAGAGAGGAGAGTAGTCCCCAGAATAGGCTGGGCTAAGGAGCTTCAGGGCGCTGTGAGGGGAGCAGGTAGCACTCGTGCATTCAGCTCCCCTAGATAGTGGGGGTACCAGTCCATGAGTGGTTCCAGTAATTTCTTCTTCTCTCTCCTCTCTCCTTCTTCATCCTCCGCCTTGAGAAAACCACCCATTTTCCCCCTGTGTATTTCCACTTGGTTTTTAGATAACACGTGTGTCACTGTATCTGGAGTACATAGAGATTACACATCTAAAAGACGTAATAGTAGTTTTAATAACAGAGACCTCAAATTTCCTCTTTGGGACGTCAGCGTTCTTTCTGAACATTCTGCTCCTGCTTTCTGAAGGAAGAATGTCAATTCCGACATACCTTGGTTTAGAATAAAGTATTTTTTATCAAGGTTGTTCACCTACTTGTTATGAAGCAATTTGGACAATCACTAAAATCATAAAATATAATGACACAAATCTAATGGAGAATTTCACGTATGAACAGAATAAAGTCATCTCACTGGGAATTGTTGGTTTTGAAAAGTGATGCTCTGTTTATATAAATTTAATATTTTCCCTTCCATATGGGTTTCTCCATTCATGAACATTAACCCTTGGTTTAGAATGGATAAATCTATAGGAGAAGGACTTATTCTTCAGCATGAACTGCCTTTGGTGTTACCAGACATGTGTGGCACTGAGTTGTGTTAATAGGTTATGATATGCAGGGGTAAATAGGCATTCTTATTTGTAATGTGGACATACTGTCTTTTGTTCTCTTGTCTGCCTGCCTTGTCTCTGTCTCCCTCAATAAACCTCATTCTTATTGAATAAGCCCCTAATCCATACCTTGAAACTTTACACATCAACTTTGGTGGCATTTCCATCGCCTGTTCCCAATCTGTGCACAGGCACACCGTTCTAGTCGGACAGCAGGATTAATTACTCACCATGAGAACGTGGATCCACTCACCTTCTTTTCTTGGCCCTCTTAGGATATCATCTTTCAAGCTCTATTGTCACACACACAAGAGTCAGGTTTACTTGACTGATTTGTGTTCTGTCCTGAACGTCAAAATGTTTAAACCAGTTTTTGAATAAAAACAGTCTTTGACAACTTCTTAACTACTTAAAACTCACCTTTCCTCCTCTGGTTATGTTGGGCCTTTCAAGCTGCAGGGGGGCAGGGCTGTGTCTGCTCGTCTCTGCCCTCCGCCATTGTATCCTCATGCCTCACACGGTGCCTGACACATACGGTTACATAAAGGCAAGTTCGCTGACTTGTGGTGACTTGTTTTCATGTGCTTTCTCAAGTTCCGTTTTCAATTTCATGCTTTCTGTGTGTGGCCTCCATTTAACCTCTAAATGTCTCTTTTTTCTTTTAATGAATATTTATTGAATATTCCTCTTAATACCTGAGTCATTGCTGTGTGCCCAGAATTATGCTGGATGCTAAAATTTCTCGTACTTGATGTACACGAGTTCATAACCCAAGCTCAGAAAGCTCAGTGTCCACTGGGCCTGGGAGTCAGTCAGGTGTAGACATGCGTTTTCCCTTCCCTAAGTGTGGTGATGCCCACTTCATTCCATCTCACGTGGACACACGTGCGTGGATTCCGCCTTCCCCCTCCACACTAGTGAGTGCCACAGGAAAAATATAAATAAAGGCCTATGGTGTCAAAAAAGAATGTTATGCTTATAAGTACAAAATGCTTTTTACCTTATCCAGTATTGATAGAAATCATACCATTACACACTTCTCAGCAATCTTAATTTAAAAAATACATGATATTCCCTTTCCATCCTGATTAAGGTAGTGCTTATCAAATTCTCCACCCAGAAATCTTGAAGGCAGAAAATAGTGAGCATGTATATTCTTGCTGGGTAGTGTGGACAGAAATAGCCATATGCAAACCTAAACTTGATTTGAGGCCTCCTGTTTTCACTTTAAAATTAAAGACTTTATTTTTTAAAGTCTTTAAAAATGGACTTTATTTTAAATCATACATTTGCTATCCATAGAGTAAAATTGACATCCTGGGAAGATGAGCCCTGATCTCAGCTCCACGTTCCCCTGGCCTGTTGCTGGGGCATCCTAGTTTTCCAAGTCCAGAAGTGGGATTTGCAAGTTTGAAAGATACTTAGGCTTAACGAAAAAAAAAATTCTACCCCTAAACACTTATACTTTACTAAGGAAAATAAACTACTACTCATGTGGGCAACCTAAGGGCAGCATAGGCACATACAGCTGTAGGACTTCAGGGAAGCAAAATTTGCTTCAAACGGGAAATGTCTAGGAAGGTTTCAAGAGGAGGCAACATTCCAGGTGGTAAGAATTTTCCTTTATGTGTTCACTGAAAAGATAGAGCAGGGTCTACTTTTCAGTTTTTCTGTTTCTTCCTCCCATGTCTACTCTGAGATCACCACACCTCACATCTTCTGATAATCTCATCCTTATGAATTCTTTTATTTTCTGCATTTAGGAAACAATAAAATTAAGCTTGTGTAAGAATTGTTTTCTAAGCAAGGCTCTAAATGAAGACTTTACAGGTAAAATGGCAGGGTTTAGGGGCTATGTGTGGGGTATTTAGGGCTCAGAGGACCTAACATCCAGGTATGGAGACATGTTCCAACGTATAGAGTTTTCTGAGAGACCACTCTCCAGATAATTGAGATGATGCAGTATTATTTGATGGTGATATATACACTGCAATGTATTATTACTCTTTTGTTTCTGGTTTAAAAAATTCTCTTTATCGTTGCTTTATTTCAACTCATGACTGACTCATTCCAAGTTTTTGAGTGCGTGATCTTAACCTGAGGTTTTCATGACATGTTGATGTCCCAATAGGGTTAAGTAGAGAGGGAGTGAGACGGTCAGGGAAAGGGGCTGCAGGGACAGACAGGGCAAGTCACACAGAACCTCATATGCGGTCCTGTCAGACCCAGGGGCTTAGGCTCTAATTGCTAGGTGAGGAGAAGCAGGAAGAGTTGCCAGCAGGTACTGACCTAATGATGAGATTGGCATTTTAGGTTGTTCCTCTGGCAGATGACAAATCCTCAGCTAAGGGCAGTGGAAACAGAGAGGATACACTCTGAAGATAATTAGGAAATAGAATTGACAGAACTAGATGACTAATGAGAAATGAGATTGGAGTGAGCCAAGAGAAGGTGCATACCTGTGTTTTGGAGGGGCTGGAGAGATATAACAATAAAATTTTAATAATAATGAAAATAACTAATGTTATTGAGCAACTGCAATGTGCCTGGTGCAAGACTGAATGATTTACATGAATTGTTAACCATCAAGCCTCATGGCAAGCCTTGGAATTCGGTACAATTAGTGTCCCCATTTTAAAGATGGTGAAACTGAGGCTCAGAGGGGTTACCCAGCCCAAGATCACACAGCTAGAAGGAGCAGAGCTGGCACCACAGGAGCAACAAGACAAGTGAGACATAATTGCTGTCCTCAGTAAGACAGGCACTTGAGGAATCTGCTTAGGGGTGGCCAGCACTTCACTGTACACAAAACACTTTTGAATAGGCTATTTTCTCTGATCCTCACATAGCGCTGTTGGTAAGCATTGTCACCATCATTTTACAGGTGGTGAGACTGAAGCCTAGAGGGAGGGAGTCAGTTGTCTAAGATCACACAGTGGGGACGTGACACGTCTGGTTCGGATAAGAAGTCTGAGTCCTTTGCAGAATACTACACTCTTCTTTACAAGCACCACTGGTGAGATGCTGCTGCGTGTTTCATGTCGTTCATGGGAAAAGAGTGGAGAAGATAAAGTTTAGATTTTGGAATCAGACTGCTTAGGTTGGCATCCCATTTCTCCTATAAGACCTTGGTCAAGTTACTTAATCTCTCTGAGTCTGTTTTCTTATCCAAGTAATGGGAATAATTGTTGCATCTTTTGCTATTTTTATGGTGCTGCAGTCATAATTTTTAAAATATAATTTATGTAAAGGGCCTGGCATCTAGTAAAATTCAATAAACAGTGTAATAACAGTAGTTCAAAGAAACGGCACACAATTAGCTGTGGAAGGAAATATTAAAATATGTACAATCGGCGTTTGTGATAAACTTTAAAGGATTTCAGAAGTTATAGAAGGAGCAATACTGGGGTTGGAGTATTAAGAGCATTTTTTAATTCTGAAAATTATTTTTGTTAGGCAGTAGGATTTACAAGCAGGAGAGTTAGGTTATTGGAGATGTACTTAAAGAAAAGCAATTGAGCAACCCAATGTAATACTCCTGGTGAGAGTCAGTGAGGTCCTGAGTACGGGTGGTAGTGGAGGGAGCGGGAAGGAAGAGGTGGGCAGGCCTGAGGAGGTGGTGGAGGGAGCAGGGAGCGGGAAGGAAGAGGTGGGCAGGCCTGAGGATGTGGTGGAGGGAGCAGGGAGCGGGAAGGAAGAGGTGGGCAGGCCTGAGGAGCTGCAGAGCAGTTAGGAGAGCTCTTCCCGGCTTGCGTGTGGGTAGCTTGCCCACAACATCACTTGGTGAGTACAAAAGAAATGCAAACTCAGTTTCCAATTGGACCAAGCAAGAAATCTAATCTGAACGGCATTTGCTACACTACCGTGAAATGCACTCCAGAATCAGTATAAACAATCTGAGAGTTACATGTTGTTCTGATTGCGTGCAATTTGTTTTCGTCCTTTGGCACAGGAAACCTGGAGCTGGTGTAGACTCCCTTATCCACCTTAGCTATTCTGTCTGCATTCTGGGAAGTGTTTACTGGCTGGCTTGTGTGCTTATGTGAATGTGAGTTTTCAGCATGAAGCGTGGTATCTAGGATTCTTTTTTTCAAAATGCAGAAGGATGTAAGATGCAAAAATATCTACACTCTAGTGGTTGTACTTAGTATTTCAGTTTCAGTTGAGTTTTCATGATTGTCCTGCTGTTAGGCTGAATTAACTTTGAGTAGAGTGACCACTTTAAAATTATTACTAATAGTGTTTTAATTTCTCATATCCTAGTTTTAATAGAAGTGGTTAGACGTTTTGTAATGATCTTGGTATTCATTCTATAGCAATAACTTTAGAATGTCTGTGATCTGAAACTAGCAAAAGATCTTGAGACCAGGCACGATCTTAGGGAAAGGAGAGGGGGGCCTATAGGGTATTTTTCAACATAACATTGGGCTGGGTCATCCTATTTGACCATCTGGACCCACTGGGGTCCAGTGCAACTGGATGGAGCTGTGGGTGCTTATTCAGATTAGGGTAAGGGGTTGACTCAGGGATCTGCTTGTAGGTGTCCCCTTCCAGATGGGGACCCTTCCACCCATCTACTCCAGGAGCATCTCAGGTACTGAAATGATCTCAGACCCAAGGTGACCAATGACTTAAACAGTTATAACTGGGTTTTTATTTAATATGTTTCTATTTGGCACCTGTTCAAATGACCCCGGGGTGTGGCTCTCTCGGTTGTTAACGCCTATGAACGTAGCCCGATTCAAACAAGAATAAAGAGTGAGCTACCACAGTGATTCCCATCATCATGTCTTATGTCTGTAAGTTTCACTATGTATGAGGCAGCAAATAATCATGCCACTGAGAACTTGCTTAGTGAGGCCCAGGACCACCTCACTCGGTGATTGTCGCTATAAAATCTCATAGGACATTCAGAATGTCCTTAAAGTGCTAGAAACAGGCAAATCTCTTTTCAAGCCTACTACCTCGTATATGCCTCATGTGCCCATAATTTACCTGAATGAATCCTTTAAATGAGCCATTGATGTCCTATTAGCCATTTTTTTCCTCCCAAAGAAATTCATGTTCAACTGCAAGGTAACTTCCCTGTGTGAAATTTACAAGTCTGTCAGCCATAAAAAACATTAATGCATAATACATAAACAAAATATGTGCTTTTTTTTTTTTCAAAAAATGGCAAAAGAAAAAAGAAAGGAGTTTAGCTTGCTTTCCGAAGGGAGAAAACATGGATCTTGCATTTTTATTTTTGATGCCTTTTCGCCTTTAAATATATGACATGACTATTAAGGCCCATATTCACAGCAGGAGTAGGAGGGAAATGGCAGTAAATTGTAAAGCACATTTACATTATAACAAGGCCCATGGAAGCATTGTAATTCGCACAGTTATTTCAACAGAGTTTGGACTCCCTCCAATTTAATTTTCTGAAGTTGGGCTGTGCAGCTGGGTCATTCCTGGTCTAATCTGGGAAATGTATCTCCTAAGGTTGTGGATTAGAATGCCAGCCTCCCAGCTGTCACCAAGGAGCATCATTTACAGCCACTGAGGTCCGAGGACAAAGCATCAGAATCACTTTATGTGGACACAGCAGCCTAGCTAGCTTCATAAATTCTGTTGCAAAGAGCAATAATCAATATTTCACGTTTAATGATGCAGAGCTAAAATTAGTATAGATTTTATGTCTTCTACTTTTCCAAATTATGCAAACATTAGTAACCCCTTTTTTAGTGCTCTTATTACACTTCCGTTAAAAAAAGGGCGATTTGGGGGTAGGGGCAGTGGGGAAGGCTGGTGATGTTTAATTGAATGATTGAATAGTCAAAAGTGTCAAAAGTAATTTTGGCTTTTAACTTTTGTTAAATAGTTACCCTTAGGTTAATATGAAATTATTCCCAACACAAAAAATGGCGTATGCAAGTGGCACAGGCTTTGTCACCCACAGCTACGCAGTAGAGTAAATTGCAGAGTGTTTCCACGTTTTAGGCTACCTTAGATGCTCTGGGATGTGCGGGGAATAAAATGGCCAGGGTGTCAGTCAGGAAAGTTAAAAGGTTGCTGTTTAGACACCAGTGCACTTTAGAGAAAAAGCAATTTTGAGTGGATTTCTGATTTTAAACTTGTCTGCTTGTTTAGTGAGTAGAAGCAGCAGGGAGAGAAAACAACAAGAACAGCGTTTTATTATTGGGCAGGTTGAGGGGCTGCCTAAGGTGCCACAGCGATGAGCTTGTCCAACCTCTTAGCTGTATTCTCCTGTTGTGACAGGAGAAAAACCTGCAGGATTAAAGTGGGAGGGGGAATCCAGTAACAAAAGAATAAAATCCAGCATCCACCATCCAGTTCACACCTAAGTCACTTCAGGATGACTCTCATGACAGTGGGAAACATGGGCTTTGGCAAGTAGTCAATGAGTTATTCCCCCAACATACAGCCTACAGTCCATAGCCACTAGTAGCACAGATTTGATTTGGAGAAATGAGATGAAGGAGTATGGAATGTTATATGTCTGGGTTGTACTTGAATAATTCAACTTGTACTTTGCAGAGGAGCTTAGCCGAAATTTCAAAAAGGACAAGTTAAATAGAGCATGATGGAAATCTTATCTGGTGAGTCAAATTGAGCCAGAAAATTGGGGTTAGGCCCTTGAGTTAGGACAACTCCTGTAGGGGATCAACCATCAAACAGACATGTTCGTTGTTAGTTAACATGATTAATTAACATCATTAGTTGAATTTGTTGGATTATAGAAAAGGAACTGCAAGGACAGGGTAAAAAAAGCAAATGTAGGATCCTTGAGGCATGTCAGCTGGAGTCCAGGGAGAAGACAGATGACTCACTTAGAAGGGTGATGGAAAGAGTTTAATGAAGTGACTACACAGGTATGGGTGGGATGTAGGGAAACACAAGGGATGGTGAGCACCTGGGGCTACCAAGAGCTGGAAGGGGCAAGAGGAGGGAAGAGAAAGGAAGGTCTTGGAGGGGCAAGAAAAGGGAGCAGTTATGGGAACGTGGCAAGAACTACCACGTGGGAGAGGCCACCCCATGGGAGCTGCGGCCTTCAGTTACGCCAGCCTGTGCTCCAGTAGGAGAGGAAGCAGGAGAATCAGCACTCCAACTGCTCTCTTCTGCTGCCAGTGCCCCCTCGCTCAGACCCCATCCGGAGCCACAGAACAAAGACGTCTGGTGGAGAAAGCCCCAATTAGGAGCTTCCCAGAGCGCAGAGGAGAGTGGAGAAGAGTAAGGAGTATAAATGGGGAGATGTTGGTCAAGAGGTACAATGTCTCAGTTATGCAAGATGAATACGTTCTGGAGATCTAATGTACCCCAAGGTGCCACAGTTAACGGTACCGTGGTGTATACTCAACATTTGCTAAGAGGGTAGGTCTTAAGTGTTCCCACCACAAAAAAAGGAAAAGAAAATGATAACTATGTGAGGTGAGGGATATATTAGCTTGATTGTGGTGATTATTTCACAATGTATGCATATATCAAGTGTATACCTTAAATATATACAATTTTTAATTGTCAATTATACCTCAATGGATCTGAAAAAATATAATGTTAAATAAAAAAGAAAGCTACAGAGTGACAAATAAGAGTATTTCTGGAGGGACAGAGAAGAATCAGCAGAGGACATACAAATTCTTGGGGTTTGGGGGGCCATTAGCTACTAAGGTCTCTTTTCATCTCAGTCGGATCAATACATTCAATTCACTTCTTCAGCAGATATTTATGAAGCACCCCCTAAATGCCTCATTTGGAGAATAGGCACCTCAAGGTGAATAAGTCACCATCACTGACCTCAAGGAGCTTAGGAGGGGGTCAGGTAAAGAGGGGTGCTAAAATAGGGATCACCACAGGTTGCTGAGGAAGCAGCACGGGGAACCCAACGCTCCTGTGAGTTTGGCAAGCCTGCATGGAGGAGGGGAAAGTTGGAAGGAAGGAAGGAAGGAAGAATTGGTGTGGGCTGGCAGAAGGGTTGGGGACACACTGTCCACGAATGTCCGGTGAGAGAGCACGTGAGTTCCAGGCTGGTGTGAAGTTTCATATGACTAGACCTGGAGAGGGAGTGTGTGGGGCAGGGCGCATGAGGCGGGGCAGGGGGTGGCAAGCTGGGCGCCAGACCTTGGCTGAGACCTAGGAATCCACCAGGAGCCATGTCAGTTTCTGTAATAAAATGACATTGCTAGATGCGAAATCAGAGACGAGGAGGACTAGTGGGAGGAACCCATGATGGGCTAGATTGGTTTGTAGATGTCTTTAATGGTAAATTAAAGCAAAACTTTCTCAAACAGTGAAATTCTGAGTGAAGATCTGTTAGGCAAGATGACTTCCTTATCTATCTCCAGAAAATGAGGACATGGTTTGGAACTTCCAGCCCAGTTGAACTGAAGTGTTTCTGTATAGTTAGCTTAAATAACCAAATGATGAAATCAATCCTCCAAATTGTCAGCAGAGCAGCTGGTCAGAAAGCTCTTGTTAGTCGTTGACCTGATGTTTAATATGATTTCCTAGAACGTGGATAGTCAGACTGAATAAAATGCCACTTCAAAGCCCTTCCACCCCAAGCTCCCTGCGGTGAGAGAGCCCAGGAGAAGGGAGTGGCTGGCACAGAGCACAAGAGCCCTTTCCTCTCTGCCTCCCACACTCCCAGGGAGAAAGTAAAGGAGAGCACACCACAGGCGCGCCTTAGAGAAGGAAGGTGCCAGGACTACGGACAGCTCAGACTCTCCCCTGATCATAATGCAGGGGGTGAAAAGGAAAAGTTTATGACTCAAAAATCCTCCTCTGGTTTTCAAGAATAACTAAGGATTCTTATCGAACCTATTTCCTTTCTGTATAAAAGTGGCTTCAAGCCTGACCTTTCATATGACCTAGATTTATTGCTTATGTCAGCAGAGGTGGGATGGGATATGATGGAGGATTAGGTGGGATAGTTGGGGGAAAATAGAGAATCAATGTAGAGGCTTATTCTTAGAATAAGGAAGCACCATCTATAGTGCTAAAGAGTAAGCTACACCTTGAAAATAAAATGCCATGTATAAGATTGAAAAGGATGCTCTGTCTACCTATCTATCTGTCTGTCTATCTATCTATCTACCTACCTATCTATCTGTCTATCTATCTATCTATCTATCTGTCTGTCTGTCTATGTATGTATGTATGTATGTATCTGCCTGTCATCTCTATCTTCCTACCCATTTATCCTACTCTGCTTACATAGTACTCGCTTCCACTTACTGTGAAAAGCACACATGTAAGAGAGTTAAAATAAAAATAAAGACGTTTACACATCATGTAGTGAAAGAGGGGGGAATAATTGTACTAATAGCCTGAAAAGAATAGTCATGGCAATTGAATATTGAATGTAGCTTAAGCTTCTGGCAGCCAAGGCAAAATAAACAAAGCTCTGTAAGACTTATAAGTTGCTCTTGCTGATGAAAAGAGGTGCACTATTACTATATCAAAAGGGGAAACTAACCCCTAGTACTAAATCCTAAAATTTCATTCTTTTATATTTTCTCTCTTTTATATAAGAGAAAAATTTAGCAAAGTATCCAGTGTCATATACAGCAACTTTGCAGAAGACACAGACATGTTCTTCACATGAGGTTGGTTATACCAGTGTTGGATACCACAGCACCAGCCTCTAATGAAAAGAAATCCAAGACCATGGCCTGCTTCATCCATTGGTCTTCTGAATAACACATTTTTAAGACGCTGCTAAAATGAAACAAAACAACACCACCACCACTGTCCAGTTCGGGACTATTATAGTTCTACAGTTCATCTAGTTAGGATTTTGTATTATGTAGCCCTAGGTTGTAGCTCACTTCTGAGTTAGGATTCTTTCAATTGCAAAAAACAGAAATCTCAACCCAAAGTGCCGTAAGCAAATGAGAGAATCTATTGGCTCATGAAACTGAAAAGTCCATCAATATGCTGGTTTCAAGTTCCACTTGGACCCAGAAGTCCACAGCATCCCTGGGGCTCTGGCTCCTTGGCTGTTTTCCTTGTCTCCATCCTCTTTGCTGTGTTATCTTTTTCCTCCAGCTAGCATCTCTCACAGCAGCAAATGCTTCTATTAGAGTTCCAGGTTTTCTCACACTTCAAAATCCTCAGGCTCTAAAATTCAGAGGAAGAAAACAAAGTTCTTCTCTAAACACTGAAGTGAAGTTTAAACAATTAACATTGGTTTAGCAAACTAATGTCAAAATATAATGTTGAGTGAATTAAGCCAGACACAAAAGAATAGATAATCTTATATGAAATTCTAGAACAGGCAAAATTAATCTATGGTGATAGAAATCAGAACAGGGGTGCCTTTGGGAGAGGGGAATTGATTGTACAGGGACACAAAGGAACTTTCTGGAGTAAGAGAGATGTTCTATATTTTGGTTTGGGCGGTAGTTCTACCAAAGTATGCATTTGTCAAAAATCATTGTATGACACACTTATGATATGTACATTTCACACACTTAAAGAAGAAAGCCCAGGTAGTAAAAGATCATGCCGCCTGATGTGAGGAGGCTTGACTGAAGTGGGCTAACAAGGGAAGCAGGGAGACAGGAGTCTACTGAAGTTGGCTTAGACCAGACTGAGAAGTAGTCGTCAAGTTCCAGATATATTTTGAAGCTGGGGCTGACAAGATTAGCTGATTGACTGACTGTGGATTGTGAGAGGAAGAAGGGAGCAAAGCCTGACTCTTAGGTTTTGGCTCTGCATATCTAGGCAAATAGTGATGCCATTTGCTAAAATGAGGAAGGAATGGTGAAGAAGGAGGTTTGGGTGAGCGTATGGGCAGAGAAATCAAGACTTTGGTTTTGAACATGAATTGCCTGTCAGACATGCACATGGAGCTGCCAGGTTGGCAAATGGATGCAGAGGGCGAGGTCAGGTCCAAATATAAATTTAAAGCCATGGGACTGGATAAGACCTCCTGAGGAGAGAGGATAGACAGGGAAGAGAAGAGGACAGAAGCCTAGGACAGGCTGCTGGCATGTTTCCAGAGGAGCTGAGATTTTGTAGGAGTGAGAGGGGTCTGGGAGCAGTAATGAGGAGAGAGACTATGTAGTGCATAGCATGTAGGGGAAAAATGGCCACCTCTTAAGGGGACCAGAGGGGAGAAGGTGTGCTCAGGGACTCAGCCAAGTTTGTCATCAGCAAAATCCCTTATATCCTAAAACTCTTTTCTAAACAGTTCTTTGATCTTCTTGCTCTAACAAAACCTTAGCTGTCCCCAGAAGACTGAAGCAGTGTTCAGTTAGAAGAAGATAATTAAGGGAACGTTCAAAGAAGTTGAGGAGATAGAGGATTTTGCTGATGACAGAATGTGAGTTCCAAAGGGCTTGGTGGAAAGGTTGGAGGGATTGGGAAGAGGTGGTGATTAGGTCAAATTCTGGGACCGTACAGTGAAATGTGAAGTTAAAGAGATTGGGTAATGGGGGATTACCTAGGAGACTCGGATGGCTGGTGTGTTAGAAGCATGTTGAGACTAGTTCTGATGGTCTTTTAGGGGCAAATGAGTAATTAGTTCTGCCTGGGGCTTCCTCTTGGCACTTCAGCAGTTCATGATGATGAGGCAAGTAGTGCGACCTCAGGAATGGTGGTCTTCCCAGGACCAGAGTTCTGTGGGTCTTCCTTAAATCCCACTGTGACTAACAGCAAGACTGGGGACAGGAAGTCTCACCAGGAACCTGGGCCGTCTTCTGTCGCATTGCTGAACCAACCACTGTGGCTGAGGGATGAGATTACAGACACTGGATGCCTGACGTTCAGGGAAGGCGTGTGTGTGGTTTTTGTGTGTAAGTGTGTGTCAGGGAAGAGTTACCAAGAAACAAGAGAGGATGGTTGCTGAACAGCCAACCCCAGCTCACGTTTGTTAGAGCCCCTCACCTGGCAACCAGCAAAGATAATGCCATTGACAGAGGAAAATGGGAAGAGGTGGGTGGATCCACACAAACATATGTCCATTCTGGAAAAACAACAGGAAGCATTATCTTTAGTGATGAAAAAAGTCATGCAATTTGAGTGGCAGTGTTGTATTCTAATTTGATCAAAGATCAAATTATATTCTATGTTTAAGCACTTATCCACTACAAAGTCCAGAATTCTTAACAATGATTATTATAATTCTTATTATTATAATTCTTACTCAGTCCCAATGTCAATTTTGCTAATAATTGTCCTCAAATATTATTGCCATAAGTACATGGGGTCAATTTGTAAGACACTTCTTTTCTTTTTCACAGGAAGAAATGAAAAGATTGCAGAATCCTTTAAAACAAGTTAATGCAATGATGGAAAATAATGATGGAAAAAATTTACTTGAAAAGTAAGTAAAAAATACTAAAGAAAATTAAGTTATTTGTGAGGTTGAAAAGCTTGCATGAAAAAAACCTACCTGGCAAGGCAAAATGAAAAAGTAAATTGGACAGTTTCTCATGATATCATTGTGGTCAGGACCCAGAGATGGGGCTTACGTGAAATAGAGTTAGATAGATTTATGACTATTGAGCTACGGTACACAAGCTGTACTGATTAACAGTAATATGATGCGTGGAGATGTTTCTGGAGGGGTGTCTGAGGGCTTGAAACCTAACCCTGCCCTGTTTTTGGCCTTTCATCAGTGACATCTATAGCAGGCAATCAGCAATTTGCAAGAAGCACAAGGGTTGGTTGCACTAAAACTAATAGAATGAACATTCAAAATAACACTGCAGAATGGAACAAAACTGAGCTGAAAAAAAAAGCAAGCAAGAAACAGACAAAATTGAACAGAGATAAAAGTAAAGTCTTCCATTTAGGTTTTTTAAAAATTGTACAACTAGAACATGTGAGAGATATATTCTGATTTTAATTTGTGGATAAATGCTTAGAGGTTTTATCTGATGTTAACAAGACATCATGATTTTATACGGCTTCTGAAAACGTTACTGCAATATTAGACTGACTAGTAGGCATGCACTGACAAGACAGAAGAAGAAAAAGTTAATTGTCATTTATTGAGCTTTTACAATGTCCTCTGTATTGCTGAGTGCTCACAGATGTCTCCTCATTGAATTCTGATTATAGCCTGTTGATGTAGGCATCATTATTTCCATTGCAGACAGGGACAGAGGCTCAGAGCTTTCAGCACTTGTCTGAATACACTCAGCTAAGAGTGGTGAGGATGAGAATCAAATCCAGGCTGGGATGTCCCCTGCTCTCCACCGCTGCTCAGTCCCAATGTCAAGCCCATGTGGGTGTCGTGCTTGGCTCCGGGCACCACATCTGAAAGTCACGTTGACATCCCCAAGAGCATCAGAGGAAGTCAATTAAAATTGTGAGGGTTCTGGAACGTGTGAAACTACTACAAAGAGCTGAGGATGTGTTGCTTGGAGAAGAAAAAAATCTCAGAGGGAACATAACAGCCGTCCTTAAACATCTGAAGGAATTGTCCTGTAAAAGAGGGACTGAATTGCTCTTCTTGCCCTAGGAAGATCAATGAGCAGGATTTGTGGAGCAACAGCTCTGTGACCCAGAAAAATGATAACTTTTGTAAAAAGTCAGCCTGTCCAACAGAGTGGACTTCTTTGTTAAGGAGTGAGCTGGTAGACACTGGAAGTGCCCAAGAAGAGTATAAATGACCATCCATCTGAGATGCTGTTGAAAACATTCCTGAAAATGGAAAAGTTTGGATTTGATTCCTCTTTGTGCTTTTTCCTAGCTTTGTGAGTCTGGACAAATTATTTAACCACCCTGAACCCCAGTTTCCCCGTCTTTAAAAATGAAGATAATAATACTGGCTTGACAGTCTAATTGAGAGCATTAGATGAGACCCCTCAGGATGGCATGGTGCCCTCAACGTCTGCTCCTTCCCTTTGCACCTGGGTGGGTGTTGGGATAGGCAGCTTCTCAGGTTCATTCCATCTCCATGAGTCTAAGAATTTGCCACGTGACCACTTGAAGGACAGCTTCAGCCCTTTGATCAAATGAAGTTTCTGGGTTATCTATGGATGTAATTCATCCTTGTTATGTCTGTTCTCATCGATATGAATAAATAAGAATAAAATAGTTCAATTTTCCACCCCGCCACTACCACCATCACTATAGCTATACGTAAACAATAATAACTAGAGTTTTTGGCTGAAACGAGAGGGTTTTTGTTCTATGGAGATGAGCGTTATGGTATTAGATCAGTGGTTCTTCACCCTGGCTCTACTCAGAATCACTCGAGGAGTTTAATGAAAACACTCTAGTGTGAGCCCTACCCCACACAAACTGAATCTGAGTCTCTGGGGGTGAGGTCCTGGAATCAGCACTCCTGAAAGCTTCCTTCTTGTGATTCTAATGAGGAACTGGGGCTGACAACCAGTGGTCAATGAATTTCAGATTCCTTTTGGTTATTTAATAATCGCATGCAGTTGAATTCACTGAGGACATACTTTCTCTGTGATGTTCAGCCCATTTATTTATTAAATTTGGCTATGCTGGTTTTTCATTATTGATTTTAATGTAAGAAGTAAACTCTGGAAGTTTTTTCCTGCTAATTGACCACAACTCTATATTGAATGTCTTGCCAACACCAACATGTATCTTTCCCGGCTCTCTGCCCTCAGGAAGATATGTGAAGATTAACGGCATATGTGTGGGCTCCTGCCTCCCCTCCCCCATTCGTTCCTTATTATCTAGAGGCCTGGGAAACCTGAAAGCTTCTTGAAATGGCCAGTCTGCTTTGTATGCTTGTTTTTCCCAATCATGATTGAGGAATTTCAGGGATGGGAATTAAAGTCTTCCCTCAAAGCCCACAGGCCTGTGGGATGAGCTCCCTTTCATGCTTCTCCAGGACAGAGAGAAAACAAACAGTGGCTCCCAGCCTGAACAACTATACCCCTTTGCCTGGAATTCTGGAGATTTTCCTGGTCTGCTTCAGGGCAGGGCTGTGTCCTTGAAAGCTGTCGAATTTGATTGAAAAATCGGTGTACTCTGAGTGGGCAGATTAGGCATTTCATTATAGCCGTATCTGACTTAGGTGCTGTTGTAAATCATCTCAGCTACTTGAAATGACCCCCAGTTAAGTGAGAGAGGTGTCATAGCAGCTGATGAGTTATCCCCCCTAGGAACATCACGTTTGTTCTGAATGCTCAACAGGGTGTTGTGGGGGACAGTCAGCGTGAAGGGAGGGGAGGCTGCAACTCCATTCTACTTGATACCATGTGCAGGGCCAATCAAGTGCATCTGTACACAAGCACACTCACACACAGGCACACACACTCAGTGAAGCTTGGCATGTGCTCACACACAGAGAAGAGCAATTAGTAAGGCCATGAATTGGTACAAACATGACTTGACAAACAAACACGACTTGATTGTTTTTGGTAATCATTTGTTAACTTAAGTAAGAGCTTAGGCTGACTACTATTTTTTGTAAGTATTGAATCAGGCTGGCTCTCTGGTAGGAAATGTGTGATTGCAAGTCACTACTCTCCTGGGTAATTACTAATCACCCACAGACAGTTACTGACGGAATGAACTAAAGCTATCCCATTTAAACCTTCAGGTATTTGTAGTTTATAGTTTGTTGAGGAAGTATAAATTGTAACCCCAAATTAGCAAATTTTTTCATATTATAAAACATTTTTCTTTTTACAAAAACCTGAGCTTTGTCTTTGGTTGCAATGTATCTCCAGGTCCACACCTCACATATATCTGTGCTGTCCAATCAGCTAATTTGTTATTAAGGAGTTTAGTTTACAAAATCTTAAAGCATCCTTGTTATAAGGCTGTTGTCCCTGCAAGAACATAGAATTGTTACTGCACATAAACACAGGTTCACACAGTAGGGCCAATAACTGAAACATCAGGTGGCAAGGAAAGAGGTTTATTATCAAAAGGCAGTGAGACAAGGAGATAGGAGCTAGAACTCAGAACACCTCCTCGAAGGGAAAAAGGTAGGAGTTTTTATCTGCAGTGTTAGGTAGGGGCGGGAGAGCATGTGCTGGGGCTTTAGGTAGGGGAGGGGGAGCGTGTGACCATGTGAGTTGGCACCTTCCCACCAGCCTGCATTTGGCCTTGAAGACTGAATTTCTTTTCCCTTGACTGTCTGGACTTTTCTGGTTAGTTTTCATCTTCAGCCTGCATTTGGCCTTGTGAAGCTGAATCTTGACGTCTGGACCTTGACTTCCTGCAAAAGACAGCTCACTCATATGCTAAGGAGGGACAGAAAGACCTGGTTAGTCTTGAATAACTGTTGATTATGCTGAGTACGCACAGCCACAGTTAGCAAAGCTTATCTCAAAGTTTCTTAGTCTAGGGAAGACTTTTCAAGCTTTTCATTCTCGGTTTCAGAATTATAAAAATGAAACTTTCAAACTTTCACTGACCCTGAGTTAGGGCCCTCTGTGTTTCCCCTTTAGTAACATCCATCACATTTGTAATTACTTGGTTAACATCCATCTTCTCCTAGACTGTAAGACCATAAGAATAGGGACCACATCTAGTGTTTTCACCCTTGTAGCCCTCATGCTTTACACCATTCCTGGCACATAGAAGACATTCAATAGATCCATAAATGAGTGAATAAGGATGAACTAATAATGGACCCCGAATACCAATGACACAGAACAAACAAGGATGTTTTTTTCCTTGCCCCTCTGCATCCTAGCTGGGCAAACACAAAGCTATCTTGGGCTGATGGCACCACCTAGTGGCCATGTACAAATTTATCTGACCTACCATGTTTTCCCCACCAACTATTCCTTTCTGAAGAGGAGAAAATACGTTTATTATCCCAATGATGCCTCTGGCACAATTTTTTTCTTTTTCTTTACTATTACCAGAATCCTGGTCCTCATTATCTGGCCAATTTGAATACCCTCCTAAATATTTTCCTTCATTCTTCTTGCTCGTTCTCACCGCAAACCATCCTTAAACATCCCATTCATCACATTTTCCTGCTCTAAATGCTTTATGTTTCCCTGTAGCAATGTTTTTCACACTGTAGATCACAATCCATTGATGATTTATTAAGTAAATTTGATGGGTCAACGCTGGCCTTTTAAAGAAATCTGAAATATAATAAAAAATAGAGTACATTACATTCATTTGGGAAATAATGTTTCTTGAAACTTTCAGTTTTAAACACACACACACAGCCCCTTACCACATGCAAGTGTATTGGATTGGGATGTCAAATACTTTACCTATGAAAACCACAATCAGTAGAATTAAGTTTAATAAGTCTGATGTTAAAATCCTCCAAGCAATACTTTGTGGTGGTGAGACTTGAGTTTTAATGTGGTTTCTGCTGAGTTGAACATAATCTCTCTAAGCTTCAGATTTCTCAACCGTACAACTTAATTGATAGAGGCAACTGTGAAAATTAAATAGGATAATACGTGTAAAATGTCTCTGACAGTGTTTTGTACACACTATTTGGTTAGTAACTATTACTCTTCTGCTTTCCAAACTTATTTCCTTTTACTCCTACTTTTATCCTTCGCTTCCACCAAATTGCTCTCTTTATTGTCTAAAAATAACCTGAATTTTTCACCTCTACTCCTTTGTTTTGCTATCTTCCTCATATGTACCAACTTTCACATCTCACCTTACCTAATTCCTTTCCATTCTTCAAAACCCAGCCCAGTGCCACCTTCTCCGTGAAGCCTTCCTTGACCCTTGTAGCACCAGTGATCATCTTATAAGCTCATTAGCAGCAGTGACCGTATGTCTAGAGTTCTCTGTCATTCTCCAGGGTAAAGAGTCATGCTTTGTTCATGTTGAGAGCTCTGACAAAACTTACAGGATGAAAGGGGGAATGGTCCAATGGCAGCGGCACCCCTGGGGATGGATGAGATCTTCTCCACAACTTTCCAGTTGGATGATGCTGTGGGACTTATGACACTCTCCTTATGTTACCTGTTGCCCTGAAATGGTCCAATAGTCTGCTTTCCTCTCACTTGGAGGAAGTGCCTTTCATGCCTTGGATGTGAATGCTGAGCTGAGTGGTAGAAATGAAAGGAACAGCAAAAGTAAAAAGCAAAACAATATCTTCTTTCTATGGTATGGTTATTATTCATCATCCATCAATAGGAACTTTTAGAACTCTGCTAATAAATCAAAATGAACAAATTGAGTATATATCTGCTTTTTCAAATACATACAAATTGGCAGTATTATTGCTATAAATGTTAACTTTCTGACTTGAGCTATACTGAGATATTGTTTCTGTTTGCAGTCACCAACTGGCCATGGATGTGGAAAATAACATTGAAAAATGTCACCTCAATCTACAGCCCTTGGAATCGAAGGTGAAAATGTAAGTTATTTCAAAGTTTACATTAAAGGATTACTTTTACAGTTCTCGTTTTATTAATTCCTGAACTACTCTGGAATTTGAGGTACAAGAATTACACATTATTTATTTCAGATTTATGTGTCACACACTATTTTTCCCTGTTATAAGCGGCAGCAAAGCTGTTTTGGGCACACAGCACCATCTACTGGATAGTATCAGGAATTATTGGACTGTCATCACTTCATTTCTTGGGTTTCCCCTTTCAGACAGAGTACTGTTCAACTTCCAGGATGATTTTCTACTGTCTTTCATCTCAGTAACGTCGTTAATTCCACCTAGGAACAACTTGGTTATTTCCACCTCAGGCCATTCCGTTATCACAGACACACACACACACACACACACCCTTTCAACCCACTTCCTTCTTCCTATTTCCATTCCCCTCGCATCCAAGTATTTTGGAAAAATATCTCTTCTCTTTCTTTCTCACTTCCTATCCTTTTATTTTTTATTCTCTCTTACTAAAGCCAAATGTGAGTCCCCTTGCCCCACTATAAGTGACTATTGCATAAAAATAGTTCTAAAAACATCTTAGTATTAACAAAAATAAAACTAAGATCTAAAACCATTTTTAAGTAGAGAAGGGGCCTGTCATAATCACCTTAGACACAGTTTTAGACTATTCACGCCTGATCTCTGTAATCCTTTCCCATTCTGATTTTCCTTCAGGGGTACATACAAGAATTGCTTGTGAGGGTGTATATAACACACACACACACATTCAGCTTAACACTCTAAGAAGCACATATCTGAGAAATTAACTATGTCTGAGTTTGGCCAGGATCACTGATCATTAGCAAAAAGTCCAAAGAGGAATCTTTTAGAAAAGAAGCCAACCTGAAGAAGGGAGCCTTGAGGTACAACTTTGAAAAGCAATAAGCAACTGCTGGATTTGGACTTCAAACAGAAGTGATGAAGATGCATAATATCCTGCTGGATAAAGCAAATATTAGTACATACTTCTGTAACTCTACCTTGCCTTGGTTATCAGGAAAAAGCTTGCCTTGAGTGAGCGCACAGGACTCCCTCTCAAGGTGAAGTTCAAACATGGCTTCTGAAGCAGTGGGGTCCCCTGCGGGGAGGCTGCGCCTACCTACTAACTGAATAATGAATCTGGCTACGAATCGTTCTTTGTGAGCAGTGTGTCAGCCTCATTGCAAGATGTTAGTTTCCAAACATGCGTTGCCTTATCCTTAGGAATTTTTCTCATTAAGATAACATCCTCTTAAAGGAAAAAGCGCTGGGAAGGGAAGTTGGTTGCGTGAAAAATTGGAGTGTTTAATTTGAATGCTGAAACGAGGTTAGGAAACCTCCCTGGTCTTGTTTGGTTTTCATCACCTCTAATGCGTAGAGGCGGAGGGGTAGGTGCCGGGAGGAGGAGCAGGTAGACAAAGTCTGTGCCTGGGATTCGAGCCGGCCCAGAGAGTGTGGATTCTATGTGCAGCTGGTGTGATGGAGAAGCCTCAGCTCAGTGAGATGCAAATGGAACAGCTTTATCTCTTCTAACTCCAAACCCCATTTCCACTCACTGCAGGGGGATGAGGGAGAGAAAACTGAATCTGGCCCAATAATGGAATTTGAGTCCCATCAGAGAATTTACTCCTGTTCAGTGCCTCTTGTCTAATCTGGTTGTTAAATTTTTAACCGTCGTGACAGGTTGAACATCTCCCCTCACACACATTAGACCTTTCCTGCGGCTGTGCAGCCTGCTCCCCTCCCTTCTCTCTCCTTTTTCTGCTCTCCTGTCTCCCCTCCTTCCTCTGCGCCTCCTTGGTGTCACCTCACCCATCCCTCCTGTGCTCAACACCAGGGCTGCTCTGGTTTCCCTGTGGATGGTGAAAACTTTTGCTCCCAGACAGTTGTTTCCTTTAAAATAACTCTAAGGCCCTCTAAGGAGGGCCGGCTCAGTGGCGTAGTGGTTAAGTTGGCGCGTTCCGCTGTGGCGGCCCAGGCTTTGCAGGTTTGGAACCCTGGGCGCGCACGGACCCACCACTTGTCTAGCCATGCTGTGGCAGCATCCCACACATAAAGTAGAGGAAGATGGACATGGACGTTAGCCGGAGCCAATCTTCCTCATCAAAAAGAGGAAGATTGGCAACAGATGTTAGCTCAAGGCCAGTGTTCCTCACCAAAAAACAAACAAACAAATAAATAAATAAAATAGCTCTAAGGGTTGGGACCCTGTGGGAAGGGTCACTGGGTCTCCCCTGAGCCCCCCACCAATGGTGTAGGCTGTACCCCTCATTGTGGTCCTTGCTCTGCGGGGCTGTCTCCCCCAGGCTGACCTTGGCATCCTCGACAGGGAGGATCTTGGCACACCCCTATCCCCTTTCCCAAGAGACATTCTTTAGGCCTGCAGAGCACTGGGTATGAAAGACTGGGCCTTGTCCCAGGTTCCAGAGTCACTGTCAAACTTCGCAGGCTCTCTCTTAGGGTCTTCTGACTTCTGTTGATGGGAACCAGCCTGAACATCTACCTTCCCCTGGGGGCTAGAGAGAAGTGAGGGCTGTTACACCTTAAAATCTGCTTTCCTCCAAACTCTCCTCTCCCCTCCCTGATGGGGAGGAGAGAGTAGGAGGTTCCAGTGAAGGTGTCTGGACAGTCCAGCCCCCGCAAGCCCTGAGGTGGGATGGACACCGGCAGGCCCATCTCTGGACACAGAGGATAAGGCGGGATGGGGACTGTTGACAGTGAGCACCTCCACCGAATCCCTGCACTAGTGAGAGCCCTGGGGGGTGAGCATGGGGCAGGAAAGGGTCTCAGTTGCTTCCTCACACTCAGAACAACATAAAAAGGAAAGAATTTGATAAGAAAGCCCAAACCTGTATGTGGCAGTGTAAAATGTCAGTGGAAGGACGCAGAGACCTGCAGGAAAGAACGTGTGTCGGGGGTGGATTGAGGAAATATCAGGAAAGGTACATCACCTGGTTCATGAATGCGACCCGTAACAGGTAATGTTGAGTTTTAGACCTGGAGGATCAAAGCACCGCGTCAAAAAGGCGAAAGCGATCAAGATTGCACAGCTATCAGTAAAGAGTCATTTGGGAGGTGAAAGGCAGGTTTGCTGCAGATGAAGCAAAGGCGAGCCTCTCAAGTCAGATGACTCCGTGAGAGCAAAAGTGAAGTGAGAGCACCCCAGGAAGGCTCTCGCGACACTCCGGGAGGAAGGAGGAGCGTGTTCTCAAGGGCCGGGCTGGGACGGCGTCTGGGGTGAGCCACGCGTGAGAGGAGGCCCGACTGCCAAGGAAGGGAGCGACGCTCCGCACCCCATCAGACCTCTGCCCGCCCCGCGGGGTCACACCTGGCACGTTGTAGTAAGATTGAAAACGCGTCTTCCAAATACAAAGCGTCGTTTAAACGTTGTCCATCGACTGTGTGCAATCCTTCTCCTTATTCTTAACAATATGTTTATTTCCTGACGGAACAACATAGACATCTATTGGATACAAATCACCTTTTAAAAGTCTGCTCATTAAATATGTTCAATTCCTCTCATTTTTTATTTGATTTAGTGAAACAAAATCAAATGTAAAAAACTAAACAACATTTAGATTCTATGAAGGAGAGAGACAATCAGACACCCTCTGGAGAAAGAAGACAATTCCCAAAAGAATTTCAAAGATATTTCTCAGTAAAGCCTGGTTAAATTGCATTTGTTTGAGAGTAATGCCTATCAGCCTTAGTCAAAAGTTTAATTCAAAGAAGATATGAGAGAAGAGTGCTTGAGAGGACAGACTTTGGAGTTAGAGCAATCTAGCTTCAAATCTCAGCCCTGCCTCCTACCAGCTGTGTGACCTTGAGAACCCTGTGTACCTCTCTGGGCTTCAGTTGCACTCTTCTGTAAGATGAGAACACTAACCATGTCTTAAAGGATTGTAGTGAGCTTTCAATGAGAAAATCCAAGAAAAACATTTAGAAAATATATCTTTTCCATGCAAATGTACTTTTTCCAAACATATTTTTATGTCAAATGAGACTAATAAAACATTGCCAGTAAAGAGACTGAGGAATCCAGCATATTATATCAATGTATATGATTTGCACGTTCCTTAAAAATATTTGAAAGTCTTTGATTTTCTTTTTTTTCTTGAAGTATAGTTGATGTACAATACTGTGTTAGTTTCAGGTGTACATCGGCATAGTGATTTGACATTTATATACATTACAAAATGATCACCATGATAAGTCTAGTAACGATCTTCACTGTACAAAGTTATTACAAATATTATTGACAATATTCCCTATGTTGTACATTACATGCCCATGACTGATTTATTTTATAACTAGAAGTTTATACCTCTTAATCCCTTTTACCTATTTTGCCAACCCCCCATCCTCCTCCTCTCATGACTACCAGTTTGTTCTCTGTATTTATGAGGCTGTTTCTGTTGTGCGTTGTTTGTTCATTTGTTTTTTAGATTCCACATATAAGTAAAATCATGCAGTATTTGTCTTTCTCTGTCTGACTTATTTTGCTGAGCATAATACCCTCTAGGTTCATCCACATCGTGGCAAATGGAAGATTTCATTCTTTTTTATGGCTAATATTCTATTGCGTGTGTATATATACCACATCTTCTTTATTCATTTATCTATCAATGGACACTTAGGCTTCTTCCAAGTCTTGGCTTGTGAATAATGGTGCGAATAAGATAGGGATGCATATATATTTTGAATTAGTATTTTCGTTTTCTTTGGATATATCCTCAAAAGTGGATTTGTGGATTATACGGTATTTCTATTTTTAATTTTTTGAGGAACCTCCATACTGTTTTCCGTAGTGGCTGCACCAATTTTATATTCCCACCAGCAGTGCACGAGGGTTCCCTTTCTCCACATCCTCTTCAACACTTGTTATCTCTTGTTTTTTGATGATACTTTGCGGACAGGCATGAGGTCATATCTCACTGTGGTTTTGATTATCTAGGACCTCTATTTGTCCAGTTTGGGGCTAAGTGACTTAGATACCTTATCCTTGACTCCTTGCAGGAATTACAAAGCAGTCATTGTTATTCCCATTTTGTGGATAAGCAAAACACAGGCCAGTAAGTTTAGCATTTTGCCTAAGGCCACAGGCAATGAGAAGTAAAACGGGGCAAGAACCAGTAACAATCTAAACACACTTCCTTTGGGGGAGGTTTCGGTTCAAGATGGCGGCGTAGGAAGATCCAGAACTCACGTCCTTGCGCGAACACACCGAATCTACAGCTACTTATGGAACAACTTCCCCTGGGAAAAAAACCCCCAAACTGCAGGAGCGACCCCTTCACACGGGCCAACTGGGGAGAAACAACGGGGCAACGGGCGGGCCCCCAGGCGAGAGACCGGCCGTGGGGGCTCCCCGGGAGGCAGAGCCTTGAGCTTGCCTCGGGCCCCCGGACCGAGCCCCACATCCCGGCTCGCGCGCGCCCGCGGCTCCGCCCACGCCCTGAGGCCCCGCCCACGCCCTGAGGCCCCGCGCCCGCGGCCCCGCCCGCGCCCTGAGGCCCCGCCCACGCCCTGAGGCCCCCACCCACGCCCTGAGGCCCCGCCGGGGCGCGCCCGCGGCCCCGCCCACGCCCTGCGGCCCCGCCCACGCCCTGAGGCCCCGCCCACGCCCTGAGGCCCCGCCGGGGCCGCGTCGCCGCCGGCTTCTCCTGGCGGAGCTGGAGGGCGCTGTCCGCCCGCACTCCCTCTGCCCGGCCGGAGCGGTGCGCACCGTCGTTTGTTGTTCTTCCTTTTCTTTTCTCCTTTCCTTCCTCTTCCTTCTTCCCCGTCCTCGGCAGGCGCCGGCTCTGCTCTGCCCCTCGCCCCGCGGCGGCGCCGTCTTCGTCTCTGCCCCGGCCCCACAGCGGTACCGCGCGCAGGGGGCGTCCGCACACGTGTGCTGCCCTGGGTGATATGGCTGCCACCCAGGGGACACCCCTTGATCGCCTGGCCCTGGAGGCCGGGGCAGAAACAAGCGGAGAGACAGTTGTGGGCCGACTCCCACCCCGGGGCCGCGCGCGGACGGCAGCCTGAAGCACACCCCAGGCTGGCTGAGGAAGAGGCCCACCTGCTTGTCTGGGAGCTTTGCCCGGAGGGGCAGGCTTCGGGTCTGGCCCACTCACAGGGGCTCCGGAGGGGCTGTCGGGGAGGGAGGCCGGCGGCCGCAGTCTTTGCGCTCTGCCGCTGTCCCGCTCCAGCTGGCTGGTATCTTCCAGAAAGGAGCTTATACTCTCCTCTGGAGCCCCGATTTTTGCGACTGCCACCCAGGGTCACCTCCAGATCGCCCGGCTCTGGTGGACAGCAGGGCTTATGCTTGCGGTCCCACAAGACTGTATATATTTGCATTCTTTTAAAGCTGCTGCCTGAGGGCCTGGCTTCCAGTCAGTCCGAATCTAGGCACTGACAGAGATCCTCCCCTTTGGGACAATAACAGGTCTTTGCACACTTCAACTACTGAGAGCCGCTAAAGAGAAAATAGGCTGCTTGGACCATCACAAAGGTTTGAGAGACAACCAAGAGCTGAGGCAGGGTTGAAGGATAAGGTTCATCCCCTACACGAGGCCAAGCCTTCAAGACTGGAGAGGTGGCTGCTTCACGTACTGCATGAAAACCAACACAGAGAGTCAAGAAAATGAAGAAACAAAGGAATATGTTCCAAACTAAAGAACAAGAAAAAACCTCAGAAAAAACCTTAATGAAACGGAGGTAAGTAATTTCCCTGATAAAGAATTCAAAGTAATGGTCATAAAGATGCTCACCAGAGTTGGGAGAAGAATGGATGGACACAGGGAGAATTTCAACAAAGAGGTAGAAAATATAAGAAAGTACCAAACAGAAGTCACAGAGCTAAAGACAACAATAAACACACTCTGTTTCTAAACACATTCCTCATAAGGTAGAACTTTTTTCTTCTTTGAGCATTTTTTGAGCTATTTCTGGGCCACAAACTTAGGGGAATGTATTTGTTGATCACCTACTTGCCATATTCCTAGAACTGTGGAGATATGATGGACACACGTGCTCACTGTCCTCAAGGGCGTCCCAATCTAGTGGAGGAAGAGGACTCGTTGCAAAATAGCTGTCTGGACTGGCCTGATCGGATGCTCTTCTTTTCGAGTGGTTAATATCTCCCGGAGCTACTGTTCTCTTTCATAGACTCAGCAGCCTGTATGTGCCTTATTTCTGAAGTCTTCTCAGTCGTCGTAAAGAAAAGAGCCAAGACCCGAGTTGCCCAGATTCCTATCTGTGAGGGACTTAGGGGTTGTTGACAGTCAAGGTGGTCATAGGTGTTGGTAAAAAAATCTTCAGAAGGATTCAGAAGAGCATAAGTCCATGATGCTTAGGAAGTACCAACACTGAAAGCAGGGAGCTGAAGTCAGGAGTTACAAACCGGGCAGAAACTGGAGTGGAGGGGAAGCAGGCTAGAGATGTGGGCAAATGCTGTGGACAGCCTGCCTGTTGCATGCAGTGGCCTTTACTGGCATTTGGGCAGGTTTGTATCAGGATACGGGGTTGGGGCAGACACCAAATAATCAAAACAGGACTTATTTGTTAGCGTAGCTTTTAGTTGCAAGTAGAAAATTTAACTAACAGAGACGAACAAATAGGGATTCTGCTTATCCACTCAAAGTCAGTATGTGACAAGCCAAATCTACCATCTTGCTTCCTTCTCCATTTCTGCCTTTTGCTGAACCATAAGGAGGGAGCGCAATGTAATGGGGAGACAGGGGATCTGATCCAAGTGTCGGGACTGTGAGTTCCCATCTTGTCCCCTAAAAGTTGGCCAGGACTCTTGGTTGCAAGTAAGAGACACTCAACTCAAACTAATTAAAGTATAAAAAGAGATTACGTTGGAACACCTAACAGACACACCCATTGGCTACCGTGCTGCAAACACAGCTAGACCCGGGTGGTCAAGCAAGGTCACCAGGCATCTCTGTCCTCTTCTGTAAGCTCTGCTCTCCACATCATTGCTTCATTCTCGCAGGGGCTCTCCCAGCATTATGGCCAAGTGGCCACAGACAGCCCTGTGCTTACACCCTAGTAGCTGAGAATCTCCAGTAGTCTCTCATTGGCCTGGCTTGAGCCGTGTGTCATCCCTGAGCAGTCAGTGCCCTCTGATTGGTCAGCCCCAGCTCACACGAACTGCTCTACAGCGGAGGGTAGGGTCTGCCCCATCTAAAGCTCATGGACTGAGGGCTGGTGGATCTTCAAAGGAAAATGGATGTTGGAACAAAAAGAAGGAGAAATTAATGTTGGGCAGGAAAAATCTACCACTATGATAATAGTGCCTTCCTCAAGCCCGCTTGTGGTGAGGATTGAGTGAGAGAATACGCACAAAAAGAGCTATATGTAATTATCCATTGTGTCCCAAGAGATTCAGACTTGTGTCCTCTTTTTTGCCATCCTCAAATTCAGCCTACTTGGGTAACAATGTATTTTGAAATTTTAAAAATGATTTAGTAACATTTAAGAATTAGTAATGTTCACATAAAAATCCACATTTCTGACAGTTCTGGAAACATTGAAATGTCTCACAGTAATCAACTGTGCCAGTATGGGGTTCCCCTCACAAGAAGCAGGTGCTGCTCCGTCTGCCCGCAGTCTGGCCCCAGGCGACATCTGGGATCCTCTTCCTGTCCTCACAGCCTGGAGGCCCACCACTCTTCCCTGGGACCCTCTTCCTGCCTGGTACCCTCACTTCATTGCCTTTGCCCACGGTCTTTCCTCTTCCTCCCCATCGATCTAAATCCCATCCGTCCTTCAAGGCTAAAGTACCAGGACTCCCTCAAACCTCCTCTAAGCATCCTAGCTCTCGGAGAGCTCTCTCTTCTAGCCTTCTATGTAAGGACATCCGGTGACAACCAGGACGGCACAGGCCGTGAGTGCCCAAATGGCTGTGAGTACAGAGCCATCTGCACTGTAAAACAGACGGGGATACATGAGAGAGGGCAGAGGCAGGCGAATGCGAGAAGATAAATAGGAATTGACCTAGCAAAAAAAATTATTGAAAAATGTGTTTATCATCTATTTTCAAATAAACTTCTACACTTTATTTATAATTCAAAATATAGGAACACACAAAATGTGCTCTGTCACTGCAACCAGCCTTTAAAGAGTTATATTGATGGCATTGCTTAGTTTCAGAAGTAAAAACGTCAAGGTAGCTCGTGTTCAGGCTTTACTCTGCAGCCGTAAAGAGACTCAGGAATAAGAATTGTGGTGAAGCTAGGGCGAGAAGGCAGACAATGATTCTCCAAGACCAAGGAGTGAGTCGCTTCTCCATTTTCCTCTTAGAATAAAATAGCATTTGGAGATGGTACTCAGTGAGCTAATATTAGAACAATTTGATCTACGAAGGTCGGGTTGGTGTGGTCAAAGGGGAGTGACTAGTGTGATGCAAACACTTTTCTATGATATAGAGAGTAATAATAACGTGGCTCCACCATTAAAAAAAAGCTACGTCGGGGCCAGCCCAGTGGCGCAGCGGTTAAGTGCTCGTATTCCGCTTCGGCAGCCCGAGGGTTCGCAGGTTCGGATCCCGAGCACGCACCAACGTACCGCTTGTCAGGCCATGCTGTGGCAGCATCCCATATAAAGTAGAGGAAGATGGGCACAGATGTTAGCCCAGGGCCAATCTTCCTTGGCAAAAAGAGGAGAATTGGCATCTGATGTTAGCTCAGGGCTGATCTTCCTCACACACACACAAAAAGCGAAGTAGCAATTTAGAGTAATAGTCTCATAGGACATGACTGGTCTCTCATTTTTAACCCCTGATGCTTGTTTAAAGACATTGTCCAGCCTGTCATGCAGGTGTTAAAACTGTAATTATGAAGGACAAGTAAAACATGGGAAATATTTGTATCATATTAAATTTCAAAAAAGAATAAAATATAGTGTAATATGCTTTCAACTAAGTAAAATTGTTTCCATATATGTGGACAAGGATAGTAAGGTAAATATTAAAAAATTAAAATAGCTTGTTTATTAAGGAAGTGAGTGGACTTACAGGTGATGTTAATACACATTTTAAAGGTATTTAATATTGTCACATTCTCTTGTCAATTGAAAAAGAAAAGAATATCCATCCACTTGGAAGAAAAGAATATTGTCTTCTTAATCTCTGATTTAAGGAAAACTGGTGTGTCACCTTCCAGATTCCGTAGACCAGGAGGGGGAAGGGGACCCTTTGCAGACCTTATCTCTGTTTTGCCCAGCATTGTTTGTTCTTTAAAAGTGTCACACTGCCCCCTACTGTTCAACAAGCTAAAATCTAATATCCTGTATAGCCACTACATTTTCTTTCTATATTTGCTGAATAATCAAGGCAATTAAAAAGAGAGAGAGAGAGGAATACCTCCAAGTCTTATAAAGTTGTGGGCGTTCTATGAGTTGTCAGTATTTTCTGTTTTTTAAGTCACCTTTAAAATGTCACACATGTTTAAGCCCTTGATGGGCAGGTTTGCAGACTTTAGTTGCCCTCAAGCAGCAGAACTTGTCAGCAGGGCTCTGGGAGACTCACGTTAGATGATGTGATATCACTAACAGCTTCCAAAAGTTTGATACTCCCTTAATAAAATGGGTCCCAGAAGAAGCAACAGGACTACCAAACTCAGGCATGTAATCTTACAGGACCTTCTTTGAGATTCTGTTTAAAATCTTTGAACCAAAGAAAAATAAATGAATAAGGATGCATTTTGAGCAGGCATTGCATATAAAACAGTGACCACACATAACCCAAGGCAGGGTCAGATCCTGCTTTAAAAAGGCCTAGAGTGTACATATAATTTGGAGGGCCCTTAAAAAAAACCTAAAAACTATCTACTTTTGCAATTTTTTTGTGTGTTCCTGTGAGGAAGATTAGCCCTGACCTAACATCCATTGCCAATCCTCCTCTTTTTTGCTAAAGAAGATTGGCCCTGAGCTAATGTCCATGCCATCTTCCTCTACTTTATATGGGGTGCCGCCACAGCATGGCTTGACAAGCGGTGCGTTGGTCCGTGCCCAGGATCCAAACCTGTGAAGCCCAGGCCGCTGAAGCAGAGTGCACGAACTTAACCGCTACACCCCCGGGCTGGCCCATACTTTTGCAGTTTTTCACAAACCACAAAAAGCACCTTGTAGGGTCTTGGAAGAAGCTCCTGGCCTCTAAGTAAGGGCCCCTGAAGCTTAAGCTTCACAGCTCCAGGAAAATTGGCCTCTGCTCCCAAGGTATTGTTTCACTGCAGCTTCTGGACTTTTCCTTGAGCATTATAATTCACAGAGCCTTAGTAACTTAGTACGTGGTCTTAGCACTTGGTCTTAGTCTGTCGATGAATTATAGAAGACCAGATGCTTCCAGGACTCTAGAACAGATAGTGATGGAATTAGTGCAACTCTTTTAAACTATTTTAAGAGGCTGAATCCTGACCATTGATCTTCATGTCTGGCTGACCCCCAGGAGAGGGTAGCTTTTGTTCACTGAGCACCCGTGAAAACCTAGATGTTAATCTCGAAGATTAGAAGCCAGGCCAAGTGGGAAAAAGTCTTTAGCTGTCACAAAGATTAGGTTTCTATTATCCAAAGCAGAGGATGACTTTTTGGATGCTAATCACAGGAAATAAACAGCTTCTTTGGGTGGGATCTCAAGCAGCACCTAATTAGGTGTTACTTGAGCTTTCTGATGTTTTGTCTTCTCTGTCCATGTTTTTGCTCATTTGTGGTACACTACCTGCTTCCTTCCACAGTGTGTAGAGTCTGTGACCGCAGGGCTCTTGCCTGTCTTGTCCCCAGAGCCAGGCCACTGCGTCTGGCCATGCAGACTCCACTGTGTAATGCCCGGGCGCCCTTCCCTGTGTGATGGCAGCCTACAGCTGCACTGTAGCCTGTCAGGAGCCGGGGGCTGACCCCCGCGCAAAATGTCCCTCAACAGTGTCGTACCGAGTGAATGGAAGACTGATAGGTCAGCCTGTGCGTTACTCTCACTTGAAACAGAGGATGAGAATTGAAAGATTTTGTGTCCCATGTATCCAAGTGCACGTGCAAACTGGTTTCATTTTGATGATTTTTTCTGCCTACGTTGACTCTTGTAGACGGGTTTAGCTCAGCCGAGTCTGTGAAAGTCAGCCAGTGAGACAGATCGTCCAGGTCTTCTGATTTCCCGCGTCACACTCCACCTGTTGCCCATCCTTCAGCCTCCTGGTGCTTTCCTGAGCCTGCGGGCTGTGCCGGGGAGTGACGGCGTGTGCTGGCTTTCTGTTGCAGCATTCAGCGTGCGTGGCGCAAGCACCTGCAGCGGCGGGACCCGCTGGAGAAGAGGAGCCCGTCCCCGCCGTCCGTGTCCTCAGACAAGCTGAGCAGCTCCGTCAGCATGAACACCTTCTCGGACAGCAGCACGCCCGTGAGTGCCCGCTTCCTTTTCATGGCCTGCCTGGCCCACTGCCGGGCACCGGGGCTCTGGCTCTAGGGGAGCAGGTGGTTTGCGATAGGATTGACGGTGCTTCTTTGCTGTATGTGAACCCACAGTGAGGGCTTTGTGGTCTCAAAGCAAAGACACCATTCATAAACACAAGGTGAACTTGATCAAGGCTGAGGGAATTGATTGCGTTTGACATCAACCTAAACTACTTGTTTGTTGACCTTCCTCTATTACTGAGAATATCTTTTTACTTTTCTTTACAACGGCATATTCCTTTTAGTCTGTGCCTCTGGTAGCATTTTGTGGAGCTAATATGATAGACGATTAACTTGGTTATAAGGATTACAAAGAGAACTTTCATAGGAAGAATTAAAAGGGGTCACAAACTCAGGGATTGCAACCCAGATTCCTACAGGGGCCAGGTGAGTAACCGTGTGGCTGATGGGGGCTGAGTTGTGACCGGCTAACCGAAGGACACAGGCCTCACCCAAAGAGCAGCTGCACTCACTCCTGGAAGCATGTTGCCATGTAGGGATGCAGGACAGACGTGGCCAAAGGTCATTTTGTTTCCCCAGGAGATGCCAAAAATCCAGGTTTTTAAATGTTGGCAACAGTAAGAAAGTTTAAAACGTAAATAGACCATGCCTACAGACCACAATTGTGCCAGGGGCCACCAATTTAGGAACTCTGGGGTACAGAGCTAAAGAATGAAGGAATCTGATGCAAGTCTTTATTTTTTTTAAAAACATGCCAAATGTAGTAGGGTCAGGCAATTGTAATGCAGGGTTTTGTGGATTTAGTCATTGTGGTCCTTTATGGTAGTCACTGGAGTGCTGAGAGAAGCTAGGAAGAGAATGAAGTAACTACACAAGCGTGTTATTTTCAAAAAAATCTTCCTTGACTACTTTGCAATGATGTTTATTCAGCTGTAAAAAGTTGCAAACCAAACAGCCAAAATAATGTATGTGCCCCTTCATCCCTTTTGGCCTCCTCCCACCCACTTCCCCTCTGGTAACAACTAATCTGTTCTGCTTATCCACGTGTTTGTTTATCTTCCACACATGAGTGACATCATACGGTGTTTGTCTTTCTCTGTCTGACTTATTTCACTTAGCATAGTACCCTCAAGGTCCATCTCTGTTGTCGCAAATGGCACGATTTTGTGTTTTTTATGGCTGAGTCGTATTCCGTTTTATGTATATACCACATCTTCTCTATCCATTCATCACTTGCTGGGCACTTGGGTGGCTTCCCTGTCTTCAGATAATTGTGTTGCATATTCCTTAATGAACAGTTTTATCTAGTTATAGAATCTAAATAGAAGCAGTAAGATGAGTTTATAGCTGTGCAAATAACAGTGGGATAAGATCTATTGTTAGCTGACAGCAAAAAGTGATTGCTTAGTGAACCTGCACTGTTTTCAGACAATTGTTGGTGGGAGTGAATGGTCTTAACTGGACTCACTATCACTAGAGGGCGCTCATGAACCACACTGGAAAATGTCTGAGTTTAATAAAGTTTGTATTTAACTCATGATTTGCGAATGAAAAATAATGTGAAAATTGATTGTTTGGGATGCCTTCGCTATGTATGCCAATAGAAAGTGGAAATTAAATGACTTCAAAGATTTTATTTGAATGATAGAAACTGAAGATCAGAAGTCCCTCTGCCTGTGAGGTGGAGGTCCTGATGTACTGCCTCTGTGCTTTCTCACAGCCTCCATTCCGACAATGTCAGCGGTGTGGAGTCCAGTGATATGTAATGGTTTTAGTTAGCCTCCTGGCTTTATTGAAATTCTGGAAGAATCTATCTTTGCTTTATGTTTACGCTGCCACACTGCTTTGATTCTAGCACCTCAAGTGTTTTGTGCATAAGTGCACGTTCTTCCCCCTCATGGGTCATCACGTTTATTTCTATCTTTGCACAGCTTTGCTAACAGCTCTACCTTATTTAGTGTAGCCTAGCCTCAGGTCCCCTTTTGTGTGTTAGCAGAGGAGGTTTCCTCTCTCCAGTATCCCCTGCAGTGGTTTCTTGTGGGGTATGTCAGGCGGATTGGGGGTGGCGTCCTGCTCCCCACCACATCACCATGCCTTAGCTCTGCGCTTGGGGGATAAGGAGGGCTCTATTCAGTGTGTGAAAGTCTGCCTCACTCCTGGCTGCCTATAAACAGTGAGAATCAAATCTGGTTTTCAAAAATATTCTTGGAACTAGCTTCAGAAAGCAAGCAGACCCTGCCCAGAATACCAATAGAGGTTATTGATTATAATAACAACTTTGGTATTGATGATGACAGTGGTGTGACATGAATGTACAAAATAAAACATGAAAATATAAGATGCTGGGAAATTCTCAAGTCTATAGTTTGTCAGGCAGGTAAAATATTCACGTCATAATTTTTTTTTCTCCCCAAAGCCCCAGGACATGGTTGTATATCTAGATGTGAGTCCTTCTAGTTCTTCTATGTGAGCCCCTGCCACAGCATGGCAAGCAACAGGCAGGTGGTGTGGTTTCATGACTGGGAAACGAACCCAGGCTGCCAAAGTGGTGAGATCACTGAACTTTTTAACCACTAGACCATCAGGGCTGGCTCAAGTCATAATTTTTTTTTTGCTGAGAAAGATTCACCCTGAGCTAACATCTGCTGCCAAGCTTCCTCTTTTTGCTTGAGGAAGATTTTCCCTGAGCTAACATCTGCCAATCTTCCTCTATTTTGTATGTGGGTTGCTGCCACAGCGTGGCCGCCACCGAGTGGTGTAGGTCCACGCCCAGGAATTGAACCCAGGCCACTGAAGTGGTGCAAGCCAAACTTAACCACTAGGCCATGGGGCTGGCCCCTCAAGTCATAATTTTTAAAATGTTATGCTTAGTTGTTTGGAGCTAGTATAACTAGCTAGGGTTGTTTTATCTCCCATGGTCATCACTCTGCTGGGACCTCTTTCAGGAAGATTCATTCTAATATCTTTTTGTTGGTCACTGACCAATGAAAGGAAAGTGACTCTGCTCCACTTTGACCAGCCTGCCAGACCCACAGGGTTGATAGATACTCTCAGGAATCCCCAGACAGGAAGACTTGGTTTTACCTCTCTCTGAGACCTCAAGTTCATGGAGGGGATAGGATGACCCCTGGCCCCCCTTGGCTAAGCCTGTCATAAAGAGATGAGCTTCCTCTAACAACCAGTGAGTCCATTTGGAACTTCAGGGTCAAAAGCCTTTGGTCCAAGTCAAATGCTGTCAATGAGGTGTCTCCCTGGGGGATTCTCTGGGCCCCTCACTCCTACTAGAACCCTCCAGCTGGCTGAACCTCAGCCCTCTCTCTCTGGGCTTGATCTATTGCTGTTGCTGTCTATACCATTGTCTGTTTTCTCGAATCTGATCAGCTGCCTGTTTGGTCCCAAGTTGCTGCCTTCCCTCTACTAACCTCTAATACTAGCCTCAACTGAGGCCAGTCTGCCCTTGCCTGATCTGTGGGCCTTGCCAGCTGCTCCCCCGCCCCCCATGTCTACAATAACTGAAATTACTGCTCACTCTAGCCGCTTTCATGGGCATGTGCTGCCTGGGAGGCCAGCAGCCTGATCTGGGCGAGCCCTGTGCTGAGCTGAGAATGATGCTTTGCATGCTTCTGCTCTGATTGTTTTGGCTAAGCATAATGGTTAATATAGTTCTTAGAATATTTCTGCTCTAAAATATATAACAATTGTGATGTTTCAGTATGAGCTCTCAAACTCATCATCTTCATAAGTGCTGAGCACTGGGTATGCTCCAGCCCGTGGCTAATGCTTTCCCGGGGTTATTTCGTTTAATCCTCTCAATGACCACAAGAAGGAGGGACTATCATTATCTCCATTTTACAGATGATGAAAATGAGACTTAAAGAGATAACCGACTTGCCCTGGGTTACACACTGGGCCAGAGCCCACATGCTTCACTATTCTGCTCTACTGTGCCAATTGAATACAAGCCTGCATGGTCAAGCAGTGGAAGAGACAATCAGTTAATGCATTTCTAAGACTATTTTACAATTTGGTAGGTATAAACAATGAATGAAATAATTGGGGAAAAAACCCTCATTTGATTTTATATATGGCCTCATTCAATGCTCTTTGATTAAAACCTCAAACCTCAGGTGCTTAATGCCAAATTAAAAAGCAACAGGAGGGAAGATACTATTAAGTTATGTCAGCAATTTGCGTAATAAGCGCCCTTATACCACACTGTGTCATGTGGTAATAGAAACATTTGTTTTACAAATAGCAATTTTGCATAGCAACTGTTATTGGGAAATGGAGCTTGTGGGTTTCAAAGTGAGAAAAAAGAGTAACTTTTTTTTTACCATTAAATATTAGTTATTGCATGGAGGACAACAGTGGAAAATGCTTTGTGTATTTTTTATTAATCAATTTCTTATGACCAAATACTTACTCCTGTAGTTCCCAGCTCGAAGAAATCTGTAATTTGTCTAATAGGATATCATAGAAAGAAACTATGGAATCGTATATTCTAAATGACTAGACTGATAACCTTTTCACAAATCGTTAGCATACACCTGCAGATAAATCCAGAAAAATCTCGAGGCCTGTTGGAGACATTCTTAGTCCTGTTTGTCTTGGATTGGCTCCGTCTGCCCGGGGCCTTCCTTGCTGGCCACGCCCACTCTCTCACATCGGGTCCCATTTTATTGTGGTCGGCCTGCAGGGGGCAGTGTGGCTCCTGGCATGAGGTCCTGGCTTGGTAAGAGGACCTGACAAAGGTGAGTCTGAGACAACGCTTGAGAGCCATTCTTCCTCTGCAGACTGGAAATAACACCTGCCTCAGAGACGCATTGATGTGGCTGTGAGGAGTAAATGGCGCCACATAGGTAAAAAACAACACAGAGCCTGGACCCTGGACCCTGAAGCGGGTCGGTAAATGTTAGTCGGTTGTGAATCTGCCCTTGAGGGGCGGCCCTGTGGCGAAGCGGCAGGTTCGGATCCCGGTGCGCACCAAGGCACCACTTGTCAAGCCATGCTGTGGCAGTGTCCCATATAAAGTAGAGGAAGATGGGCAGGGATGTTAGCCCAGGGCCAGTCTTCCTCAGCAAAAAGAGGAGGATTGGCATGGATGTTAGCTCAGGGCTGATCTTCCTCACCAAAAAACCCCCCCAAACTTTCTGCTTAATGAATCTGCCCTTGAAATCTCTCCATGCGTTGAAAACACTACGGAAAACTTGTGAAGAGCAGAAGTGGAATCTGTGACTTGATTCTCATTGCAGGGCACAGTGTCTCTTTCCGATTCACCAAAGGAATCCATGAGAATCAAGCTGTGTCCTAGACTATATATACCACATGTATACCTATATTCAGCATATATATGTATATTCTGAGATTGGAGCTGTACATTACACAAGTAATAAATTCAGCATTTATTTTAGTGTTGCTCCTTTTAATTGCCATGTCCAAGGGTAAAACCAAGTGCGCGTCCTTTTGTCTCTGAGTGAGTCGGCCTCTTCTGAGGGCCCACACCCACGTAGGTAGTAAAGCAAGCCTAGACCAGGCTCGCTTCCAGACCTGCGGAGAGGAAGGGGACGAGCCGCAGCGCGCTGGGGCGAGCAGGGCCGCGCGTCAGCTCTCGGGCGGGGCGGTCCGTGCGAGAGCGCCGCGCCGGCAGGGCCTCGAGCCGCCGCCAGGCCCTGCGTCAGTCCCGGTCGGGGAGAAGTCCAGTGCTGAGCGGGTTCCAGTGCAGTGGCCTGGCCGCTGAAGACTCCGATGCCTCGGTTGTCCTGGGGAGAAGGCCGTGGAGCCCCCATAATTATGGGGCTGCTCCAGTGGTCCTGGCGTTTAGCAAGAGTAGCTGGATAGTCAGCAGCAGGCTGCCAGGTGACCCACCAAACTTTCCCAAGTTACCACCAAAAGCCAGCACTTCTGCCTGCGAACACGGTGTGCGCCTACCCTCACACTGCTTCATCGCCCTCCAGTTTCGTGGCCTGTTGAGATGTACGCCCTCCAGGCTCTACACACATCGGGAAGAATCCAGGGGCCAGAGGGAGAAAGTCTCCTCGCAAAGTTGCACTTGTTTCTGGAGGGAAGTCAGGCTCTAACAGAAGACCTTCTGGGACCCCGTCCAACACCGTCTTGAGAGCTGTGAAATTATAGAGAATGTAAGCCTTGTGCTGCTTAATAATGTAGTAACCTAGACCTTCCAGGTCGGGGACAAGTTACAGGATGATGCCCCGCTATCACTGTACATCTAGGTCCCGGAGTGCTAATGTTTCAGCACCCAAACTCTCTTCCATGCAGCCTCTCAGACTCTAAACAGCACAAATTCTTTCTCATTCTATTTGTCCCAAATTTTGGTTCAGAGAATATGGTAACCATATGTAAAAACAGAAGACTTCTTGGTATTTACATAGAGGTAGATACATTTCTCTTTTCTCCAAACCAAGGTCTGAGAGAATAAATGTTTTCTTTACCAAAGTTTCAGAAATTATATAATATATAACCATATATGACAGTTTGAATGAATATATTTTTGTATAAAAACATTATCATAAAGATATCACAAACACTCTCCTTTTTATGGCTTTGTATTATAGATCCAAAATTGACAGTTTGTTGTTTGATCGCTGACTCATTCATCCTTAGTAATGTAATAAATCTTCTTTCGCAGTCTCAAAGCTATTGACCTGTGAGTGCAGATGCAAAAACCTAGGCTTTAAGGACCTTGCTTTTTTTCTTTTCTTTTTCGCTGAGGAAGATTTGTGCTGAGCTGACATCCACTGCCAATCTTCCTTTTTTTGTATGTGAGCCACCACCACAGCATGGCCATTGACAGACGAGTGGTGTAGGTTCATGCCTGGGAACCAAACCCGGGCCGCTGAAGCTGAGTGTGCCGAACTTAACCACTAGGCCACCGGGCTGGCCCAGTACCTTGCTTTTGATAAAGAGGGTTGAGAAAAAACTTGTTCTTTTTGCAGTTTACCTGAAATCCAGTGTCAGCATTTGTCTGCACAGAGATCCATCCTTATGCTACAGCTTAGGTGAGATAAAGTATGAAATCTCTCATTTAGACCCAGAGTGCATCCTCTGTTACAAAATCCAGTTTCATTATTCCCAATCAGCATTTCACTTACTGGATGAGTATGAAAGATGCTTTAGGACTCAAGGAGAGGTTGCATGTAGTGGAACAGGAGTGAGGTCTACTATTGTATTCCTTTCTTCTGGAAAGCTCATTGGCCTAAGGCTCTTTTGGACTTTCTTTTTGTAAATAAGATGTATTTGGGATGGGGGAGTTATTCACATCCCTGGGTTAGGTCTACATCATTTGTTCGCTCATTCAACAAATATCTGAGTACCTACTGTGTGCTGGGCCTTTGCCAAGCACTGGAGATACAATGGTCGCCCAAACACACGCAACCTCTATCCTTGCAGAATTTATGTAATTCCCCAGTCATGCTGGCAGTTCTTGTAAAAATGTACGGATAACTTATAGGAGATACTCAATCACATTGCATTGATTAACCGTATAGAAGGTTTAGGTATTATTATTAACAAAAATCTGACTGCTGAAACCTCTTCAAGAGCAGAATTTCCCAGAATGTGGTACCGTATAGAAGGTTTAGGTATTATTATTAACAAAAATCTGACTGCTGAAACCTCTTCAAGAGCAGAATTTCCCAGAATGTGGTACATGGAATATTAGTGTCATAGTTTACTGACAGATATTAATTAGAGGAAGGGTGACATAAACCAATTTATTTATTTCAGGACTTCTCAGAGCCTTGCTAAGCTAATACACATTTTGAATTTGCAGGAGGGGTGGTCACTGTTTTCCAAACTTCTTTGACTCTGAAACCCAATAAGAATCGCATCTTATTGGACTGTTGATCCATGGAACACTTTGGGAAACACTATTCTAGAGTTAGTAGTTGTTGAAAAAAAATTCCAAGAGCTGCAGTTTCTCTCTAAGTGTCTCAATAATAAAGTTAATAAGAGTTGAACAATGCATTTTGAAAACTTCCAATGAGATTTTTACACATGACATCTTTTTATAGGCCTCTATCATAGAGCTGTATTATGTAAATGCACATTTCATTAAGTTAGTTCATATATAAAACTTGTTACATTAACGGGCTAGTAGGGTTTAAATAAAAAGACCAAGTCTAGTCAACAACAAAACAGTATGGGAAGGTGGGGTTTTAGGAAGTCAATAAATAATTCCTTTTTTCTTCTTGATTTAGGAACTTATTTTGAAAGGCAAGAGATTTAGGCAGAGGAATATCAAAATCTCAGCTTTATTTCCTGTCAAAGCTGGATTTGAGGGTGTAACTCTAACTTGCGGCACCTTTGGGCTTCCTACAACTGAGCTTTGGATTTAGGAAAACCCACCAATCATAGGAAGCACTAAAAACTGCTGGCCTCACCCACAGATCTTGTGCAGGGAGGCAGATATAGAAAAATGGAGGGAGAATGATCCTGGGCTGCTCAGTTCCTTTGCCTAATTCTCCAATCGGGGTAACTCCTTCCCCCTTCATGGAGAGGATTACAGGATGGAAATGAGACACTGCGAGTATTTAGGAAAGTGTTTTGTCATCGGAACTTCAGGAGATGGGAAGAAGGGAGCCCCCAACACTGGACGCTTCATGTAGCAACAATATGGCCTTCATAAATAGTTTTTATTTATTTTAATTTTTATACCATTGTATACATTGTAATATGTTAATTATTGCAGTGTTTTTCAAATAACAACTACTTTGGGAACTTTTAAGAAAACAGAGATTCCAGAAACAGAGCAGATCTGTTGCATTAGAACGTCTGGGATGAGGCCTGGGATTCTGTATTTTAAAAAATACCCCAGGTAATCCCTATCATTGTTAAGGTATAGAAAAAACGGAATTATAGAAATTGCAAAAAAAATCAATTTTATCTAGGAAATTTACATGACCGGAACATCCAGGTGATCAATATTTTTTCCAATTTTCATTTTGATATTTTAGCATTGCATAGATATGCCTTGAGGAGGTGCTGAAGCAAATTATTCCTGCTCTGATACCAAAACAATCACTATTGTTTTAATAGAATTTGCCCAGTGGCACTGGTTGTGTAGAAAGTTCTATTTTCTCTTCCTCAGATTTATGGTTCTTTCTCAAAATATGACAGAGTACTGTGCTCTTCAAGGAAGGTTTCTGTTGTTTGATTCTCTTTTTTTTTTTTTTTTTTTGGTGAGGAAGAGTAGCCCTCAGCTAACACCTGTTGCCAATCCTCCTCTTTTTTTTCACTGAGGAAGATTGGCCCTGGGCTAACATCCATGCCCATCTTCCTCTACTTTATGTGGGACACCTGTCACAGTGAGTGTGACATGGCCTGATGAGCAGTGAGTAGGTCCATGACTGGGATCCGAACCTGTGAACCCCGGGCTGCCAGAAGCGAAGCGTGAGAACTTAACCACTATGCCACCGGGCTGGCCCCTATTTTGGTTTTTATTAAAAGGGGATACATTCCATAAGCACTGATTAGATTAGTGTCAAGTTATGTGTCAAGTTGACTATGAGGATTATTTAGCTGGCATGAAAGGAGATTAGATGGTTTAACTATTAGCCGACAGGAATATCAACTATGACTGAAATCCTAAATTATGATGCGTGAGTATATAGTTGAGAAAAAGAAAAGAAATATATTACACAGAATGGAAATGGGCATTTCTCATTTTTACACATTCTTTAAAATAATATCTAAGTATGCTATTACCAGTTACATGTACAGATTAGTTATAATATAGTTAAAGTTTTAATTGTTGCTTTATTCAGAGCTGAAAAACATCTAAAAATAGTGAGTAAAATACCAACATTTGAAAACATGCACAAATCCTTTCAAAGATAGTGTTAGTAAGATTTTTTTATGTCTATAAAACATTTTTTAAATTCCATTAAATAAAATGTTATTAGGAGTTGAAGACAGTTGCCTTAATTTTTATTTTGCAATCTTCATAGATTTATTTTAAAAGGAATAATTCTTTTAAGTTGCTAAAAATTCGGAGAGATGTTTTAGAAGTAGATTGCATGTCTCTACAGTTCCCCTAGTTCCCATAGCACCTCCGAGAGGGGAACTCCTTCTTCACTACATTCAGCGGGACTTAATCACAATTATTCATTTCCTGAAGCAGCACCACAAGCTGATCTTTACGGAAACAGAGACTCTGCTTCACATATGAGCAATAAGTTGATTCTCTCTCCGTGGCACTGTACTGATAGGGTTAACTACCTTGGTGGAAGACCACGCTGTTTAATGCAAGTAGATTTTCAAGAAAATCACTATGCCAAGCACTGCACTAGAAGGACTTCATCTACATACGGCAGCCACTGTGACCTGCTTTAGAGATGACATCATTGGGTGTCATGTGGCTCTTTATACCTTTCAGCCTCAGAAAGAGATAATCTGTGAAAGCCACAAGAGCCTGATTTCTGCGTGATAATCTTCAGCAGACAGAGGCTGGGGCTAGAGTGATGCATACGTGTTTATGTGGCGTGTGCAGTGCCTTGTGGAATTCCTGAGCTTTATTTCATTTTGTAATTTTTTATCAAAAAGTAGATGCAATGATAGAATGAAGTGAATTGGCTGCTTTGGACTAACGGGAGCTTGTTTTCTGCATTAAGATCAAGAACTTTTCTGGAATCCTCTATTCTCTGAGTAGCCTGTATTATGTGTGTGTTTTTTCATCTTGAAGAACATTGACTAAAATCAGCAAACTTCATCTCCCAAAGAGCACTACCTCTTTTTTGTCAATACTTGAAGATTTCTGCTCCAAAATCTTTTTTGAGCTGTCTGAGCATCGTGCTTGATAACTGAAGAGCAAAGCATCTCCTTAGTAGTATGTGTTACAGAAATTCTTCAAATAACTTTACTTGCTAACGCAGGCAGTCCTTTATGGATTTCTTTCAAAGCCAGTTCGAATAAACAACTCTTTCCTTTCAAATGGGCAAAAGAAACTCTTCAGCACCATGGAGAGGTCTGGGCAGCATGCAAGGACGTGGGACTGTGACCAGGGCAAGCAATTGGAGAGTGTAAGTTTTCCAAATGTCTGTTGTCTGTCTTCGGTGTGTCATATTTTTACATATGGAGAGAGGAAACTCCAAAGTCTAACCGGGCCAGGCTGAATTTAGATGATAAAGAGTGATGGCATTGGGGCCGTCCCCGTGGCGTAGCGGTTAAGTGCGCAAGCTCTGCTGCTGGCGGCCCGGGTTTGATCCCGGGGGTGCACCGACAGACCGCTTGTCAGGCCATGCTGTGGCGGCGTCCCATATAAAGTGGAGGAAGATGGGCACAGATGTTAGCTCAGGGCCAGTCTTCCTCAGCAAAAAGAGGAGGATTGGCATGGATGTTAGCTCAGGGCTGGTCTTCCTCACGAAAAAAAAAAAAAGTGATGGCCTTTATTACATTTGAAATTCAGGATTAACCATTCAAAATTATTATATTAGAAAGTGTTAATATATTAATTTGAAAAATTACTTTCTCATTATATCAGTTGGTATGTGAATGTTTGATGCTTTGAATTCTGAGAATCTAAATTTTTTGTTTTAATTCACCACAAATTAATTGCATTGCAGTTGGACAAAACAATTGCTTTGGAAATAGTATTTTTATATACACATTAAATAGTTCGAAATGTACTTTTTGTTGCCCTTTGTAAACACAAATCTCTCTTTGAAAAGTAGTTTCTGATTTGTGTTCATTTGGAAGGATAGTTTAAACTTTTTAATTGCAGATCATACTTTCAGTTACCAAAAGAGCAAATGTCTAGGTTTTCTGATGTTGGGACCCATCGGGGATATTTGATGACTTATGAAATTTTAAATTTACCAGTATAAAATATATACAGTAAAAGCCTGTAGTAAGTGGAAAGGACAGATCGTTTTATAAAATGGTTAGATATGGGCCACCGAAGAGGTATTTTTAGGCATCATTGAAAATATTTAATTAGTTTCAAAGTAGTCCAATTTAACAGTTCAAACAAGAAATTAAAAAAATGGTTTATTCAAAAACATCTTTTAACAGTCTCTTTAAAATTGCCAAAGGTGTAGTTCTATGGTATTATGATATTACACAGGCAATGAAGAAACGATACTTTGAATTACTATGAAGAATGATCCCAGTAGATGTTTTGATTAACTATTCAAATTTGTCTAAGAGAACATAGTGTCATAAAAAAGTAATTTAACCAATAATTATCTTTTCTCAGGCCAGTTAAGTGAGATTTGGAACATTTATTTATGCCAAACCATTTATTTTAAAGTCTAATAAAACTATATTTTTATATTATTGGAACATGGAATTTATTTCCCTCAATTGTGTTCCTCATATGTAAAAACCAGTAGTAAGTGCAATTTACTTAGATAAATCTCTAATTAAAATATAACTAATTCTTTCTCTTATAGATAATTTCCAAGTGAATTTGCTGTTGCTTCTTAACTCATAGATTTTTGGATAAATGGTGCTTATATTTTGACAGTGCCAAAATATGGAGTGCAAAATTTTGGATGATGTGACTTAATTTTATATTAAAGAGATCTTGTCATACATTTTTGTTAGCTTTGCTTGATAGACCCACTGATGATTTCTTTAACTGATGTCAGTATTTAAAAGAACTCAGTTTTTGAGAAGAAGGAAAGATTTATGATTCTAGTTTTTTTAGTTTCATTTCCCCAAATTTTATAATTCTGCTTTTAGTTTTACAAATGAATAAGTAGTGCCTTTCACGCACTGTTGAATGCACTTCTGTGATTTTAAAACTTTGTTTATTCTTTTATGATGAATTATATCCATTCCTGCTGGTGGTGGACTTTGGACAATCATTCTGGTTGATCAGACAACATTCTAATTTAGATGATTTGAGGCTCATGTCGTAAAGTACATCTGCTTTATGTTTCTGAAATGGGGGGAAATGTACCTAATTCAGAAATTGATTCTCTCGCAACCTTTGTCTCTGTCTCTCAAGGATGTGATTTACTCATGATATTGTTAGCAGTGTAACATTTTCTATTTCTTGCTTTTTTGCCCACATTTTAGTGATGTATTTATAACAACAGCTATCTAGCATACGCATTTTGTAATTCAGATATGGTTGTCTATGTATTTATTTGACCAAAATTTGTTGCTATATGACAAACCACAAATACGTTTTGGCTACTGAATAGTCTTTCAATCATTGCTGAAATAGCATAAGTCGTTTGAACAATAGACAAATGTCCAGAGCTATTTAGACTGAGCTATTCACATTTCCTTTTCTTTCTTTCTTTCTTTTTTTTTAAATCACATTCTGGTGGTAGCAGATGTGTATGAACAATCTTAAATTTAGTTGAGTGACATTTTTCTTTTCTTGCCAATGTAAAAATATGCTCATGGATCTCTTTTTCATGGTCCACCCACCCTTGCAAAGGCTTTAGAACCTCTGGCTACAAATGATTTAGGGGCATATTTACTTAGTGAAAACCACCCTAGTTAGGATGATTTGCAGAGTGCCTGAACATAGAGGGAGCTGATTAACAGTTGTGGTTCTTACTGATGATTTCAACCTTTTTTGGCACTAAGAGATAAGCTGGTTTTGGAAATAGTTCTTTCCGAGGTACTCACAGATTCATTTCTGTTGCATTAGCCTCCATCACAGCTTCCAACCAGAAGCAGCTCTTCTAGCTAGAGTCCCAGCAGGACCAGTTTCAGCAGGGGAGAACCTAAAAGTGGAACGTGTTGCAGGTGGGTCCCAAGGGGTAGCTTCTTAGAGGGACCTGGGGCTTCTTGGGATTATTTCAGTGAGGCAGGGCCCTGATTGGTTCCAGATGGATTCTGGGCTTGTTTTAGTGTGTTTCCAGCATTATGGGCAGGACTCAGATGAAATCTGAGTGCCCAAGGGCAGCTCTCCAGGTTCCCAGAGAATCACCCTGGGTTGATGCTTCTCCACAGAGCTCTCTATCAAGTGAGTTTTGTCCTCAGTTATCATGTTTTACTTCCCTCTCCCAATTGTACTCACAAGGGACCTTCCTACTTTATAGGACATGTTGGGCCTAAGTAGAGAAGAATTAACTGATTTGAGATTTGTTTTAAATATTACTAGAAACTGTGGCATATTCTGAACTGTTTCAGAGAACTGAAAAGAGCTTAGGGACTTTCCAAGAAAGATGTCCAGACAGCTGAAAGATTAGTCATATCCTCCAAAGGGAAATGTCTCGATACCAAACTTTTCTCATTTCAACTAGTCTTTTAAATCTCAGTCCCTCTAAATGAATCTAGTTCCCTCCCATAAATGAACTCAAGCCAGAGCGTGTAAAATGCATGTACACACCCAGGCAGCCAATCATTGGGATGAATTCAGGCCATTTCCATCTTGCCTAATTTATCCTGTGCTCCTAATTCTCATCTTACTTGGATCTTTGACACCATCTCATCTGCACTTCTGCACTTGACACACTACGTTACACAGCACCTGACTCCATTGATAAGACCCATCTTGATGGAAAACCCATTTTGATTTCAACATTCTGCAGTGGTCTCAGCAAATGCTTCTCCAGGATGCTGTTTTGGTGCTTGATCTCTGACCCCTATGCACCACAATGGCAGGAAAGAAACGTCTCTTCACCTGGGGTTTCATTTTGGGTGCATTGGAACTCATGGAACTGTACTGAGCAGATCACGGTGTTGACATGATGGTGTTGGCATGTTGTTGACATGTCCTTTGACTATCCATGATTTTATTAAATATCTTTGTATTTTAAGAACTGGTCTAAGATAGACTCAGCCCAATGATTTGAGGGACTTTAGAAAAGAGTATCAGTGTCTTAGAGCAAATCCTACAAATTTACTTTAACTTCTGTTGGGATTACTAGGAATGTAAATACAGGCATTGTTTCTGGATTTCAGTATGATTCTGAAGATTTTTTCTGATATCTCAGTGGAGAAGATAAAGAATTATGGATAGAATAATAATACAAATTGGTACATTTTTGGCTGCTTAAATAGCCTTACCATATAGTGTTAACTAATGAATCAGAGCTGGCCTGGAGACTCTAGTGGTGTGTATTAGGTTTCTATTATAAGCATTATTTTTATCAATGATCTTAAATATAATCTTTTTCCTACCTCTCATTTCATTGTTGAGGAAATTTCACTCAGGAAAGGAGAAACAACTTGCCTAAGGTCAGCCAGCTGGTCCGCTGCAAAGGCAGAGCTAGAAACCAGATTATTCTGACTCCCGGGTGAGGGAATTTCTACTGGGATATGTTATTACCGAGGAACCCCAGTGCTGAGCAATCAGTGGATGTTTTACGGAGAAATTTTTTGATTTAAAATAAGAACAATTTTTTAAACTTTGGAGCTGTCATTCAATGGCATAAGCTTTTTCATAAAGCAGTGAGCTTCTCATCACCAGAAATATGCACACACAAACTGGATGGGCCACGTCAGAGATGCTGTGCAGGGGGACTCTATATTGTGTGTGTGCGTGCATGCGTGTGTGTGTGTGTGTGTGTGGCAGTTGGACTAGAGGACCTCTAAGGTCTCTTTCAACTTGAACATGGAGAGGAGACATTAGTACCATGTTATCTCATTAAAAAGAGGAAACAGGAATAATTTCTTCACTCAGCAAACATTTGTTAGGTATCTGTTCAAGGCCCTGTGTGACTCTGAGAACTGATATGATTACCCAAGTCTGACTGAGCCCCCTGAGAAACCATCCTTTTGAGAAGGAGTAAGAAAGGAGGAGACTGGGAATGAATTCAAATAAAGAGAATGGAAAAAGAAACCCCAGGAGGGAGAGGCACTACTTGGATCGATTTGAGAAGGGAAAACTAGGTTAAAGGGGAAAAAAGCAGAACCAAAATTATAATTTATCCCTTCATTCTCTCTAGCATAGAGATACTTCAATGCATCAAAAAGAAACAAAAACTTAGAATTTATTGATCTCTAAGAAATCCTATGATTCTATTCAGGATTGTCAAATCTCTAATGAGTTTTTGCCTGCATCCTGTCAATCTGTGTAGCTGCAGCTGCATAATCTACCCCTTAGAGATCTATCCCAGCTGTCATCTGTACTTTTCCTAATTGGGAGAAATTCCAAAGCTGTAGACCATCAATTCAAAGACTCAACAATTAGTCAGCCTTGCTGCTGGCCCTGCTCTGAATTTGAATCTTTCCTTGATTAACTGGGTTTTTCCTATGCATGGTATATTTAGGCTATGCTGTAACAAATAGATGCCCAAAGTAGAGTAGCTCAAACACAACAGAAGTTTATTTCTTGATTAGGTATCAGTACTGGACTGGTGAGCAGGTCAGTGGGGTGACGCTCCTTCATACAGGCAGTCAGAGAACCCAAGAAGGTGTAGGCTCTGCCATCTTCAGTCTGTGACTTCCAAAGCACCTTAGAGTCAAAACCTAAAGCAAACTAGAAAGGGCAAAGGAAATGGACAGGCAGACATGGAAGGTTTTAATGGGCTGGATCTGTCTGAAAGAGACACACGTCACTCAACTCCCATTCTTTTTACTGAACTCAGTCACGTACCACACCCACTGCAAGGAAGACTGGGAAATATAATCCTAGACGGTACATGAAAATAAGACAAGAAAATGGATTTTAGATCACTTAGTGCTTTCTGCCATACCTGGACTTCTGTTCTGCCTGGGAGGAATTCTTCCTCCAAACCTGTATTTCCCGCTGCCAAACATGTGACATACGCTGCCAGATCTGCTCGATGTTAACTTCTCCACAGCCGTGGCTGTTGACTATTTCAGTCCTCCAGGTTGCAAACTACAGAACCTAACCTTAGTTAATTTTAGCTAAAAACAAGTTTATTAGAAAGATATCAGCTATCTCACTGAATTGACAGGAAGGCTGGAGAATCAGGCTCGTCAGGTTCAGAAGACAAGGAGGCACTAAGGGACATTGGTCAGCCAGAAAGCCGGGAAAGACACACCTAAGGGGCAACGTTGCTGGAGTGCTGCTGGCCTCCCGGGACATTGACACTGGTCATAAGTGTTCTGAAATGTGCCTTGCTTCTCTGAGACGCTCCCTCCAGATTCAGAGTCCTGACAGGGCCACCCCACTGACTGGTTTAGATCCTGTGTTTGAAGCCAGATTGTTAGGATTCAGGGAAGGGAAATTACTTCTGTCGTGGGGGATAGAGTTCTGTTCCTTGCTGTAACCGCCATAACAGTGGAGTCTGTAATTACAGGACGGGGCTCAGGTGCACTAAAAAAAAAAAGGAAAAAAAGACAGAAATCCTTTGTGCCTGCTATTGTAGGACACCCTGATGCCACGTTAGATTCACCGACGGCCCGCGCCAATTCTCACTGATTCCAGTTGGCCACACTTCTGGACTGTGCCTTATTGCTATGCCTAGACCATGCCTGTTGTCCCTCCTGGGATGTATTTTGATCACTTTCGCCAGTTTATTACCCCAATCCACCCAGCAGCCTGTGTGAGACTCACTCTGGCCATTTTGATGCTAGCGGATCTTTTCAGGTCCTATTCCTACAACACTTGGCGTTGTTTTGAGAACTAAATTCAGACCTGGGACCTATGTGATAAATCAGCATGGCCATCACCCAGACATTTGACCCATCTCCTGTGGGGTTTTCTCATCTGTAAAATGAATAAGTTGGCTCAATTCCCATTTGTCTCAAAGGGACGCCGAGAGTCCTAACAAGATGGTGCTTCGAGATATTTGGAACGCAGGGTGGCATTATCACATTATTATTTTCACAAGCTGTTCACCTGGAGGGAGAAAATAAAGAGTGGAAATTTAATGCCAGAGAGATTTTTGGCACTTTGTAAATTCGACATTAGGTTTGAAGGCTTTTGGAATTTTGCCTAAAATTTTCAGTATAAAGCATCTAAAAGCTGTATTTTTCTGGGCTTGTGATATTCCCGTCCCCGGGGATGGCATTAAGCATTTGTGAGGGATGAACTGTGCCAGACCCATTTTCCAATGTCCCACCAACAGACACGAAAGCGCAATGCACGCTCTGTGAACTGCTGCTGCACCTCTCACTTGTGCCAGCAGCAAAGCGGTGGGAGGATGGGAGGGGAGTGATCTGCACACGCACGCGTGAAGGAAGCTCCCTGACACCCGGGCCCTTTGGGGTTGGGCATTTTCTATTTGAGTGGTCAGACGGACCCTAACTGAAGGTCATAGAACCTTTTTCAGACCTTTCAAAATCACCCACATCAGAGTACTCTTTGTTTTATTTACTTATTTATTTACTTATTTACTTACTTACTTATTTATTTATTTATTTATTTATTTATTTATTTATTTATTTATTTATTTATTTATTTATTTATTTATTTATTTATGTGAGGAAGATCGGCCCTGAGCTAACATCTGCCAATCCTCCTCTTTTTGCTGAGGAAGACTAGCCCTGGGCTAACATCCATGCCCATCTTCCTCTACTTTATATGGGACGCCGCCACAGCATGGCTTGACAAGCAGTGCGTCGCTGCCTGCTGGTCCCAACCGACGCAGCGGAGCCTGCGTGCTTAATCGCTTGCGCCAGCGGGCCGGCCCCCACGGTACCCTTTGAAAGAGAGCTACTGGTTGTGCAAATGTCACATTTGCCAACTAAACCAAAGAGTGGGCTAATTAGAAGCAGGGAGGAGAAGCATACACTTTCAGAACTTCATTTTAATGATTTTGGAAGGAAGAGAAAGGCAAGAAAACGTGTTGGGATCCAGGAAAGCATTTATTCATGTGATCATGAATAAATAATAAAGCACATATTCATGTGATTAAGCTATGTGATCACAATTACACAGAAAGGTTCTCAATGATTTCCTTTATTTGGACCAGAATCATTTTCAAATACATAGGCTTCCACATCTGTGCCTAAATACATATTTATGTATATTTTAAAAATAAGAATATGCCATTCATATTTTCGAGTAAAAGGTATTAATAGAAATTGTTCAGTGTAAACAGCTAAAAAGTACAGCTTTGGACATGCTTACTCTTAGTAAATACATTTTTCATCTTCGTAAAGAGCAACAAATCTGAGCTTTGTCAGTGGAAAGGAGCTGCTTGCATTTTAAAACAAAGTGCAATGACCACTAGTTTATCTAAAACTGTTAGGAAATGAGGCTTCTCTAAGGGCTAAGATTTGGTGGTCCGGGCCGCTGGGGCCCAGATTCATTTCCCAGTCAGGGAACCACACCACCCGTCTGTCAGTTGTCATAGTGTGGAGGCTGCGTGTTGCTGTGATGCGGAAAGCTCTGCCACCGGTGTTTCAAATACCAGCAGGGTCACCCAGGGTGTACAGGGTCCAGCAGAGCTTCCAGACTGAGACAGACTAGGAAGAAGAACCCGACCACTTACTTCCAAAAAACTGGCCATGAAAACCCTCTGAATAGCAGCAGAGCATTGTCTGATACAGCGCCAGAAGACGAGAGGATGGCGCAGAAAGACCGGACAGGGCTCCACTCTGCTGTCCACAGAGGCGCTGGGAGTCGGAATCGACTCGAGGGTACTAACAACAACAATGTAAATGAAATTACCAATAATGGCAGGTTATTTATTTTTTTTCAGTCAACATATTTTGAATGACAAAGTTTTAAAATCACATTATAAAATTTGCTGTCTCATTTTAGAAAATATAGACAAAGTTTAAAAAATACTTCTCACTCAATTTGATAGACAGAGACCACCATTGTTAATATTTTGGTGAGTTTTCTTAGAATTATACACATACACTAGAGATGATATATATGTTTATCCCTTAAGAAATATTTCCAATATTTTGAATTTTGCTTTTTAAACTCATTGTTTTAATTTATATGTCATTAAAATTCCTTACAGTCTGATAGTTTAATATGAATATTTGTATAATATTAAATCCTATAGATATATGAGCTGTAATTAATTGAACCATGCCACTATTGATATCAACAGCATCAACATTGGGGATGTTTATGTATTTTTACATTTCTATTTCCTTACAAGAGATTAACATAAGTAGAATAAAAATTTTTATAAAATTTTGTAAGGATCTTGATACATATCGTCACATTTCTGGAGCCGTTTTGCCAATACCATTAATTTGATAGACTGAAAGCCTCAGGTGTTTTGAATCAAATTTCTTTTTTAATTATTACGTTTTAACATTTTTGTTTTGTGGCTATTTTAATTTATTTTGTGAATTATCTGGGTATGTTTTTGCCATTGTTTTATTGAGGTTTCATTGTTTTTCTCAATTGTTTGTATAAGCTCCTTAAATATTATGTATATTAATCTTTTGCCTTCATATTTGTGGGAGATATTTTCTCAAATTATATGTTTATGTTTATGCTATTTCAATCTATAGAATTTTAAATAATTATTATTATTATTATTTTTTTCTTCTTTTCTTTTTTTTTTTTTTTTGTGAGGGAGCTCAGCCCTGAGCTAACATCCGTGCTAATCCTCCTCTTTTTGCTGAGGAAGACTGGCTCTGAGCTAACATCTATTGCCAATCCTCCTCCTTTTTTTTCCTTCCCCAAAGCCCCAGTAGATAGTTGTATGTCATAGCTGCACATCCGTCTAGTTGCTGTATGTGGGATGCGGCCTCAGCATGGCCGGAGAAGCGGTGCATCGGTGCGCGCCTGGGATCCGAACCAGGGCCGCCAGTAGCGGAGCGCGCGCACTTAACTGCTAGGCCACGGGGCGGGCCCTATTTTTATAAAATAAAATCTAGTTACTATCTCTGCTTACCTATATATTTTTCTGGGTATTTTTTTAAGGTTTCCACTTTAACATTTATCTCAAGTTCATTTGAAATTTTGGCATAGGTAGGAAGAGAAGCAATAGTCTTATTTTATTCCCTTACCTGAGCACCATTTACCAACCAATCCTTTATTCTCCACTGGTTGGTGACATGTTTATCACATGTTAAAAATATATCAATTAGAATCTCTTTCTGAACTACTTTCCTGGTTACATCTGTCAATTCTAGCAGCTATATCAGACGGTCTTAAATATTATATATATTTTTATAGATTTTAATATCTGGTAGAGAAATTCTCCACTTCATTTCTTTTCATGTTCTTGGTTAGTCATATGCATTCCAGATAAACTTTAAAATTGTGTAGTTAACTTCCAAAACAAACCTTTGACAACTGTAATGGAATTGTACCAAATCTACAAACTGATATGATAAAAATTGATATCTATGCAAATTTGTTTTTCATATTTAGGAATATAGCATACACAGATAGATATGGGTATGGATATAGATTACATATTGGGAAAGATTTGAAATTTCATTATATATATTTCCTACTTTTTAAAATTTTTAACAAGTTAATATTTTTTAACATGCTGTAACCATCTGTCACTCAATAAGTCTAAAAATCAGCTATATTGAAACTAACTTAAAAAAAATTATTTTATTGAGGTCATATTGGCTTACAACATTGTGTAAATTTCAGGTGTACATCACTATAGTTAAGTTTCCATATAGACTGCGTCATGTTCACCACCAACAGTCCAGTTGCCATCCATCACCATACACATGTGTCACTTTACCCCTGGTAAAAGGTAAAAAACCACTAATCTGTCCTCTGTATCTATGTGTTTGTTTATCTTCCACATATGAGTATATGTGGAAATCGTATGGTATTTGTCTTTCTCTGTCTGACTTATTTTGCTTAACATAATACCCTCAAGGTCCATCAATGTCATTGCAAATGGCACAATTTTGTCTTTTTTATGGCTGAGTAGTATTCCATTGTGTATATATACCACAATTTCTTTATCCATTAATCCATTGATGGTCACTTAGGTTGCTTCCACATCTTGGCTATTGTGAATAATGCTGCAATGAACATAGAGGTGCATATATCTTTTTGAATTATTGATTTCATGTTCTTTGGATAGATACCCAGTAGTGGAATAGCCAGATGGTATGGTATTTCTATTTTTAATTTTTTGAGAAATCTCCATAGTGTTTTCCATAGTGGCTGTACCAGTTTGCATTCCCACTAGCAGTGTATAAGGGTTCCCTTTTCTTCACATCCTCTCCAACACCTGTTATTTCTTGTCTTGTTAATTATAGCAATTCTGACAGGTGTAGGGTGATATCTCATTGTGGTTTTGATTTGCATTTCCCTAATTATTAGTGATGTTGAACATCTTTTCTTGTGCCTGTTGGCCATCTGTATATCTTCTTTGGAAAAATATCTGTTCATATCTGCTGCCCATTTTTTGATAGGGTTGTTCACTCTTGTTGTTGAGTTGTATGAGTTCTTCATATATTTTGGAAATTAACCCCTTGTTGGATGTATGATTTGCAAATATTTTCTCCCAGTTGGTGGGTTGTCTTTTTGTTTCATTCATGGTTTCCTTTGCTGTGCACAAGCTTTTTAGTCTGATGTAGTCCCATTTGTTTATTTTTTCTTTTGTTTCCCTTGTCTGAGTACACATGGTATTCGAAAAGATACTGCTAAGACCAACGTCAAAGAGTATACTGCCTATATTTTCTTCTAAGAGTTTTATGGTATCAGGACTTATAGGCAAGTCTTTAATCCATTTTGAGTTAACTTTTGTGTATGGTGTAGGATAATGGTCTACTTTCATTCTTTTGCATATGGCTGTTCAGTTTTCCCAACACCATTTATTGAAGAGACTTTCCTTTCTCCATTGTATGTTCTTGGCTCCTTTGTCAAAGATTAGCTGTCCACAGATGTGTGGTTTTATTTCTGGGCTCTCAATTTTCTTCCATTGACCTGTGTGTCTTGTTTTTCTGTCAGTACCATGCTGTTTTGATTACTATAGCTTTGTAATATATTTTGAATTCAGAGAGTGTGATACTTTCAGCTTTTTTCTTTTTTCTCAGGTTTGTTTGGCTTCTCAGGGTCTTTTGTTGTTCCACATAAATTTTAGGATTCTTTGTTCTATTTCCATGAAAAACGTCAGGGGATTCTGATTCGGATTGCATTGAATCTGGACATTGCTTTAGGTAATATGGACATTTTAACTATATTTGGTTTTCCAATCCATGAGCATGGGATATCTTTCCATTTCTTTATGTCTTCTTCAATAATGTCGTCTAGTTTTCAGTGTACAGGTCTTTCACTTCCTTGGTTAAATTTATTCCTAGGTATTTTATTCTTATGTTGCAATTGTAAATGTGATTGTATTCTTGATTTCTCTTTCTGCTAGTCTGTTGTTCGTGTATAGAAATGCAACTGATTTTGTATGTTTATTTTGTATCCTGCAACTTTACTGTATTTGTTAATTATTTCTAATAGTTTTTTGCTGGATTCTTAGGGTTTTCTGTATATAGAATTATGTCATCCACAAATAGTGACAGTTTTATTTCTTCCTTTCCAATTTGGATCCCTTTTATTTCTTTTTCTTGCCTAATTGCTCCGGCTAAAACTTTCAGTACTATGTTGAATAAGAGTGGCGAGAGTGGGCACCCTTGTCTTGTTCTTGTTCTCAAAGGAATGGCTTTCAGTTTTTCACTGTTGAGTATGATGTTGGCTGTGTGTTTGTCATATATGGCCTGTATTATGCTGAGGTACTTTCCTTCTATACCCACTTTGTTGAGAGTTTTTATCATAAATGGATGTTGGACCTTGTCAAATGTTTTCTCTGCATCTATTGAGATGATTGCTTGATTTTTATTCTTCATTTTGTTAATGTGGTATATCACATTGATTGATTTACAGATGTTGAACCATCCCTGCATCCCTGGAATAAATCCCACTTGATTGTGGTATGTGATCCTTTTATGCATTGTTGTATTTGATTTACTAGTGTTTTGTTGAGGATTTTTGTATCTACGTTCATCAGCGATACTGGCCTGTAATTTCCGTTTTGGGTATTGTCCTTGTCTGATTTGGTCTCATGGTAATGTTGTCCTCATAGAGTGAGTTGGGAAGCATCCCAATTTTTCAGAATAGTTTAAGAAGGATAGATATTAAGTCTTCTTTCAATGCTTGGCAGAATTCACCAGAGAAGCCATCTGGTCCTGGACTTTTGCTTTCTGGGAGGTTTTTGATTACAGTTTCAATCTCCTTACTGGTAATTGGTCTATTCAGGTTATCTATTGCTTCTTGATTCAGTTTTGGGAGGTTGTATGATTCGAAGAATTTATCCGTTTATTCTAGGTTATCCAATTTTTTGACATATAGCTTTTCATAGTATTCTCTTATAATCCCTTGTATTTCTGTGATATCTGTTGTAATTTCTCTTCGTTCATTTCTGATTTTATTTTTTTGAGTCTTTTTTCTTGGTGAGTCTGGCTAAAGGTTTGTCAATTTTGTTTATCTTCTCAAAGAACCAGCTCTTAGTTTCATTGATCTTTTTTATTTTTTTATCTCTATTTTGTTTATTTCTGCTCTGATTTTTATTATTTTCTCCCTTCTACTGACTCTGGGCTTTGTTTGTTCTTCTTTTTCTATTCTTTTAGGTATGGGGTAAGGTTGTTTATTTGAGAATTTTATTGTTTCTTGAGGTAAGCCTGTGTTGCTATAAATTTTCATCTTAGAACCACTTTTGCTGCATCCCATTACAGTTGGTATGTTGTGTTTTCATTTTCATTAGTCTCCAGCTATTTTTTGATTTCTCCTTTGATTTCTCCATTGATCCAATGGTTGTTCAGTAGCATGTTGTTTAGTCTCCACATATTTGTGACTTTCCCAGCTTTTTTCTTGTAGTTGATTTCTAGTTTCATAGCACTGTGGTTGGAAAAGATACTTGATATGATTTCAATCTTCTTAAATTTATTAAGGCTTGCCTTATTCCCAAAATATGCTCTATCTTTGAGAATGTTCCATGTGCACTTGAGAAGAATGTGTATTCTGCTGTTTGGGGATGGAATGCTCTATATATCTATTAAGTCCATCTGGTCTAGTGTTTCATTTAAGTCTACTGGTTCCTTATTGACTTCTGTCTGGATAATCTATCATTGATGTAAGTGGGGTATTAAGGTCCACTACTATTGTTGTGCTGCTGTCAGTTTCACCGTTTAGATCTGTTAATAGTTGCTTTATATACTTTGGTGCTCCTGTGTTAGGTGAATATATATTCATAAGTGTTATGTCTTCTTGGCGGAATGTCCCTTTTATTATTATATAATTCCCATCTTTCTCTCTTGTTATCTTTTTTTCTTGAAGTCTATTCTGTCTGATATAATCATGTCTACACCCACTTTCTTTTGTTTGCCATTTGCTTGAAGTATCATCTTCTATCCCATCATCCTGAGCCTATATTTGTCTTTGGAGCTGAGGTGTTGTTTCCTGAAGGCAGCATATTGTTTGGTCTTGTGTTTTAATCCATCCAGCCATTCTGTGTCTTTTGATTGGTGAATTCAATCCATTTATATTTAGAGTGATTATTGATATATAACGGCCTAATACAGCCATTTTATCTTTTGTTTTCTGGTTGTTCTATATCTCCATTGTTTCTTTTTCCTTGTATTTCTATCTGCCATTTCAGTTTGGTGGTTTTCTGTGATGTTTTTCTCTTTATTTATGATTGGTGACTCTGCTCTGATTTTTTGTTTTGTGGTTACCGTGAGGTTTGTATAAAAGATTTCACCGATGAGATAGTCCTTTTTCTAATAGCCTCTTATCTCCATCAGCCTATGCATGTTCTGTCCTTTTCCTCTTCCCCTTCTACCTTTTTGTTGTCACAAATTATTCTCTTTTGTGTTGTGAGTTTGTGACCAAATTGTAGTGGTTATAGTTATTTTTGATGCTTTCTTTCCCTTTATCTTTTATGTTATAATTAAGTGTTTACTAACCTATTCTGACAATGAACTACAATTTTCTGATTCTGTCTATTTATCTCCTTGCTCAAGAGTTTGTAAACCTTGCTTTTTTGTTTCAGGTAGGAAGGCTCCTTTCAACGTTTCTTGTAAGGCAGGTCTAGTGGCAATGGACTCCTTCAGCTTTTGTTTGTCTGAGAAAGCTTTTATTTCTCAATCATATTTGAAGGATAGCTTCACTGGATATAATATTCTTGGCTGAAAGTTTTTGTCTTTGAGTATTTTGTATATATCATTCCATTCTCTCCTATCCTGTAGGGTTTCTGCTGAGAAATCTGCTGAAAACCTGGTGCGGGTTCCTTTGTAGGTGATTGTCTTCTCTCTTGCTGCCCTTAATATATATACATTTTTTTGTCATTGACTTTTGACAGTTTTAATATTATATGCCTTGGAGAAGGTCTTTTTTCATTGAAGTAATTAGGAGTTCTATTGGCTTCATGTACTTGTAAGTCCAGTTCTTTCGGCAAGTTTGGGAAGTTCTCAGCTATTATTTCTTTGAATAAGCTCTCTGTTCCTTTCTCCTTCTCTTCTCCCACTGGGATACCTGTAATACTTATATTGCTTTTCCTAAGTGAGTTGGATATTTCTCAAAGAATTTCTTCATTTTTTTTTAAATCTTAGTTCTCTCTCCTCTTCCACCTGAATCATTTCTAGGTTTCTATCCTCAAGTTCACTAATTCTTTCCTCTATATGGTCTGCTCTATTTTTAATGCTTTCTACATTATTTTTCATCTCATTAATTGTGTTCTTCCTCTACAGAATTTCCATTTGTTTTTTTTAGAGTTTCAGTCTCTTTGGTGAAGTACTCCTTCTGTTCATTAATTTTAATCCTGAACTCATTGAACTGTTTTTCTGATCTTTCTTGTAACTTGTTGAGTTTCTTCACAACAGCTATTTTGAATTCTTTCTCAGAGTGTATTCTGTGACTTCCAGTTTGGTTTCTGGAGAGCTGTTATTCTCCTGTTCTGCTGTGTTACTGTAATTCTTCATGATATTTGATGAATTGATCCTCTGCTCATCCATTTGTGGTAGTAACCACCTTTCTTATTTGGGTATGGCTTTGGTTACTTTGGTTCTGAGTTGCTTCTGGTTGTATTTGACAGCCTGCACTTTCTACCCTCCACTGCCTCTGCCAGGGACATTGTCAGTGCCCTCCTTGTGCCACTTGTGCCTCTGGGGTAGCTGTTGCCTTGCTGCTTATGATGTTGCTTCAGTCTCAGGTGTCACTACCAGGGCCAGCAGGCTATAAGCACTACCATTGCTTTCCATGTTTCTCCAGTGGCTCTCTGCAGGCTTTCCACAGGCTCAGATGCTGCTGCCTCATGCACCACCTGTGCTGCTGCTCCTGGGTTGTCTGTGGGTGCTGGCTGCACCACTGCCAGGAGTGCTGGGCTCACGGGTGTTGCTGTCCCTGCTGGGGGCCCAGGGACCCAGGGAAATGTATGCAGCTCCCCCTGCTAGTGGAGCTGGTATCAGGAGTGCTGCTACTGGGGGATGGGTCACCGGTTCTGCTGTGGTTCCACCTGCCACCGCTAGGAGGGAGCAGTGGCTAAGCTGGGAGAGGTTTTTGTTGCTGCTTACTGTGAAGCCTCTGGTATCTGGCACTAGCTGGTGTGTTTTGAAAGCTCAGGTGAGGCTGCCCCACTCCAGCCAGGAAAATCTGAGTTTTGTACACTATCCTCACTGTTGGAAAGATTTGGCCACTGCTGGGGGAATCGGAGGGGGTGCGCACACTGGATCTGCTGGGAGATGGGCAGGGAGCAAGCCAATCCTGCCTTCTTGCCCCCACTGCAACTGCTCACATATGAGCAGGCTGGGTCCACTGGGAGATGGGCAGGGAGCAAGCTGCACCCACCTTCTTGTCCCTGCCATGACCACTCACAGGCGAGCAGGCTGGGTCCAATGGGAGACAGGCAGGAAGCAAGCCTTGCTTGTTTTCTCACAGGCATGTGGGCCAGTGTGAGGATCTGCACCCTGGATCATTGCTGCCAGGGGAGGAGGAGGGTGCTGCTCCCCTAGTTCCACTGCCTCCCGGAGGTCCAGTCTACCCACCTTCAGATGTATGGATGCATGGATCTCTTAGGCATCTTGTTGTGCTGTGTAGGGAATCCTCTGTTGGTCAATGGATGTCTGATTGATTGTAACTTAGAGGGGAGAGACAAAGGTAACAACTCACTCTGCCGTGATGCTGATGTCACTCCCCAACTTTTCTTACTAAGGTTCTTCCTATTAGAAATAGGTTCCTTCCTTCCTTTCTCCATCTCTAAATGGTTATCGCTAGAATATAGAATGCAATGAATTTTTGTATGTTGATTCGTATCTGTTTACCTTATTGAAATCTCTTATTAGTACTTAAGAGTTTTTCAGTTGATTCTTTTGGAGTTTCTAAGGATGTAATTTTCTCATCTGCAAATAATAATAAATATGCCTCCTTCTTTCCAATAGTCTTATTATATTGACTAGAAAATCCAACCCAAATAATATGGATTGCCTTATTATCTTAATTTGATGTAATGACTTATATTCTGGAAATTAAACATTCTTGCATTATGATATAGTCACTGTTTGGTTTTAATGGGTAGTTTTTTTAATAAATTGCTTTTTATGTCTATATTGTGGTATTTTATTTAAGTTTTTTCATCTCTGCTTATAAAACAAAATTCATCTGTAGTTTGTGATGTTTTTCTCAAGTTTTCAATCAGGGCTATACCAGCATCATAAAATGAATTAAGAAGCTTCCCAGATTTTCCTTTGGCCTCTAATATTTATACAGCATGGTAATTGCATGTTCCTTGAAAGCTTGAAAACTCTTCTTAATAAAACTGTTCATACATGAAGTCTTTTCTTATAGGTTTTTTTTTTTTTTATATAACATTTTCATTTCTTCCTTGGTTATTGGCTATTCAGGCTTTCTACACTATCGTAAGCTAACTCTGGTGCTTATTTTCCAAGTTATATCAGTGAATACTTTGAAATTAATTAGCATATTATTAAGGTTATTTTTATTTAAAAATTTCCCTGTATGTTCTTTTATTACTTTTTATACTTTTAATTTTAATTTAGTTTTTCTTTTTATAATAATCAGCCATTATGTTAATCAATTCTGCTGTATTTTCTATTTAATGCATTTCAATGTTTATAGTTAATGTTTACTTTGTCTGTTAACTTTAGGTGTAATTTGTTGTTCCATTTATTATTTCTTCAGTTTAATGCATAGTTAATTTATTTACTTTAATGCATTAATATTCTAACAACAAAATTAAAGTTTTGAATTTGCTTCTAATTCAGATTTGTCCTCAATCTAATAAGCAGTATCCCCATTTTCTTTATCTTCTAAAAATTATCTAATTACATATTTTTTCCTTTGATTCAACTGTTATTTAGAAAAGCATTTAAAAATTTTAGTATAGTGAGAAGTACAAAAATTTTAAATATTAAAAAATAATTTCTTGTTTGTTAAATTGAGGCCATAAAATATACCCTTTATAGGTTTTATTTTGAGTTATCTGTCTAGGGATTGATATTTTTTTTGGTTTCATATACAAATATGATTAATTTGTACCAGCATTCCAAGGATGCTTAAAAAGAAGTTGTGATCTTTAGGGCACAAAGTGTTACTATATTAGTTAATTAAGTATTCATATTCTTTACCCCTACTTTATTTTTGTGTTTCCCTGATAAATAACAGTTACAAAATTTACTCCCCACATTTCTGAGTCATTTTGTTTTAAGTGATCATTTGATGAGCAGCATGTAGTGGAATTTTGTTTTAAACAGAAAAAATTGTCCTTTTCTTTAATCAAGCGCTCATTATAATAACCATAATGACAAACTATTATTGAGTTTGATCTTCTCTTGCCTTGTTTTCTGCTTTGTGTTTCTCATACTTCATTGCTGTTTCTTTTGCTTTCTTTCTCTTATATGAGTGAATAATATTTTGTTTTATTTATATTCTCACATGAATTGAAATGTACACAGTCAATTTTTATTCTATTGGTGGTTAATTATATATCTAAATTTAAAAATAAAAACTGGAAATTGCACCTTTGGTTTATCCCTCTACAGTACTGAATGAATGGTCACTCATTTAATAAATATTTATTGAGTAGCTACTCCTTGCTGGACACTGACCTAGTCTTGGGAATGCCACAGAGACTAGCATGGACAGCGCCCCTAGGCTCTGTAATTTCTCTCTTCTCTCATTATCCCCTCCCCCACTTCTCAATCTTTATTAATATAATCTGGGCCGAGGAACCCAGATTGCAGTTTATTTGTCTTTTTTTTATACTTTAAAACTTGTCTTTCAAGAACTATTTTCTGACATTTACATTCAGTTTTGTGACCTTTTAACAATACTTAATTAGATTTAATGTATATTTTGTAGTTTTATTTATTTTTAACCCTTATTTATACTACAGTTTCCCCATTCTCATTTTTTTTCTATTCTAATTTTTTGAGACAGGCAAAAAGATTATTTATTTACTGGAATATCAGAGAATATCTTTTATAGCTTTTGTGCATGAATTCTAGTCTAATAGACTTCCAGTTTAAAATGATGCCTAGCTAGTATCCCCTCATGGAATTACATCTCATTTTTCTTTAAAATACTTATGAAGTCACAGTAAAAGATGAAAATGCACATCAACATTGAAAACCAGTGCTGGCTGACAGCTTTTGCCAGGGTCTTAGAGGAATCTCCCCAACAATAGAGTCAGTGAAGCTGGACAACCTTGAGGGCTGATCCACATTTCAGCTCCAAACAAAGCAGCCTCAAAATGTGACTTGGCAAGGAGAGCAGGGAGCAGTCTCGCTGTGGGGAGGGTACTCCTACTCGGTGGGCAGAGGACTGTTGCACTCTACCCCTACACACACACACACCACCCCATCTTTCTGTAATCCTATCGATAGCCTGTTTCTCTCTTAGGCTTCCCTATGTCAGCAAAATGCCACTGAGCTTGTCAAGAGAGAACCCTGGAAGTCATCCTTGATTCCTTTCTTTCCTTACCACCATCCCACCTTCCCATCCACATCTCATCCACCACGAAGTCCTGGTGAGTCTACCTTCAAAAACATCCGTTAAATATGTAACTTTTTTTCATACCATTGCCAGTACCCTCGCCTAAGCCACCATCGTCTCTCGCTGGCTCACCACCATAGCCTCCTACGCCGAGTTCCCTGCCTCCTCCCACCCAATCTCCACAAAGCAGCCAGTACAAACTTATTAAAACCTGAATTGCATCACACCGTCACCTTACTTCAGTGGCATCCAATTGCACCTTAAGTAAAGTCCAAACTACTTACCATGATGTATAAAGTCCTACACAGTCTGGTCATCGTCTCTTCACATTGCTTCAGCCATACCAACCTTCTGTCAGTTCCCTGAACACACAAAGCTCTTTTCTGTTTGTTGTTTCTGCCTTGGGGCCTTAACATACCCTATTCCTTCTGTCTAGAGTGTTGCTCCTCCTCCTCTTCACCTGTCAGGCTCCCCCTCAGTATTTGAGTATTAGCTTAAATGGCAGCTCCTAATAGAAGTCTTCCTCAACTACCATTTTTCTCTCATACTACACCCTATTCTTTTTCCTCCACATGGTTTATCACGATTTGTTATTATCTGATTAATTTATTTTACTTGTTTGTTGTTTGTCTCCCCTATGAAAGCCCTATTGGGCAGAGACCATGACTAGGTTCATTTCTGTCTATGCCCAGGGCCTGCCAAATAGTTGATTTTCAATAAACATTTCTTGAAGGAATGAATCAGAGGATCCATCAGATACTTTAACTATCAGAAAACAACAGGTGGCGAAGTAAATGGTGCTGGCATATTTCAATTTGGCAGCATTTTTTACAAGTAACGGGTAAGAGAGAGGGAGAGTCTTGGTAGCATTCACACACATGACTGTGGTCTTTTTATGCTCCACTGGAGTAAAGTACCAGAGGATCCACCAGTGGGGGTAAGAAAAGATCTTGCCACCATCCAACAAAGTCACACTAAGCAATTGCCTCCTAACACCAAATATGGGCGTGGAGCTGTGCTTCTCAAATTAATGTTTTACTCACAGACCCAAGAAGAAGACAATGGCTTTGCTAATGGGGGACTAAGTAATTTGGAATAATCTTCCCACTGAAGACAACTACAAACGGTGGATAACAAATAATGCAATATCATGCATCTGTAAAAAAAGGAATGTAGAAGATTTTAATGTACTAATATGAACTATCTCTGGGGTATATTGTTGACGGAACAAAAGAAAGGCGCAGAAAGGTGTATATATATATGTGTGTATACTGCCTTTTGCATAAGATCAGCAGGAGATGGGTGATAATAAATAAATATCTGTACTGGATGTTTTTATTTGCCAAAGAGAAATGAAAAGATAAATCTAAGAAACTAACAAAACTACAGAAATGATTACCTCTATGTGGATAGATGGAACATGGTGGAGTGGACAATGATGAATATGAGACCTCTCTGAATATATCTTGTTTTAAAGTTTTGACCTTGGGATGATGTAAATATATTCAGAGAATAAAATCAAATAAAAAAAAATTAGACAATGTCTAAAAATGGAAAATTAATGGAAATAAATGAATCTAATTGTATGTGCCATAACTACACAGAGAAAAGAATTATTTCAGGTGACTGCAGGACGTAGTATTTTTTATTTATTTTTTGTGAGGAAGATCAGCCCTGAGCTAACATCTGCCAATCCTCCTCTTTTTTGCTGAGGAAGACTGGCCCTGGGCTAATCCGTGCCCATCTTCCTCCACTTTATATGGGACGCTGCCACAGCATGGCTTGACAAGCAGTGCGTCGGTGCGCGCCCGGGATCCGAACCCGCGAACCCAGGGCTGCCGCAGCGGAGGGCGCGCACTTAACCGCTTGCGCCACCAGGGCATAGTATTTTGACTTTCTTTAAAAGAATACTATCTGAGGACATGTAGAGCTGCAAAGAGATCTTCAGCTTCACTCATTATTGGTGTTGGTATTATCATATTGGAATTACTTCACCACTGCAGTAACTAGAGTTCTTTACTCTAAACATAGATAACTGATAGGAAAGAATTAAGTGTATATTCTATTTTTCCAGTATGAACTATATTTTTGGGCAACCAAAATTTCAAGCAATAAATATGATAAGAATGATATAATTAGGAAATCATAATTTTGCAACCCAAATGAAATAATAGATTCAGGCAATGGTCACAAATGGATGAATCCACAAGATAAACGGTTGATGGGAAATTGTACTAAAGAGGCATGAGGCTGTCATCACCTGAACCCACTGATTGATCAATTCCAGCACCAGTAAGATTGTGTCCCCTTGACATAGTTCAACCCAGATTACACAGCACCACCTATGACGTATCCCTGTGAAAACAGTAAAATCCAAATCTAATCAAGTCTTTGTGGCTAACTTCCATTTACAGGAAATATAGCAGATGAAGACATAAGTTAACTGACCTCTTAAGAAAGCCTACAGAAAAGTTGTGAATGTGTGATACCTGTCAGACAACTGACCCAGGTTCTTTAATAAATCAATGGAATGAGGTACACCTGAAATCTATCTAATGTTATAAATGAATGTTACCTCAATAAAAAAATAATAATAAAATAAAAAATAACATCAGATTTCTGTGCCTATGTGGACATTGATGGATTCAAGCTACTAAAGGATAAAAACTAGGATAAAAATTACATGTATGCAATTACTTGATAAATGTTAATCAATTGTAGAACATTTCCATCATAGCAAAAAGTTCTATGGGAAGCGCAGAAGAACAACAAAAGTGTCAAAAAAGAGCCTAAGAAATTAAAACTATGAAAAAGTCAGTGGAAGTGTTGGAAGAGATAGATAAAAAATTTCACAGAGAGTACAACAAAAATACAAAGGAGAAAGGAAAAGGGAAGATTTGTCTAGGAGGTCCACAACCAAATTAAAATGATGTCCAGAAATGGAATCAGAAAGAGAGGAAATCATTTAAGAGAGAATGTCCCAGTGTTGAAGGACAAACTTTTCCTGATCAAATGTCTCTGTTCATGGACCAGCATAAAGGATGAATTTGACCTATATCAAAGTACTCCATTATAATGTTTTAGAACACCGGGAACAAGAAAGTTCCAAAATATTCCAGGGGAGGAGTGGAAATAGACGACATGAAAATGTAGAAATCCAAATGATTTTGCATGGATTTCTCAACAGCAACACCAGAGCTAGGAGAGAATGGAGCAACACCTTCAGAATTCTGAGGGAAAATTATTACTAATTTGGAATTCTATATACAGCCCAAAGTTGTCAATTTTGTGGGTAAAATAAGGATATTTTTATACACATACAGGCTAGGACTCAAACATTTTACCTCCTCAAACACTCTTTCCCAGGAAGCTCCTGGAGGAGATGTTCTACTTAAACAAGGAGTAACCTAAGAAAGAGGAGAATTGGGATTCTGAAACTGCATGATCCAATTCAAGGGAAGAGAAGGAAAGGGGAAAGGGAGAAGGATGAAAGAGGAAAGTGGGAAGGAGGAAGGGAAATAACAGCCCGAAAGTGATGAGAGGTTCCAGAATGGCAGCTCTCTACTAAAGATAGAGAGCAACAAGTGTGTTTGAAGAAGGTGCAAAGTGTCTTGGAGAGATGTCCTCAAGACATCGAAACTGAGAGAATCCTGATGCATTTGAATATATGGAGAGGAAATGTAGACAACTAGAGGAGAATTTGAAATTGAATTAGAAAGACTTGCCTAGAAAACTAAGTCAATAGAAAGACAAATTTTATTAACTTCAGGCAAAACAAAGAGTTTGGTAAAAAAGAAAAATATAGTATCCTGCGTGGCCACGCAGTGAATCGATTTCATATAGCCAAACAAACGCAATTAACACTGAATATTGAACTAACAATACTTGGGATAAAAGTATGTTGGATGGATGGGGGCAATGGGAAGTGTGTGTGTCTATAATCAGGGGGTAGTGGAATATGTGTGAGAACTACATCCTCATCTTCCATAGCTGGAAATAAAGAAATAATGCCAGATCCTAAAAATCAATAAATAGCAATATAATGATGTAATTTAGACATGGAAGTAAAATTAAAGTGTGTTTGCCTCTGTGGAACATGAAATGTGAGGAAGGGGGATTCAGAGCGCTGTTGTACATCATCATAAATCTTGTAGAACAGTTAAAAAAATGTTAATTAGCCAGCCTGTGTGCATCCTACAGTACAATAGGTACTCTAATGGATACAAACATGCAAGAGACATAGGTTTTGCCTTTATCAATAATAAATTCAAGAAAGTACAATAAAGTCATAAACAGAAAAAAATCAGTGGAATAAAAAAGAAGAAAGAGGAATCTACTCTAGATTGAACGAGACCTAAAGGACATGACAACCAAGGACAATATACGGGCCTTTTGAATCCGGACTCAAACAAACCACCTGAGACAGTCAGGAAGACTCGAGTGTGGATAGGTATTAGATGACACCAAAGCATTGTGATTACTTTCCTTAGGTGTAATGATGACATTATGGTTAGGCCATAATTATTTAAGAAAACCTCCATGTTATTTAGAGAGGCATATTGAAATTCTGGGGGTACAATGAGCTGATGTCTGAGATTCACCTTAAAATAATTCAAAGAGAGAGAGAGAGGGGAAGGGGAAAGGAAGGAAGGGAAAGGGAAAGAAGAGGGTGGGAGCGAGAGATACTTTGTATCTTTATTCTCTATTATTGTATGTTTCAAATTTTTCATAAAAATAGGTAAGAACATTGAATTTATAACCTGGTGAATTTATAACAGAATCTTGGCTAGTTGGTTAGTCAACTGAGACGAATATTTATCCCTTATTATAAGTGCTATATATCTCTTTTGTGTTTACCAGTCATTCAGTATAAAGACATTAGGACTATAATGCTTTTTTTTCCTTTTGTGAGGAAGATCAGCCCCGAGCTAACATCCATGCCAATCCTCCTCTTTTTGCTGAGGAAGACCGGCTCTGAGCTAACATCTATTGCCAATCCTCCTGCTTTTTTTTTTTCCCCAAAGCCCCAGTAGATAGTTGTATGTCGTAGTTGCACATCCTTCTAGTTGCTGTATGTGGGACGCTGCCTCAGCATGGCTGGAGAAGCGGTGCGTCGGTGCTCGCCCGGGATCCGAACCCCAGCCACTAGTCAGGGCCGGCCCTGTGGCTTAGCGGTTCAGTGCGCACGCTCCGCTACTGGCGGCCCAGATTCAGATCCCCGGTGCGCACCGAGGCACCGCTTCTCTGGCTATGCTGAGGCAGCGTCCCACATACAGCAACTAGAAGGATGTGCAACTATGACATACAACTATCTACTGGGGCTTTGGGGAGAAAAAGGGGGGGAAAAAAAAGGAGGAGGATTGGCAATAGATGTTAGCTCCGATCCTGTCTTCCTCAGCAAAAAGAGGAGGATTGGCATGGATATTAGCTCAGGGCTGATCTTCCTCACAAAAAATAAATAAATAAATAAAGGGGCATCAAATAACTATCAAGATAGAGAGGGAGGAATTACTTTACTGAAATCTAAAAGATGGGAACCCAGAGGTAGGACTCAGGATTCTATGTAGGACATCCATAGGAATGTCATGAGTCTAGTGTTTGTCAAGGGCTTTCAGCCACACAAGGCATATGTTTAAGTGCTAGTTAAACAACTAAAACAGCCTTTTAATATAGTACTGGTTACTCTACAACATTATACATATTTTCAGTTTTGTTTTAGTTTCAATTTTATTTGCTTATTGGTATATCATTATACAATGTACAAGGATGTCTGGGAATTGGGTCATATTTCAGTTTGGCTTTGTTTTAGGGAATTGTGGGATGTATATAGGGTCTCCATTCTAAGAACACCAACCTTCCTAGGGCTGTGCAGATTTTCTCATTCTGTCTATAGCTTCCCTCCATTATCCTCTCTGGAGTTGATTGCCAATAAAAGAGCATCTTCTCAATGACCATCTCATCTGATGTTTATCTCAACCATATAATGATGTCTGTAATCAACATCTCTTTGTGTGGATTGAAAATAATAGCTGTTAAGCAATCTGTCATCAGGGCCACCTGATAGCCAATAATTAAAATAATTTTTCCTATTTGGTTGAGTTGTTTTGGTACTTTGTAGACATGACTTGTGTTAAAAGACTGCGCTTTCCTGCTAAGCTACAACAAATTCTAGCATTACCCTTGAAGTTCCTTCCTTGTTTGACCAATTGCTATGACCTCTTTAGTAGAAAGAATGACCTCAGACCCCTTGCCCAGCCATGTTCTCTATGTGTAGATGGGTACCAAATCAGAAGGGAAAACATTTATTCTCAAAAAGCCTGGTCAGACCATGCAAGAGTGTCCTAAGGCCTTTGTGAACTTACGTAGATAACAAGACCTACTCCATCCATTCACCTTGGTGGATACCAATGTTTGTACAGAGGCAAGAAGGTATGGAGGTGAGGGGGTGGTATTGAAATCACAATTTTGTTTCTTGCTCTGGCCTTCGCCTGTTCCAATCGGAGGTCTGAAACCACACTGAAATTCTGATAGGTCATTGTTGACAATGCCAAGTAGCAGTCTGTGTGGAGGAATTATAAATGAGGCAAAGAGCATGTGGTTAATGCAAAATGGCTCTCAGACAAATAGGAAGCACATGCCTTTTCTCCCTCTGAACCCCCTTTCTTCTCTTTGTTGTCCTGGATGTCAAATTCCCTGCTGAGCTTTCTCGAAAGCCTGTTATTCTCAGGATACCTTTCAGAAAATTTGACTCAATGGTTATTAGATGGAAAATAATTCTTTCTCTGTCTCTCTCTCTTTCTGTCTCTCTCTCTTTCTCTGTGGGAGAGAGGGAGGTGAGAGAGAGATTGCGAGAGAGAAACTTCTTTCAGAGAATTATTTTCTTTAGAGGAAAGTTAAAGTAACACAAGGGACTTCAAAGAACCAAGGTGCACAAAGATTAGAATTAGATTCATGCTTAGAAATCAAGGTCAGAAGCTACAGGGCAAGATGATCATGGGTCCATACCAACTCCAAAGACACGGGACCTGCAAAGAGTCCCGTGTCTCGGGAGCTATGTGATCATCCATCTTGAATGGATCACCTGGTGCTGGACAAGGTGGACAAGTTATTCAACTACTCTAGGACTCAGTTTCCACATTTATACAGTGAAGAGGGTGGATTCCTTGCTCATTAGGGTCTTTGGGAAGTGCTACTCTGGTGGCTTCATGTACTAGGGCAAGTAGCATGCTTCTAAAACCCACCAACATTTGTTTCAACTGCATAGATAAATGTGGATTACTTTTATCTTACCACCAGGAGAATGTCTGTAGTTCCATCTCTGTGTCAACAGTAGATGACAAATACTGATTTCATCAAGTTGATTTGGGGTTTTCAATGAGCTCTCACGAGCTGAAACTGCTAACATGCTGCTTTTAAAATATCCCGCTTTGTATGGTGAAACAACTTTGGAAATTGTAACTTGAGAATATACAGGTATTTGTTTATAGCCTACCTTTTGGCTGAGATTTGAGATGACATTTTTCTTACAGCAAAACTCTCACGTGGTGCACCATGATTTCTAATTTTATTTGTCTGCATATGCTGCAGAAAGTTGAAAAATTATTCAAATCCTGCCAAAATATATTTAGAGTTATTTTTCTATTACTGAGATTTCCACCTTCAAAACATTTTAAAGTCTTCATATAGAATCGTTTGGACCTGAGAAAAAAAGAATGAGGGAGACCAAGTTTTTGTCTTCACCCAGAGAAGCCTGAAGTCGATTTTAGAGTCTTAAACTACAATCGAAAGTCTAGGCTGGAAACAGATCTCTGTGTGACAACTTGCACCGCCTGGTCTCCATGGGTGTTCCACACCATGTCCTGTTGGAACAGACGAGTTAGAAACACTCCTACTCAGCATCTTAGGATGCATCAGAACCAGACCATTCCCGGAGGGAGAAAGGTCGTTTTCTCCTCCTTATCTTACCTTATCAGAGTGTTCTTTTGACAGCTGACCCGAATTCAGGCTTCAGAGATAGAAGTGGCATGTATCCTATGGCACCTTTCTACTACCCTAATGATTCCAGGTGGAAGTCACACCCCACATAAAAGAGTCCAAAAAGAAAGTTTACAGCTGCCCCAGAATTGTTCTCCTTATTCAGTTTCATTCCTGGTTTCAAAATAACTGAGATTTGCCCTTTTAAAAATGTCATCCTCAGCTCTCTCTGCTCTCCTGCCCCCTCGGTCCTTCCTTTGGCTCCTCCCACTTTTGCTTCTACCTCCAGCAGGATCCTCTCCGTCCCTGCCGGCAAAAGACCTGAGAATCCTTCCCCGTCAGGCGTCACGCTGTCAGGCAGGGCCCACTTTCAGTTGTCACCAATCGCTCAGCCTCTGCACCCCCCAACCCCGGTGGCGTGTGCTTTATAGATCTCTACAGCCATGTCGTCACTGCCTGTGTTATGACTTTATGTGCTATGTCTTCCTTTTGAGATGTCAGGTATGGTTGATCTTGGCCTTTGCATCTCTCTAAGGATATTTGTACATAAAGATATCCCATAAGAGCCAGCCCTGATGGCCTCGTGGTTAAAGTTTGGTGCTCAGCACTGCATGGCCTGAGTTTGTTTCCCAGTTGCAGAACCACACCACTCGTCTGTCAGTTGCCATGCTGTGACAGCAGCTCGCATGGAAGAACTAGAAGGACTTACAACTAGGATATACAACAAAGTACTGGGGCTTTGGGGAGAAAAAAAAAAACGAGGAAGAGTGGCAACAGATGTTAGCTCAGGGTGAATCTTTTCCTGAAAAAAGAAAAAAGATATCCCATAAAATTATTTGAATTGAATTCACTATAATTTAATCTTCCTTAACATGTAATTAATGTTGTTCTTGCACATGTCAATGACCAGGGGAAAAAACGTAAGTGAAAGGAGGGTTAAATGGGAAGTGGAAACGGTCCGGGTTAGAAACCTCAGGGACTGTGTGTGCTTTCCCACGTTGTGCAGTTACATTTCACTGCCTCAGCCTCAATTTCCAATGATAAATAACGTCTTTCCTGAGATAGGAGGAAAGGAGAAAACAACCAATGCTTGGGGGCGGAGGGTAGGGCCTTTGCTTGGTGCTTTAAGACAGGCATTACCACTCTCTCTCTTTTTTTTTTTGGAGGAAGATTGGCCCTATGCTAACATCTGTTGCCAATCTTCATCTTTTTTCTTTTTTTCTCCCCAAAGCCCAGTATATAGTTGTGTATCATAGTTGTAGCGTTGTAGCTCTTCTATGTGGGTCACCACCTCACCAGGGCCTGATGAGCAGTGAGTAGGTCGTGCCCAGGATCCAAACCCATGAACTCTGGGGCAGCCGAATTGGAACTGTGGGAACTTAACCACTGCACCACCAGGCCGGCCCCTACCACTCTCATTTTTTTGTGAGGAAGATCAGCCCTGTGCTAACATCTGCCAATCTTCCTCTTTTTTTGCTGAGGAAGACTGGCCCTGGGCTAACATCCATGCCCATCTTCCTCTACTTTGTATGGGATGCTGCCACAGCATGGCTTGACAAGTGGTGCGTTGGTGCGCGCCCAAGGATCCCAACCGGTGAACCCCGGGCCGCACAGTGGAGTGCGCGCACCTAACCGCTTGTGCCACCAGGCTGGCCCCCCCACCACTCTCATTTTTAAGGGAGGTGAAGTCACTTGCTCAGCCCGTCACAGTCAGTAAGGGCTGGAACCAGAATCTGAGCTCAGGGCTGTTGGATGCCAAAGGCCCCGCTCTCCCATCATGCTGCACTCACTTCCTGCACAACAGTGACTTTAAAATGTTAAAGAAGAAAGGAAAAATGTGCAGACACACCACTGTCAAGGAAAGCCCAGCTTTCTTTTATAAGTTTGCTTCCATATTCCAGAGGCCACAGACTCCCTGTGAACTCTAAAAGGGCGGGACTCATTTCCAATCAACTTCCTCTCAACGCTAAGGCCTTCCACCCTCCCGTATCCAGAATCATCTTTCCCCATGTCACTGCACCCTCACCTTCTTACTTCTCCCAGGGCTTTGCTCAAGTGTCACCTGGTCAGCAAGACCTTCCTGTCCACTCTTTGTAAATTAGCCACCCCATTCCCATCCCTCCTTCCTTCTCTGCTGTATTTTACCTCAGACCCTTCACCCTGTGGGAAACATTTTGATACATTGTTTCCCTGTTAGTGCCTGTCTTCTACTCCCTGGAGTGCAAGCTCCAGGAGGACAGGCACTTCTTCCGGTTTGTCCACTGATGTATCCTCAGCATCCAGAAGAGTGCCTGCCACATGCACGTGGCAGGTTCCCAGTACGTATTTCTTGAATGAATGAACACACACAGAAGAGATGATTCTACAGCTCACTTAACTGATTCAAAATTAGCGCTGTTGACAGTGCCTCAATGACTGGAAAATTCGGAGTCATATTTTTTCCAATTTCCTTTCCTAAAGTTGAGAAGTTTCCTGTCCCTGCTCACCCTAATACTTCCCAAACCACGTCCTACAACTCCTTTTCTCTTGTTTTTGCCCACAGGCAGCTTTTATCACAAGTCACCCACATAGACCTAGAGGTATTAATACTAGTTGCAAAATTTCTTGCAGCAAATCATACGTGTCACTCCTGGGCTCCACATTGTCCTAATGATACCACTGCATACAATTCAGCACACAGTTTAGAGGTTTAAAAAAACTTTCATTACCAAGATTTCTCCCCATTGCATAACTTTACTACCCAAATAGCTGACTCTGGGAGCATTTTTTAAGTTAGAAGCAGATGGAATAATAAAAGAAATGGGTGCTCTGCCTTTGCTTGCAGAGCTCTCAGTCCTAGCCCTATAGATCAGGTCCACACCTGAAGCCACACTTGACATTCAAAGCCAGAAGTGCAGAAGCCTCCACAGAGAACAACACAGACGTGTTTGTAAAGGACCCATAACATTGACAGGCAAGCACCAGAAATAGTGAAGGAGATTAAATGCATAGGAAATAAGATCTAAAAAGTAAACGTCTGTCTTTTAAAATAAACCTGGTTCGCCCATGCCACATCTTTTTTGGAATGAAGCTGGATGGGCATCTTGTTACAGTTAATTTTGGAGACCTTTTTGTATTCACCCCCGGTTCACCTACTCCAGCACACATTGCATCTCAGTAATTGCCACCACCAGAGTCTACCAGATGCTTTAGCCAGAAACCCCAGAGTCTGCCTCTCTCCGTTACATCCAAGTACCAAATCTTATTGTGTTTTTTTTTTTCTTTTCATTTTTTAAAAATCTACTTGGCCAATACTCCAGGGAAACCCTGGATTACTGCAATAACCTTTAATTTGGTCTTCTCCCATTGCTATGGGTTGAATTGTGTTCCCCCAACAGATATTGAAATCCTGATCCCCAGTACATGTGAATGTGAACTTATTTGGAAATAGGATCTTTGCAGATGATCAAGTTAAGATGAGTTCATTAGGCTGGGCCCCAATCCAATATGAGTGGTATCCTTATAAAAAGGGGAAATTTTCACTCAGAGACAAGCATGCACACCTGGAGAATGCCATGTGAACATGAAGACAGAGATCTGGATGCTGCACTTACAAGCCCAGGGAACACCATGGGTTGGTTGCCAGCAACCGCCAGAAGCTAGGAGAGAGGCATAAAACAGACTCTCCCTCACAGCCTCAGAAGGAGCCAATCCTGCTGACCCCTTGATCTCCCACTTCCAGCCTCCAGAACTGTGAGACAGTTTCTGTTGTTTAAGCCACACGGTCTGTGACACTTTGTTATGGCACATTCAGGAAACTAAATCACCCATCTTCTCTTCTGTTATTGTCTCAAATTCTTTTTAAATTTTAAAAAGGTATGCAAGTAGTACATTCCCCTCATAAAAACTGGAATGGTTAATTATAATGCATAGTATTTATAGAAAGGTTCTTTCCGTGTGCCGGATACTCAGTGCTTTCCATGTGATTATTTCATTCAGTCCTTACATCAGCTCTATTAGTATCTTCACTTCACAGATCAGGCAAGTGAAGCACAGCAGGCTGAGTGACTTGTCTGTGGTCACAGGGCTGTGATGTGAGCTGGGATTCAAAACCACACCGTGTGGATCCAGAGTCCGAGAGCTCGACCATCACGGCACGGCCCCTTGGATTACCATTCCCCAACGTGGTGCCCTCCTCAGGCCCCCAAAATAACTGCTGGTGGCTTTATTTATTTATTTATTTGTTTGTGAGGGAGCTCAGCCCTGAGCTAACATCCGTGCTAATCCTCCTCTTTTTGCAGAGGAAGACCGGCTCTGAGCTAACATCTATTGCCAATCCTCCTCCTTTTTTTTCCCCCCCAAAGCCCCAGTAGATAGTTGTGTGTCATAGTTGCACGTCCTTCTAGTTGCTGTATGTGGGACGTGGCCTCAGCATGGCCGGAGAAGCAGTGCGTCGGTGCGCATCCAGGATCCGAACTGGGGCTGCCAGTAGTAGAGCGTGCACTTAACCGCTAAGCCACGGGGCGGCCCTTGCTGGTGGCTGTAGTGTGTGATGTGCTGCATTTGCGTGTCTGTGTGTACAGGTACATGCATATACACGTCTCTATGGAAAATATGCAGGCTTAAAAAGCCCTAAAAGGACCATATGTATCTTTCAGTAACTTGTTTTTTCTCACTTCATTAATTTGCCTTAAACATTCACCCATTTTAACACACCTGCTTAGTAATCCACTGTATGAAGCGTGTGTTTTTAAAACTACGTTGCTTTATCTCATGAGTACTTAAATTTGTGTGCTAAGATGAGGGCAACAGCTTTCCTCATCCCCGGAATGCTTTCCCAACAGCGGCAGAGGCAGGAAGATACACATCATGTCTGTGGGATGGGGGCTTGGGGAAGGAGGGTGAGGAGGGGTTGGTGGTGGCTGCTGGTTCCTTCAACATCAGTTTCTTTTGAGAATAAGAAGGATTTGGGCCTGGACCCCCATATTTGGGATTCACATTTAACTAGGTTTCACTGGTTGAGTCAATTAACTTCTCTGAGCTTTATTTATTACTTTTATTTAGAAAAGCAGAGATCATCGTTCCTGTCCTTCCTTGTCATAGAATTTTCTGTGAGAAAAAATAAATTAAATATAAAAATGGTTTGTAAACACAATTATTGTTATGGTTATTATTAGCTTCACACTGTTTCCAGGTGCTAGATGCCGGAAATATGGTTTTATAGTCTTTGGAATACAAGCCATTCTATGGGATAGTTTTTATTGCCTTTGTGGACTTGCTGTAAGAATTAAATGAGGTGATATATGTGGAAAGACCTCAGGATGGTATCTGGAAAAAGGCAAGCTCTAGTGAAATCTAAATTTCTTCTCTTCCCTCTCCTCTTTTTTTTCATACATTCACTGCATGAGTGGTCCTTACCACCTAACTTTTTGTTGGAAGTTCTAAGATTTACCTTCTCATGATACAAATTCTAAAGATTTATAATGAGTCAGAGACTTTTCAAGCCTTCTGATAGAGACAGCATTAAATTGTTATTTAATTTTAAAACACATGGTTTAGTGAATTCTTCATCGATTTTATGAACAAGATTATTTGGCTGACTGCACGTGTGTGTTTGTGTGTGTGTGTGGACTTTGCTCTCTCAAAACCGTCCAATTCATCTGCATAGGAAGACACATCCCTTATGTCTCCATCGTTCGGATCTCGCTTGTCTCTGGTGGTCTGAGCTTCAGCAGGGACTGCTGTACCCTTTAGCCCATGTGAGCGTCACAGGGAGCTGCACAGGTGCTGCTCTGAGGAATGGCATTGACAGCAGACACCGCCTCTGTTCTCTCAAATTAAGAAAAGGATACAGATGACTCTCTGCATACAACACAAAATTAAGGCAAAAGAGCCAAATTTGAAGAGACGCCCATCAAACCGTGGCAATGGCTCTGCATAGGCATTTACCACACCAAGAAGAGAGAACTGTGTTTCTCATTTCCCTGGCTCTGCAGCTGTTATCCTGACATCTTTGTCAGGGTTCCTGCTGGCATTGCATTTTTCATACAACGTGAGGTGACCTGTGCCCTGTGAGTCCTTTCTGGCTCTCTGAGTGGGTCACTCTCACTGTGGGATGAGACTTCCTCACAGTGATCCATAATTGTCTGCAGGCCATTCCCGATCTACCATAATGTATTTCTGATGCACACAAATGACCACAGAATGGTTCCTCCCCTGAGGTGGCCTTGGCTACCTTTGGGGGAGTGAACTCCCATATATTGAATCTCAAAGTAGGTTTAAACATACGCTCAGGGGTTCAGGGGACAATTGTAAACCCATGGGGGAGGAAGGAGAGCTATAAGTCACCTGATCTAGCTACCTCATCCCCTTGAAGGAAGATCTTGGGGCCTGGGGGTCAGAAGCGGGGGCTTCAGAAGGTGATTCTGGGGGTGTTCTCTCCTCCCGTGAGGCATCTCCCATTTGCCTCCTTTTTCTGCAATTTAATCTCTACTTTAGTCTCAATATCTCTTCCCACTCCTAAGAAATCTGCGTTTTTAAGCAATACCTTAGTAGACTGTAAGGCAGAGACCCTTAGAAGACCACACACTTTGAGAAACGCCAGCCCGGTTCCTTAGTGTGGTGTTGGTGGACTTCCTGGCCTTTCCTGGCCTCCCCTCCTGGCTTCCTCTCTGCTCTTCTCCTGCACACTCAACCCTCAACTTCGTGCAATTATCATTTGGCCCCAAATGAACTCAACATTTTCCAAACACATGGAGTTACATCAAAATTCAGGTTCTTTGCACTGACTCCACTGGCCTGCTCTCGCCTTCAGGCCTTACAAAGTCCAACTTCCCCTTGTCAGATGGTGTCTTCACAGCCCCCTCCCTGCCCCTGTGCCCCCTCTGCCTTCTTCCTCCTCAGGTCATAATGCCTCATCTCTCCCTCTGCTGGTCACTTCTGTACTTTGCATATACTTCTAGTGTCCTTATCACACTACTGAAAACCCAACTCACTTCCTCCTTGAAGTGTGTCCTGCTCCCCTGAGATATGCTCTCTCTTTCTTAAATATCCATGGCATGTCTTCTTAACCTGCCTTACGTCACCTGTCACATTCTATCTTAAAACTGATAAGAGTACACATGTATACAGCACTTGCTACGTGTCAGGCCCTATTCTAAGCACTTGATATAAATTAACTAACTCACTTGAGCCTCACATCGACCTTCGGAAGTAGGTGCTACCATTTCCCCTCGCTGCACCGGCAGGGAAATGCAGCACAGAGAGGCTGAGGGACCTCTGAAGTCACACCACTACTAAGTGGCTAAACCATAGCCCGAACTTAGTCAGTCTGGCTCAGAGACTGTGCTCCTAACCATTACTCTGTGTGGCCTCTCTCTATACTTTGTATTTTTGTAGTTATTTGTGTACTTGTCTTATGACTTTTTTCCTACCATCTTTGCGTATCTTTGGCTTCTAATGCATGGTAGGCACTCTCCAAACACTTGAGAAATGGACTTGTGTGGGAATGACTTTTTTTAGGAGGTCCTTGAACTCCAAATTTTGGAAACCCTTAGGAAAAAACTTCCAACATATCTGGGAGTGGAATTCCAGTGGTGGTAAAGGGCAAAGCATAAATCCCTTTTGGCAGTTTTTTCATGATTTTTCTTCTCCTGCATACCTTTCCAAGCAGTTTTCATTTTCATTTGTTTTACATTTTCTTAAGATATGTTCACACTTATATTTTAAACGATGGAAAGAAAAAGATCACTTGCAAATGCCAACTGGGAAGAGTGTTTATTTTAAACAATGCTGTTCCGGTTCAGCGGCTGCTGTTGCTATGCTTGCATATTGGTTGCTAGGGAGAGTGAGGGGAATTAAGCTTGTGATGTCAAGACGACAAGTTGCTTCAACCTTACGTTCTATTGGCTAGGATTTTTCTGGGATGAGGAATCCTCAACCTCAAGCAATTAGAAAGGTACTTGGTCTCAACTTACAGAAATAACTCAAACTACAGAGAGAATTATTATAATCTAGTTGTTTTCCAAGGGTAGAAGGAAATCTGGTAGTTAATACAGATTCAGAACTTGGACAAGAGCTTTTATAAGTTTACATCCCCTCCAAAGGATGATATAAACCATTACAGAAGGCTAATACCAGTGTTGTAAAATGAGAAAAGGAAAAGCTACCTTTAATATCAGGATATCTTATCTTTCCAAAAAAGAATTTGTTTAAATATATCAGTTGCCATATCAACACAGATAAAGAGACTTCACCATTTTAGAGATTGTCCCACTGTGAATGTAGATTTGTAGATTCCTGTTTGTACAGGAAATATTTGTGTGCACATATCATGATTTTACCTGTATTTTACATACCAACTCATTCAATAAGAATTCCTTAAGCACTGACTAGTCCATGTACAATATTGTCTTAGGCAGGAAGGCAGGGTGACCAACTATCCCCATTTGCCTGGGACTTTCCCAGTTTTAGTACTGAAAATCTCGGTCCTGGGAAACCCCGAAGTCCTGAGCAAACAGAAAGAGTGGGTCACCATATAAGGGGAAAACAAAATAAGACTAAAACAGTCTCCAAAATCTTTCATCATGGCTAGGAAAACAAGTTGAACACCCAAATAAATAATCAAAGAACACAAATAATAAAATCTTGCATTTATTGAGTGCTTGTGAGGTACATTCTATTATTATCCCTGTTTTAAAGATGAGCAAGCTGAGACACGGCGAGGGAAATAACTAGTTAGTGGAGAAGCCAGAATTTAAACCCAGAAAGTTTGGCTTTAGAGCACGTACTACGATAAGTACTGTATGGGAAAGTTCTCCGAGGGGAGACATTGGGAGGAGCACCAGGGAAGACATCACAGAGGAGCTGAATGACTACACCTTGGCTCTGAAAAGTGAGCAGGACTAAGAGAGTTAGGAAGAAGAGTGGCATAAAAAAGGGGAAATCACACAAGCAGTGGTCTGGAGGAAAGAGCAGCCCACGGCTTCTCTCTCCAGAGAGGGAAGGAGTTAGCCTTGGGGAGGACAGAGTCCTTTCTCTGATATCGCACACAATTGAATGCAAAGGCAGAGAGAGAGAAAGACAGAAAGAAAGTAGTTTTCCCTGGAGAGATTTAACCAGTCTGGTCAAAGAAAAGCTCACCTACTAGGCGAGAAAGTGGGATTGAGGCTAGAAGAAGGGAGTGGAGGTTTGCAGGCTCCTTTCTTGAGCTGTTTGAGGAATTCCATGGGCCTCCAACAAGAGGATTCCTGAGCAGTAGGAAGAAGCTGAAATTGGACATCAATAATTTTTAATTCTAACATAGCCATATTATGAAAAATTCTGGAAAATAGAGAAAAAAGAGAGAAATCTTCCATAAAACCCAGTATAATTTTAGGTCCTCATCTTTTGTGTTTGTTTCTTACACACTTAGAGTCATGGTGTACCTGTATATCTGAAACCTGCATTTGATTTTTATTTAATTTATTATTGTAAGTATTTCCCATGTTATTGTGTAGTCTTTATAACCATCATTTTAACAACCAGATAATATTCCGTCAAGGGTATAATCCACAATTCCCTTAACCATTTTACTTTGCTGATATTCAAGTTTCCAATGTTTTCCTTTCAGAAATGAAGCCAGAACATCTTCATGCTTATATTTTTTCCCACAGCCTAACTTGTTGTCATATGGATTTTATATCTCCTTCTTTATCTGCCATGTGGCTATAAGGCAACAAGATTCATTTTTCACACAAACATACACATCCTAACAAATCCAAGTGCATGTTCTCTCCTTTAAAGAAGCAAAAAGTATTTCCTTGGAGAAGTATTTACTTATTTCACTGGCATTTCTAATTACTATGAATTTTGGATTTTTTCCTTCTTTGTAATTCCTTCAGATAGAGCCTGAGTCACACAGAAAACTTAGCCTTGTATCTTGTCTATAGCTTCAACTCTTATTCTTCAACCATGTCACACCCTGCTTTTTAAAGGACCTGGCTCTGAATAACACTGGGCTGGATCCAAATACTCGTTACTACCCAGAAGAGTTCACCTCAGAAATTCCTGCCTCTGCCTTGCAGCTTCTGACAACAGCCCATCCCCCGTGTCTCTCTCCTACCCTTATTACTCCGTGGCTGTTGCTCTTTGAGTTTGTTGAGACCTCTGGCTCCTTGATTCATCTTGTTTCTTCAAGACTTTAAACTAGCTCTTGACTTTGGCATTTCACTTCACCACCCATCACTTCATCCTCTCTTGCAGACCATACTCTCCTTCCTCACCTTTCTACTGCCCCATCCTGCTGATTCTAATTCCTGTGTCAGTCCATCTGGGTGCCTTCTCCACTCCCACACCTGGCCCAGAGGCCTGCTGGGGTTGGGTAGCAGAGGGACACCTTACAAATGTGGGCTCCCACCAAGCTGCCTCCTCAGGCCTGCTCAGTAATTCTTCTGTCCCAGGACCATCCCTGATTCCTCTCTCCCTGAGCTCCTGGCTCTTGAACAACAACTTTTTTGTTTGACCACACAGAGAAAACAGAGGCTGTCAAAAGTAAACTTTTTGACCTTTCCACTCCACACTTGCAAATTCGTCTTTATTTAAATCCTGCCTTCCTTCCTTCTTTCCTTTCTGAAAGGAAGTATTGTTCCTCTTCCTGTCCGATGCTAATCCTCCCACCTTCCACTGATACCATCCATTCCAGATTCCTCTGGGATCGTGTCCCATCAATAATATGTTCTCTTTCATTTCCATTGGCTCCTTCTTTCAACATGGAGATACACTTAAGACTTTCCCATTTTAAGGGTGAAAGGAATACAGATTTGTATTAAGTGCCTACTATATGTTGGTTACTTGAGAACATATTATGTCATTTAATTCTCAGAACAATTTTATGAGTTAGGTGTTATCCTCATTTTTCAGATAAGAAAACCAAGACACAGAGAGCTTAAGTTTACTAATGTTTTAGGTTTGTAAACTGGCTTGATCTAATGGTGAAACCATGAATGCTACCTCCATTAGCCCACTCTTCCCATTCACAACCATATTTGTTAATTAAGTAAAAAATTGCTCACTTAAATTCCACTTCAACATGGTTTACTAGTGAGTTGTCTATGTGGGGACTATTTAAAATGTATCTACACACTGAATATGCAATCAGTAGCTTCTTAACCAACCTAGAGCACACTTTACTAATCAGCAATACAGAAAGAACCCCACTGACCACTTGTTTCATTAACTACCCACTTAACTTGTGGGTATTAATCACCATCTGCAGCAACCTTTTCCAGAGGAAAGATAATATGTGTATGACTAATAATAGTCAGTGGTATGCTGGTGAATGTCTAACAATTGCTCTCCTAATACAAGTCCTTGATTAGCAGTGTCTGCCAATTTCTATGATGTAAATACTCCCACCATGAGGAGTATTTAATAATGGCTAAGTTTAATAATTGTCTTGAAAAATTCCTAAAACTTTAGCAATCATAAGCCTCTCTGAGCTGGTCCCAGCACACAACTGAATTAGCTAACAGTTCTTGAGTGCTTACTAGTTGTTGTCCCCACCGCAAGTGCTCGGTGGCTTTATCTCAGTCAACCTGACAACACATTGTGTCCATTCTACACACGTGGAAACTGAAAGATTAAGTAAATTGCCCAAGGACATGCCATAAGTGTGGAAGTTGAGATTGTACTGGACACCTAAAAATGCTATCTCCTTTTATAAAAAAATATGCGAATACTTCACTATTTTAGCCTTCTTTATCTCTAATAACTTAGAAGGAAGTGGTTTGAATTTTGTCATCATATAACTTATGAAAAAAATGTATGTTTAGAATAAATACGTAATTCTCTACCTTAGCTCAGTGAAGTACCAGGAAGGCAGAAGTCTGGTGTCTGGTGTTTTTGTGTACCTAATGTTTAGCTCAGTGCCCAGCATGCAGCACAAACTCCCAAGGAATGTTGGGAGAATGTAATATAATACTCCTTATCTCTTCATTAAAAGTTCTCTAAAACCTCTGTAAGGTATGTAAACGTATTTAAAATAATTAAATATTTTATGTTTATATCCCTTGACAAAATAATACCACTCTTGGGAATTTATCCTTAGGAACTAAGTCAAAAGGAGGGAGAAAAAAAGCTACATAAGCAGAGAAATAAAACATACATAAATATCCAAGAATAGTGAAACAGTTAAATTATAGTACATTTCTTTAAATGAATTTTGTGCTGCCAATCAAAAAGATAAGAAGAAGTTCATTTAGCAAGATGGAAAAATAAAGCTGATACAAAAGTCCATCCATGAGTTGATCACGTAACACAGGGGGCCAAGTTACAGAGTGGCTGAAAGTACAGGCTGTAGATCTGGACCTACCAGAACTCAATTCCAGGATCTTTTGACTTGCAACGCAACTGAGAGCAAGTTGTTTGACTTTCCTAAGTCTCGGTCTCCCATATGCTGAGAACAATGCTCTCAGAGTCGTGGTGGGGGTTAAATGAGCAAGTATGGACAGTGCCCAGGACAGCCCTGGCACACTCATGTCTTACCTCTGCGTATGGGCAAGGGCCAGCAGAGAACGTGGACAAAGGAAAACAATTGATGCTTTTGGGTGGAGAGACTGTGGATTAATTTTTTTAAGTTTTTAAAAATTTGTATGATATGTGTATATAATAAATAACAACTAATAGAAAACAAAAATCACTTTAAAAATATCCTACGAATTCAGTTTACCTCTAATTTGGACTTCCTTCAGTTCAAACAAGTGAGGTCGCTCAGTTTGTACACCGTGCTTCCTCTCAGGGACCTCATAAGCAGTCCTGATGCTTCTGTGCTTCCCGCTGCTCATGAACTGTTGAGACTGCCACCATTCCCTGGTTCACCCAATTTCTACCAACAGATGTGGAATTAGATTCATTTTCATGCTACAAGGATACACGTAGAGTCACGCTCATCTGATGATGATGATGTTGCCCGGTCCTTTGGATTCCTGCTCACACGTGGTAGGTATCTTGTAACCTTCCAGATTATCGGGTCACACACTCCTGTTTCTCTTCTTCTCCCTTGTTCATCTTCGTCTTATCAGACTGAAATTGGTAAAGATGAATTAAAGGGACCTGCATTTTCCCTTGACCTGCAAACAACTTGGAATGTTTCAACACCTAAATCTTAGTTTAAATAATTAAATAAAAATAAATAAATCTTATTTAGGTGAATACCCTGCTGGATCCACAGTGCAATATTTGGATCACAATTTTACTCAAAGCAAAATTGTTGGGTGCATAATATATCTGCAGTCATTAAGATAGATTTCCATGTAGCAAGAATCAAAAATAATTATCTTGGTATGAATTATTTTCAGGGGGCCAGCCCGGTGGCGTAGCAGTTACGTTTGCACATTCTGCTGACCTGGGGTTCGCCAGTTTGGATCCTGGGAGCGGACCTACACACAGCTCATCAAGCCAGGCTGAGGTGGCATCCCATATAGAAGAGCTACACCTCTACAACTATGATACACAATTATGTACTGGGGCTTTGGGGAGAAAAAAGGAAAAGGGGAAGATTGGCAACAAATGTTAGCTCGGGGCCAATCTTCCTCAAAAAAAAAAAATTAAAATTTTCATGCTTTAGGGCCTCAAGACTCAGAGAAATTTTTAGAGAGAATAGTCTTCTGAGTCTTCAACTCAAACAGAAATAAAATCCCTGGTCAGTTAAGCTCAAGGCTTGTCGCCACCTGCTCTGTTGTGAGAGAAGTGCTCTGGGCAAGCCTGGTCTGCTCACCTTCCTCTTATTAGTAGGCTCATTTAATGAAACCAAGGCAGGCTTTCTGCCTGACCAGGGCAACTCCTGATGAGAATAAAATTGGTGGGAGATGAACAGTTAACAGCAGGAGATACATGGGGACAAGAAATAAGAGAGCCATGGTCAAACTGAAGAATATTGCTGTAGTATATTATATTTGACATTTACTGCTGTGTCTAATAATGCATCCTTACTTCTCTCCAGCAGCCGTGTTACTCTATTATTTTAAATCTTGGAAGCTTTTGTTTTTGAAAAGTGACAAAAATCTCAGTTCTCCATTCCTCATTACGATGCATATTTAGTTGTATTTCTCCGTTCATTGTATTTGAATGAATGTTGCCATTCAACCAGAGGAGTGCTGGCAAACATCATGTAAATGGCTAGGCCTGGCTGTTCCAAGGTATTTAAAATTCTATCGTTGTTTCCAGAAGCCACAGACAGTGGGTTATTTTTCACGGACAGACAGTGCATTCTTCTCTTGGGGTTTTTATGGACAGACTGTATAAAATGATAGCACGGTGAATGGCATACCAGCTCTACTCTATCAAGGACTTAAATCAGCTGTTTCAGATGGAAACTCCGTGTGGTGGAGCACGTTTCAAATAGGTTTGCAGGTACAGGCTGTAACACAAACTTTCCGCATCCTTTGTGATTAATTCTCATGAAAGGTTAATGCCATTTTTTACAATAAATTAGAGCTCAGGTGAGGGAGATTTCAGGTAATGTATGTTCAGGTGGTGACCTGAATAAAATCGATAAGATTTGCATGCCAGAATTAAAATAGAGGTGTGGTCCGTCTTCAGAATGGCAAGGGTTTGGCTTACCGAGGGGGGTACAGCAAAGGTGCATCTTCCACTTGCCTATTGATAGTCCTTTCCATGTTGCGTGAGAGTTTTTATGATCTTTCTAATACCATACGTATTCACTAAAGCTCATTCCACACTCTCCTTTCCTGAAAGGGAGGTCTCTTTACTGTAATTGTTTAAAATTAAGTTCTTTTAAGGTTAATTTGTAATGAACCCTAACTTAATCATAGTCATTAGAGCTTCCATTTTGTTGATTCTTTTTTAAACCTGTTGGGGAAAAGTGGTTAAACCAAAGTGATTTCTTAAAACTGTCTCTAGGAGTGTGAAGAAATGTCTGTTTGCAGTTAATGATCCAGAAAATCAAGAATTACCCCCAGTTTGCCAATGAAGAATATTTTTTATCAGTTTGAAATTCTTTTCAATGGAAAAAATTCACATGGAATTAATTTTTATGCATAGCCTTTAAAGCAAACTTAAATTCCCAGCTACCCAGGTGTGATGTGTGAGCCAGATCTCTTTTGAAGTCATATTTTTTCTGAGAATCCCAAGTTCGTATGTAGATTCTCTTTATCCAAAACTATTATGGCTGCACTTTTATAATTATTAGTATTTAATAACCAGATTCATTACTCAATAAATTATAATAGTGTTATATAGCATACACCAATACAGTTTGTTTTAAATCATTGAAAAATCTCAGCATTATATTCTACAGGCTTCCCATTTAATATTTTTCTAATCATTATGATTGATAAACTTGTAAAGAAATGATATTGTGCAATATACCAGAGAGAAAGTATCATATTTTTATCTAAAAAATAAAAGGGGAAAATGCGCCTGCAAACACTCATAAAGTATAACACTCTTAATGATAAATCTACTTTATTCACTCTTTTATTTATTTATCCACTCTTGAGAAGGAAATAGGTGGCTTACCATTAGGGTGACCATAAAATTTATCATCCAAACTTTTGAGAGTGAAAGATTTTAGTGTTAATCATCATACTGGGGCAACAGCCATAAACTAGCACTATCCCAGGAAAGCTAGAACCTACAGTCACCTCATTTACCAAAAAACTCAAATACAATAAAACCACAACCCTAACAACATAAGACAAAAGGAAAAAGAAGGAATAAGAAGGAAGAGGTAAAGAAAAACCATTCAGGAATGCTGCCTGACTTTGGGCTACCTAGACACAACATATATCATTTAGCAGGTTGAGAGTTGGGGATCCCCTGTATCACTATGTCCTAACTCATTAAGAAGGGTATTAGTCAGGGTAGGCTAACTGCTGTAATGAATCCAAAATCTCAGTGGCAGAAGACAATAAATGTTTATTTCTCACTCATGTCACAGTTCAGTGTAAATTGGTGAGAAAGTGGTGGGCCTTGGCTTAACAACCTAGGCAGACAGAGGCTCTCTTCTCTTGAACTTGGGACAAGCAAGGTAGCCTTGGGTATAAACATTCAGCCAAAAAGATGGGAGAAGAAAGAGGGTGTGAAGGATCTCATGGAACTTTTGTCCTGTGGCATTTCTGACAGCAGCATGCATCACTTCCTCCCACATTCCATGGCCAAAACTCAATTGCATGATCCCACCTAACTTCAAGGAAGACAGGAGACTGTGGTCTGGCTGTTGAGCAGGAGGAAGTGGAAATGGGGTTTCATAAACACATAGTAATCTCTATCACTGTCCACCATTTTTGTTACCAAGTTCTCATTGCACTCTTCCTCCTGTACATAGAGTTAGGAGATCTCATATAGTCTCTGCATGGAGCTCCAACTCTAGAATGTTGAGGACATGCCCAGTTCTCTTTATCGGCTTTGGATGTGGCTCCTTATGATCTGCTGATCAAGAATTAGAAAGGCAAGTTATCGACTCCAACCCTCCTTCTCCATACATTCAGCAAACCGTGGTGCAATTGGTTTGGGATAAACGCCATTTTCCCGCGTTTTCTGTAGAGAAAACAGACAATCGATAGTTAACTAGACAGCGTTTTTTCTTACCTTTGCTTTCACAGAACCTTGCATTATGCGTCGGCTTCAATCACAAATGTCATCTCCTTTCCTTTTCGCTGTGATTCCTCTTGAGACATCGCCCAAGTGCTTGTAGTGTATTGAGAACACATGAGCTCTGTTTGCTCTCCTGTAGCTCAGATTAGCAACTCTGCAGCTGCTTAGCAAGACTCTCCAGCCCTCGCTATCTGAAGCATATAATGGAGTTAACAAGAAAAAGACCTTCTTTATCAGTGATTACAAGGATTATGGAAGAAAGTTTATGAGCTTTAAAAGAGTTGAGAAAATTACTTCTGAACCAAGATATACAGGAAAAGAGGAAATAGTGTAAGAGCAAAGTTATTTGGTTTCCTGACATTCAAATGATTGCTAACTGGCTCATATCTTTCTAGGTCTCCCTAAACTGGGTACTCTCCATTTGTTTGTTTTTATGTTTAGTGCCTAGGAACCACAACGATATCACTTCATTCTGTTGTCACCACTGTAGAGAGCTGGAAAAATGTGTGAAAATCCGAGAATATTTACTGAAGATTTTAAATCCTGAAATGAGAATAGAAGAATAGCAAATAAGCAGTTTTCTTTTTAAATTTTTTATTTCAAAATAATTTTAGGCTTACAGCAGAGTTGCAACCATAGTATAGAGAGTTTCTGTATACCCTTCACCCAGTTTCTTCTAATGTTAATCCAACATAACTACGGTGCAATTTCCAAAAGTAAGAAATTGATTTGGTACAATACTATTAACCAAACTGCAGGCTTTATTTGGAGCTCATTGTTATTTCCACTAATGTCCGTTTTTTTGTACCAGCATCTGATCCAGGATACCATGTTGCATTTTGTTGTCATGTCTCCTTAGTCTCCTCAAGTCTGTGTCTATTACTTGTTATTTCCTTGTCTTCTGTTACCTTAACTCTTTTGAAGAGTATTTTCAGGTGTTTTGTAGAATGTCCCACAACTTTGGTTTGCGTGAGGTTTTCTCACGGTTAGACTAGGGTTATGGGATTTGGGGAAGAACACCACAGAGGGGCAGTGTCTTCCTCAATGTATCGTATTGGGAGCACCATGATATCAACCTGACTCATCACTGGTGGTGTTGTCTTTGATCACTTGGGTAAGTGGTGCCTGTCAGGTTTCTCCACTGGAAAGGTACTACTTTTCTCTTTGTCATTAATAAACAGTGGGGGGAGATACTTTGGGTCAGTGTTTATGTTTCATTTCTCACTGCAGGCACCTGCTTTCCCCCAGGTTCCTAGTAGTTAGTGCCTGCAACCCAGCACGCTGATGGGTAAGAGGAAATTTGTGAAACAGGAAATAAATTCCTGTTTATTCAGGAATTTTGTTGTAAGTTTGAGAGCTTTGCTGTTTCCATCTCTCAACAGAAACCATAAATCCAGTATTTGAGGTTTAAATAAATGCTCTTAACATTAACTGCTGCTGTTAGTTAGTTGTCATGGTGGTCTATACTCCAATATCCACTCCATTCCAGAAGATAAATCTCAGTCAAATTTTATCATCCCATTTCTCCTGCCAGTGATTGGTTTTAGAATAGGATGTGACTCACTTTTGGCCAGTGAGATATGAGAGAAAGTATGCTATGATCCTTTTAAGGAAAAGGTATTTTCTCCTAATAAAAAAATAAATAAAAAATAGTTCACCTTCTTCTACCTCTGGATATAGTTATTTCTGGATATATTGCCTGAAACTATGACCACCATTTTGTTTCCAGAATGAAAATGAAGCCAACACAGAGCACAGTAGAACAAAAAAGTGGGAAGAATCTGGATCCTTACCGGCATTTCTCAGGTGCTATTCCAACCAACCACGGAACTGAGCATGTCTGGGGATTTCCTTATTGTTTAAGCCCAATTTGATCCTTGGTTTTTCCATTACTTAGCTTGTAACTGTTATCTTCACTTTAAATGAAGTATGATTTTTGTGCAAACATACTAAAATCTATTTATCCATTCTACTTTTCATGGGCATTCAGGTTGTTTTCAGTTTTTAGCTTTTAGGAACAGTGCTGCTATGCATACTCCAGTACGTGTCTTTTGGTGAATATGTCCATGTTTCTTTCGTGTGTATACCTAAGAATTAAGTTGCTCAGTTATAAACTGTGTCTGTTCAGCTTTAGTAGATACTACCAAATACTTTTCTAAAGGGGTTATATCTATTCACCCTCTTATCAGAAATATGTGAGAGTTACAGTTGCTCCACATCCTTGCCAACACTTGGAGTTATCAGACTTTTCATTTAGGCTTTCTGATCCATGTGTATGTGTAGCAATATCACATTGTGACTAATTATATTTGTATACATATTAATATTTATATTCATATCCATTCTATATCAATTTCTATATATTTTATCACTTTAGAATCATAACCTGAGTATAAATTATTGGGAAACCACCGAAAGACAGTTAATATTCATGCAAACTAAAGATCTTTATACTGTATTTGAAAGTAAGGTGGTGAAAGGGAGAGATATTAAGCTTAAGTGTATATTGTCCAATGAGTAAGCTCTGGTCCATTTCTAAAGCTAGAGTTGTTTTGTAAAGTAGAATAGCAAGATAAAACAAAAGGCAGAAACTGCTTCAGCTTGTAACATGTGAGAAATGAAACATGCTCATGAATGGGAGAGACATGAAAAGGGTGCAATGGAAAGATGTGTCTTCACCAAGTCACTTACTCTTTTTGGACTCACCTGTAGAGTAAAGAATGGAGTTAAAGGATTTCCATATTCTTTTTTCCCCTACGTATAACATTCTATGGTTATTTATGTTCTCCTCAAAATTTTTCTTTACATTCTTTTAATCCAAATATTGATTGTCATCCACACAAAACCCTGAGACCAAGTGTGGGGTCAGGAGGGCTCCCTGAGGTTCAAATCAGTGCCTGTGCCCCTGGAGAACAGGTGCCTTGATGGAAGGATCTCTTTGGTTCACATGTGTTTGGGCAGAGGTGATAGGGACACTTCCCTGAAGAAAAGGGTTCATTTCCTCTTATGCTGAAATTCATACTTGAGAGTAGAGTAAAGGTCAACATTCCACAAGTTGGAACATGAAGAGACTAGTTGTTGATTTTGAGAGGAGAGAGCTAACCATGAGACAGACAGATATCTCTTTGGCCTCAAAATCCCCTGACACAAGCATGTCTGTACATAGTAACCTGAATACCTGCCACGAATGTCTGTGCAAGTCTATGTGTTTATTTGGATCATGGGTTGTGGCTGAGAACTGGACCAGATCATTTGTCCAGTGAATATGTTAAAGTTCTGTTAAATGTCTGTGGGACAACTTTTTCCTGGGCAGTGATGTTAGTATTTAAAGTCTGTCTGTATAAGCGGTTATCTTCTCTGACATTAATGTCTAGTTTTCCATTTGCTTTGAAATCTGTTGCTCTTTTTTTGAAAACACCTATGCACGTGATGGTTTCTAGTTTTCAAGAGTAATTACTGATAAAAGCATTTCCTCCTCTTTTTTAATCATGGTTTACTCTTCATTTGAATGTGTCAGACAATACTTAATGTTGGCCAGTTAAGTGTGTTAGCATATCACAGGTCTGCTCTGTTGATGCTCTAATAGCATCCCCCCTGTGGCACAGATAATGAGATGTGGGTTTGCTCGGTAACCTCGTTCTGGTGGTTCACCTCTGACCATCAATCTAACGCAGGCTCAGAGCCTCTTGGCATTTTGTACTCAAGGGCCATTTATTTTGGACATATGGTGGTGAGTCCTGGTTTTTCTTTAGAAATAGTTCAATCTTGGGTGGTTGAATCATGGCCATTCCTATTTGTAAAGCGCATTTTTGTTTACAGAATACTTCCTTAATTTCTATAATTTTCAAAAATGTACAGAGGGCAGCATAGAATGAGTGTGCCCGTGGAGTATCATAGACGTGCTTCCAGTGCTGGCTCCCTTATTTACCAATCAGATGGCCTTTAGAAATTCATTTAATCTTTCTCTCTGCCATCTGAAAAATAAAGACAATAGCATTTACCTGGAAGAGTTTTCGCAGATTTAGATATAATAAATTTAAAGTATCTTGCACAAAGGAGCACTCAACACATGGTGGTTATTTTAATTACGAGAAACACTCCTCTTCATGCACGCGTTGTGTCCTGAGTGAGAGACTCGCCATCTCTGCAGGGACATGAGATCTCTTCATTTCAATTGGAGAAATAACTGGGCATATGAGAAATAAAGACTAACAATATTACAGAGACGGCTGAACATAAAGATATGTTTTGCTTCTTTTATGAAGCAGATTCTGTTGAGAGAAATACTTTATAAAGAAATCATGCCAACGATTTCTTCTTTCAGGCAAGAACTGAAGTAGAAAAAAGTGTATTTGTAGTTTTAAAAAACTATTCTTTTATTGGCTATTAATTTCCTTTTTAAAAGAAGTTGCCGTATTTGGAGAACATAAAGTCATCATCTACTCAGAGAAAATTAAAAAGACATCTTTATGATTTCTAGACAGTGGCATGCATCCTGAACATTGTTATCAAATAATAAAAATTTTAGGATTTCTTTTAATTATCCTCTTGACTTACAGTGGTGTGATTTTGACATTACACTTACACTTTCTGACACCAGTGAAATATATTATTTAGTGAGCTACTTTTTCTAAGTAGTATTTTGCTCAGAGAATGCATCAGATTCTTTTGTTTAAGTCCATTTTCTCTGTATAGAAAATGCTATTCCAGGCTATGTCTTTGCCAATAGTTCTTATCTCTTTGCTCAGGCAAAAGACACCAAAGTTGTGTAGCATTTGGGGCAGAATTAGAGGACTAGATTTGAATGATGAGTTAATAGAACCTAAGTCCAGCTTCGCAACCCTGAGTAGGAGACACTAGGGCTCCTGAATTGGCTAATTGGCGTTGAGCACCTACTATGGGGCAGACACTATTTAGGTGCTTCAGAAATATCTCTTTTCTGCAGAGCCTATATTCTGGTGTGGGGCCGTCGTTTATACCCGCAGTGAGAATAGCATGAAGTCAAAACCATTGGGTTAGAGCAGACGCTACCATCCTAACACGGTCACTCTGTCTCTGACTTCTCAAAATTTACTGGCAGCTGTGGGATCCCAAGTTCATTTTGCTGCCTCTGTCTTATAACCCACCTCTGTTGCCAGAGTCCAAGGAAGCAATGCCCCACCCCGTCTCCCACCCAGAGCGCTGCATGTCACTGACAGCCACAAGGTCACCAGGGGTGAGACTGAGCCTGTGTCCAAGTGAAAGAAACCTTCAGCAGAAGGTCAGGCCAAGCCCCAGCTGAGCACACTCTTCTGTAGGGCCCGCTGGACAATCCAGTCCTGAGCGGGCTTTGTCCTCTTTGTCAGGCATAAGAATTGTCTGCGGTGCTTGTTCGCCAGGCTGAGTCAGGGCAGGAATCTGCTTTCACCAGCACCCTCCCCCAGCCCTAGCTGCCCAGTAACCGTGATGCAGGGCGTCTAACTGACCTTCCAGAAACCCTTGGGGCTCTTCCCTTTCCTCGGGTGAGAGAGCAACAGAGTTCCCTTATAATAATATGACTGTGATTGAACAGATACCAGGCTCCGGAACTCTGTACTGAATGTAAAATTTAGGAATACCAGGAACTTCTGTCTGTGACTCCTGGCACCTCAGTGATCCCGAGTTCATTTGGCCAGTTGCCCTTTGTCCTGACTGCTCCAGCTGTAACAACTCTATTGAAAGGGCAACATCCCACCAGTGGAGGACTGGGAAGCCATACCATATACGATTAGCTTGAGTCCCCACTCAAAGGATTAGTATTACAATCATTTTTGTAACATATTGCCATATTTTTAAGGCTGGAAATTATATATCAAGTGTCTTTATGGAAAAAGGGTCACTCTCCTATCACTTCAGGGATTGCAAAAGTTAGATTTTTAAAATATTAATCTATTTATTTGAATAGATAATTAATAAACATAATATAAAATTCAAAAGAAACAAAAGGATATACATGCATAGTGATTTTGTACCCCATCTTTATTTCTCAGTTCTTCAATTCAACTCCCCTGAATGACAATTCTTAGCAATTTCTTGTGAATTGATCTAGATATATTTAAGTGAATATGATTGTATTCTATACACATTATTTGCATCTTGTTTTTTTCTTTTATTTATTTATTTTTTTTAATGATGCACCTCGGTGATTGGTCCATGTACACACATATATATCTATCTCTCTCTTGTTAATAGTTGCAGAGTAGTCTATCTATGGATTGACTGTAGTTAGTTTTACCAGGCTCCTATTGATGGACATTTGAGTTGTCTTCAGTCTTTTCCTACTTAAAGCAATGCTAGAATAAATATTCTTTTACATACATCTTTGCACACTGTGGAAATAAACGAAGACTAACCAAATGAGAAAAACAAAGGCTATTTATTCAGGCTCAATATAGCAAGGGAGTCAGCCATGACCACTTGCATTTTGGCAGAGACCCAAAGGCAGCAGAGAGGTGGCAAAGCTTTATGGTGGAAAAAAAGGAAGGCTTCAAGTATGCCCTGACTGGAGGCTGTTGGCATGGGGATGCAAGAGGTGGGCTAACTAGAGGCAGGGCATCCTACGTGATTGGTTAGGACGCATATTTGCCTTTTTATGATTGGTCCTAAGCTGGAAGTGGGGGCAAAAATTAGGGAAACATCAGTTATTAATCAAGGCCTAGATATTTTAAGCTAATTATTACAGAAGTTATTGTTTGGCTTCCTGTATTGTTACTAGAGATAGCTGTCTGGCTTCCTGCAAGTCTGACTTATAGCAGGCTGGCTTCTTGGGGGCTGTTTATTGTAGGTAAGAGGTTGGTTTCCTGGGCAGGTTGCTGCAGGCTGTGGGTCAGAGTTCTAATTTTATATATGGTCCAACCATTGTCCATTTGTATATTCAGTCTCTCAAGATATACGTGAATATATCCACAAGACAAATTCCTAAAAGTGAAATTTCTGAGTCAAAGATATGTGCTGTTTAATTTATATATATTTTATCAGATTGCTTTCCATAAATTTTGATGAATTTATAGTCCTCCACCCTTGTGGGGATATAACATGGTATAATACCAAACTTTTCATCTTTGCCAGTCTGATAGGTAAAAAATAGTATCTCAGTGTAGCAGAATTGTACCTGAGGTTGAGAATTTTCTGGATGTGTGTTAAATCATGTTTTTCCTTCTCTGTGAATTACCTATTCATGTCCCTGGTATTAGCATATTTTTAAGTTCTCCCAGGCCAGGAAAGGTATTGATAAGAAAGTAAGTCTCTGGAATTTGGAATTATCACCTTGAAAATTCAACCTGGAATCAATACAGGACAAGAGATCTACTCTCTTAGCAAATTTCAAATACACAATACAGTATTCTTAACTATTGTCACTGTGCTGTCCATTAGATCCCAGAACTTATTTACCTTATAATTGAAAGTCTGTACCCTTTGATCAACTTCTCCCCATTTTCCCCAGCCCCTGGCAACCACCAATCTACTCTCTATTTCTATGAGTTTGATTTTTTTATATTCCACATATAAGTGAGATCATACAGTATTTGTCTTTTTCTGTCTGACTTATCTCACTTAGCATAATGCCCTCAAGGTTCATCCATGTTGTTGCAAATGGGAAGATTTCCTTCTTTTTTTATGGCTGAAAAATATTCCATTGTGTATATTGGAGATATGTATATATCCCACATTATATTTATCCATTTATCCGTCAACAGACACTTAGGTTGTTTCCAAGGCCATGGGTTTTAGGGTTGGGCAGCCAAGTCTATATTCCCAGCTCAGCTACTCACTACCCTAGGGGCAGTAGTAACGTTCCTCATCCTCCTCTTGCTCACTGACTCAATAAAAATACTAACACCTATTCAAAAGTTTTTGGGGGAATTTTTAGCACAGGGCCTGGAATGTTTTCTGTGCCCAGTAATTGTTGGTTTAGGCTCTCCTCTTGGGTATCTAGAGGACTGGCTAGTCACCTGGAAATCTAGGCAGTGCTGAGATTATTAGCAAAGATTTCAAGTCAAGCCCTCATGAACATTAGTCACAGACCCTAGAGCTTTCTAAATTGGCAGAATTTCTTTAATTAAAGAGTCCTAGTAATACTGTAGGGAGGAGGGTGGGGGATGGGAGCCATGGCAGATATGTGTGGCATAATTTTGTTGCAAATGCAAATTAGTTTTCCTGTCATTTGCTAGCAAGCCCACTGTTTATAATAACTGTTCATAATGAATCAGGCTGATATTTTGTTGATACATTTTCCCTTGAGGCTTTAATAAGTCTGCTTCCATGTTTTATGGTTACGTGTTGTGGAATGAGACTCTGGTGGAAATATAATCCTATTTTATAGCCTCCGTAGAAATGAGAGAAAAAAACAAAGGAAGTAAGTTAGTGGTCAGAAAGAGTTCCAAGAGAGGGGTGTTCCTCCAGCCAGGCCTGGGAAGTGTATGGGGAAGATGAAGGATGGTCCAGAAAGCATCCATCAATGAAGTGGTTGAGCAGAATTAAAATTTTAGCCAAGACTCTTGGGCTGGTGAGGTGGAAAACTTGGGTGACCTGAACTAAATGAGTTCTGTGCAGATCAACAAATATTTACTGATATCTACTACATCCTAGACCCTTTATAAGCTCTAATGCTACACTATCCAATATGATAGCCATTAGTCACATGTTCATATTTGAATTTAAATTACTTAAAATTAAATAAAATTTAAAAATTCATTTCCTTAATTGCATTAACCAACTCTCAAGTTTTCAAGCCACAAAGCTTGTGGCTAGTTGCTACTGTATTGGACAGCAGAGAAGAACATCTCATTCATTACAGAAAGTTCTACTGGGCAGTGGTGTCCTAGAGGTACATAGATGGCAAAGACATGATTCCGGCTCTTGAGGAATTTATAGTGTTGGAAGGCAGATGAGCATGTCAAGAAGTAAGTGAATTACAGGGCTGTGATAGAAGTATGTCAACATACAGTTGTGGGGGTAGGGCTAGGGTGAGCTTAAAAGAAGTAGCGGTCGAATATGGCAGGATGAAGGAGAGCAGCTGTTTAGAAAAGGCCTCGTAGAGGGTGGAGAAATACCTGAGTCTTAAAGGTGAGTGAGTTTCCCCAGGTGGACAAGAACAGAGGAGAGTGTTATAAGCAGAAGGAGTGGAAGAGACAGTCAAGGACGGGTGGAGCAGTGTGGACCATGCAGGAGAATGCCCCCGGTTTAGCATGGCAGGAGGTGTAGCCGGAACTAAGCCCAGGGTGGGGGGGTGGACCCAGACTGGGAGAGTTTGGGTGCCACACCAAGGAGTCAGGACTTTGTCTTCTAGGCAGTGAGGAAATAATGGAGGGTTATAAGCAAAGTGGGTTATATAATCACATTTCTGTGAACTGGAAGGGAAAAGCTTGGAGTTTTTTGTCAAAGGGTTGATGTTTTGAATGCTCCACATTTCACTGTCTTTCGTCAAGTTATTTAACTCTTCTAAGTCTCATTTCCTCATGTGTAAAATGAGACTTATCCCCACCTCTTAGGGGTGATCTGAGGATGAACTAATGAAATGTAGGAAAGCAGCCAGCACAGTCCCTGGTACATAGTAAATCTTAGATCCTTTTCTTTTGGCCTTATTGTTGCAAAGGAAACAAAATGAGAGAGGCCCATCTGTGCCCCCGGAGACACATTAATGTCTTAATTAACTAATGTCCCTTGATGTTGAGTGGGAGTGGGAATGTGTGAACAAGTAGGACAAAGACACAAGTAACTATAGTGCACACACACACACACTCAATATCTCCTGGCCAAGGAGATATTCTAAGCTACAAGGGGGTACTGGCATAGGTAACGTGTGTGTGTAGGGGTATTTGTTGGAGACTAGTTTTCAATGAGGGAACAGGCATGCTTAAAAGAAGAGAATTAATTGACCCAAGGAGAAGGTAACGTTGCTATAGAGAGAGAAGATGAAAGTTGTCCCCAGTGTAGTCATGAGGGAGAAAGAGACGAAGCCTGCATCGAGACATCTGCTGACCTTCTCCCTCTCCCAAAGCCTGTCGGGGGTTGGGGGGGTGGCTAGGCTGGGAGGGGCCTGAAGGAAGGGCACGGTGGGGGGCTCTGTGTGAGGGTTGCAAGTCTGGGATATGGAGCACTGGCTGCAGAGTCAGCTGGATTTCCTGTTTATTTATATAAAAACCTTCTTTACTCTGATTCTACACCAAATCCTACTTCTTTTCTATGGCCATCATCTCGCCTCCATGTTTTTCCCAACATTTCCTGTTTTCTCTTAACAGTTGAAAATTGCATTTAGATAGTGCATTAGAACTCTGGTTCTGGTTGTAAATCTATTAGCAGCATTTCCCATTTGAAGACCCTCAACTCCCACATGCCAGTGGAAGAACAAGTGAGGGCACAAGCACCCTTAATTGTTAAAAAACAAACCCTTTGGCTAGAGTTCTATCAAATCAGGGTGATGGCAATGGTTATGTCCTATGGATTGAAAGCTCTGAGTAGATTTGTTTATCTCTGATTAATAAAACATTGGAAAATTAATTGCCAATATATGCAATTTGAAGCATAAAATTTTTCAATATACCTGGCCCATGGAGGGGAGTTAAAAGGGACATTAGGAGGTAAACAGACTGGGAGTCACTGGCCTGTAGCAGGACTACTGTGGTACATGGAAGGATAAAACCAGCCACATCATCTTTTCTTTCAGACTGTTGAAAGATAATCACAGTTTTATACATTTCCTCCTGATTTTTGGAGTAGACTATTATCAAAGTATGCATAGATTAAGAATGCCTTTTTTTTATTTCTGTGTCGTTTAGACATGTAACTGGAGAGATGGCATCCTGTAAGAGTGCATGCTAGTCTGGAAATCATTTGCTACGAGAAATGTGGGGAGAATGGCAGATGATTCTAAGGTCCATAAACACGAGACCTGCTGTAGTCCTAGGACCCCAGAGCTGAATTTTCTTCAAGTCAAATTAGTAATTTGTTTCTGTTTCTTCTTTTGGTGCAGTTGAGATATTTTAATAAATATTCAACTTAGAACATTGCACTTAAAATTTTTAATCTTTGTAGATTTATAGTATTGCAATTCCACTGTCAAAATGACAGATACTGATACGTATTTTAAGGTATTTAAGGTAATCTTATATGATTATTTCTCAAAGCACCGTATCAATCAATGCCGTGACAAGCCATAAAATGTTACAGCTCATAAAGAACTAGTTAATACTCAATTTTCAAGGTACAGCAGCAGAACTGTGAATTAAATTGATTACATAACTGTAAAATAATTAGTCCAGTATTTCCAGACAACTTGGAGAACTTCTCTGCCACAGATCACTACTTGAAAAGGAACGTGCACTTATTAAGTCCACCTGGTCTCACACACTGTGCTTGAGATTTCCCTCTTTGACTTGCTATCCCAATGTGCCCCCTCTTCTCCCTTCCTCAAGATGAGTCCATTTCCTCCTCTGCCTCAGCAATGCCACATGTGCCGATAGTTTCTGAATTGACATCTCCTGCCTAGACATCTGTTTCACTACACAGATCCACATACCCCAACGTCCCCTGGACGTGCTTGCATGGGGTCTCCCCTTATAAGCAGATCTCCAGACAAGGCTTTGAGTGCACGTAGTTAATTTGGGAGGGTGTCCCAGAAAGCTCCATCAGGGGGTGAGGAAGGGATACAGGAGTCAAGGGTTGGTCATGAAAGCAAGCAGAATACCACTTCTGTGCACCTGGGGTTCAGTCCTGATGGGGCAGTTGGGGAGACAGTATAGAAGACGCCTGAGATTTATCCTCCCCCAGAGGGATGAGGGAGCTGGGGTGTGCCCTTCAACTCCCTCTGTCACTGCCTGAAGGCTGCTTCTGAGCGGGAGGCCCCGTCGCATTGGTTTGGATGCCCCTGCACAGGGGGGCGGGAAACTCCGGGTGCAGAGTCACAGGTGCATGCACACGGGGTGTGGGCAGCCCGCCGCAGTGTCTGGGACCGCCAACGGAAATGTCACACAGATTCGTCAGGCTCTGAGTAGCCACACCTGGCTCCCCAAACCTGTTTTTTTCTCCACACCCTGAGGAATGTGCTACAATTCACTTCTTGATCCAGCAGGAACCAATCCCCTCCTTCTCAGAAACCGAATCTTGTCAATTTTACCCTCTCCGTAGATCCTGACCTACTTTTTTCTCTCGACACTGGTGCTGCATGACTTTCAGCCTCATTATCTTTCCCACACTCTCCTATGTTGGCCTCCTGACGGTCCCTCTGACGGCCGTGTCTGCCTGCCAGCCTTCCTCCTCCCGGAAGGGAGAGTTCCGGCCTGAGTGAGCCGGCGCGAGAACCCCAAAACCTCGACGCGCCACGTCCTTTCTCCACTGACAATCATTGATGACGGCAGGGGAGGTCTGAGCTCCCGGGGCTGCGTGCAAGGCCTTCGCGGTGCGCCACGCGCTGCCCTGCCTCCCCAGCACCAGGCCTCCCCGAGCTGCCGCAGCCTCAGGCTCTTCGCACAGGCCCTGCCCAGGCCCGCTCATCCTGGAGGTGTCCCCTGAGGGCGCCTTCTCCTGGCGTTCACCTGGCGGTGGCTGCACCGCTCACGTCCCTGAACACTCCAGTGTTGTTGACGACTTACATGTCCATCTCCTTAACCTGCTCTAAGTGCCCCGAGGCAGAGGCTCTGACTAGTCTCAACCTCTAGTACCTAGCACAGTACCTGCTTGTAGTAATAAATAGTTCCTGAATTAATTAATTTGCCAAAATTATCTTCTTTACTCCTCAAAGCAGTCCTATAAGATCATATGATTATCTCTACTTTACAGATAAAAATGTTGAGGTCAGGTAGGTTAAACACCTTGCTCAAGATCACAGAGCTAATAAATGATCACATCAGGATGTGAACGCAAATCTGCCTCCCAAGTCCATATTCTTTCCATTAAGTCATGTTAATTTTTCCATTGTAAAGCACTAAACATCTCTTCTACTTCACCCTTTATGAATTTAAAGAAAATAAACCGAATTTTTTTATTTTTCTAGAAATGAATGTGTTCATAGGTACCTTTTTCTAGAATGAAACATCCAGGCACCAGGAATACAAGACCTCTGAGGTTCAGTGTAGAGCTTGCCAAGAGTGGCCTGTGACTTTGTAGTGGAACTTTAACGTGTGAAGGTTGGATCATGGAAATGAATACCCACGGTTAGCTTGTGATGCCTCTGAGCTTGTGGAATGTAAATGAGCATCAGTCAGTTTGACGTCAAGAGCATATGTGTGAGGGCCTTGGGGGCTGGGCCGAGTGAGGAGATTTGGAAATATAAGCAGTAAATTTTCATACCTCACTGACTATGGAAGAGGAATGATTATCTATCCATTACAAAGCAGTTAAATGGATCTGTTTCTGGGTTTTTACTGCATATTTACGTACCCAAGTCTCCTGCGAGGGCTGCTTGTGCCCCCCAGTCCCTGCCTGACACCAGTGTCAGTTTCAGTGCGTGCTGGAAATGCAGAGTGATCACTGGATTTGGAAAGAAGTAAAAACAAAAAAGAAGGGATGGTACTGAAAGAATGTAACTTCTGAAATCAAGCATGTACCTCAGAAATCATACGGAAATAATTTCCCAGGACAAAATTAGGTCAGCCTCATGGGAGTATTTTTTTTATCTTATTTTTTTATGACTTCTTTTTTATTGAGGTACATTTGACATATAACCTTATGTTAGTTTCAGATGTACAACATAATGATTTGATATTTGTATATCTTGTGAAATAACCACCACAATAAGTCTAGTTACCATCTGTCACTATACATAGTTACAATATTTTTGTCCTGTACTGAGAACTTTTAAGATTTACTCTCTTAGCAACTTTCAAATATGCAATACAGTATTGTCAACTAAACAATATGTACATTACATCCCCATGACTTATTTATTTTATAACTGGACATGTGTATCTTTCGACTTCCTTCGCCCATCCCCCACACACCCTCTCCTCTGGCAACCACCAATCTGTTCTCTCTATCTATGAGCTTGGTTTTCTGTTTGTTTGTTTTGATTTGTTTGTTTTATTTTTTTTTAGATTCCACATATAAGTGAAATCATACAGTATTTGTCTTTCTCTGTCCTACTTTTTTCACTTAGCATAATGTCCTCAAGGTCCATCCATGTTGTTTCAATGGCAAGATTCCATTCTTTTTTACGCTGAGTAATATTCCATTGTGTATATATACCACATCTTTATCCATTCATCAGTGGGCACTTAGGTTGTTTATATATCTTGGCTATTGTAAATAATGCTGCAATGAAAATGGGGGTGCATATATATTTTCAAATTAGTGTTTTCATTTTGTTCAGATAAATACCCAGAAGTGGGGATGCTAGATCATATGGTAGCTCTATTCTTAAATTTTTCTGGAACCTCCTTACTGTTTTCCATAGTGGCTGCACCAATTTTCATTCCCACCAACAGTGCACAAGGGTTCCCTTTTCTCCACTTCCTCACCAATACTTGTTGTTTCTTGTCTTTTTGATGATAGCCATTCTAACAGGTGCAAGATGATAGCTCATTGTGGTTTTGATTTGCATTTCCCTGATGATTAGTGACGTTGATCATCTTTTCATATGCCTGTTGGCCATCTGTATGTTTTCTTTGGAAAAATGTCTATTCAGTTCTTCTATCCATTTTTTAATTGAATTGTATGAGTCCTTTATATATTTTGGAAATTAACCTCTTATTAGATATAGGATTTGCAAATATTTTCTCCCATTCAGTAGGTTGTCTTTTCATTTGGTTCATTTCCTTTGCTCTGTGGAAGTTTTTTAGTTTGATGTAGTCCCACTTGTTTAATTTTGCTTTTGTTGCCTTTGCCTTGGAGTCAGGTGCAAAAAAATTCATTGTCACAGGAGTAGTTTTTATGTTGTGGAACTTAAAATAAAATACAAACTTACTTATAAAAGTTATTGAATTAACTATAAACCCAAAGTTGCAAAAGCATATTTTCTTTACATTCATTTAAGCTCTGGGTCAGTTGGATCCCTGAGGAAAAATATAAGATTTGGAAAATTCAGGCATTTTATGAGAATTTATAAGAGAAAATAAAAGAGAAAGTGAATGTGAGACACTTAATATAGGACATGGAGTATAGTAAACAATCAATAAATGTTTGCTACAATTTTCATTAATATTATTGTAAGAAAAGACAATTACTTAATGAGACACTCTTCTGTGATGCTACTATTAGTCAATGTCTAGCTATTAGCAGTTAAACACACACACACACACACACACATATATACACACCACTGACTCTTCCTGTAATACTGAAAGTAAATTCATGATTTATCAGGTGCTCACAATTCCATCCTCAAAAAACACAGCAGACATGAGTGACAAATAGACGATATCAAAGACTATTCATATGCATATGGGCCTTCTTAAAATACCTGCTTTAAAGGTATTTGCTTAAATTCAACCTTTAGGTTAAATTTTTGTATTGTCTGGGATCACCAAAATGCAATAAGATCCCTTTTCCATCAACTCTGTCTGTAAAAAGAGTATTTTATATTACATTGGAGACAGAAAGTACTAATATTCATGGACTTTCTCAAGTAAACATTGAAATTTAGGAGATAATTAATGGGTCTTTAGTTCAGATGGGCTGGATCTATGGCCCACATGCTTAATTCTGAATTCCCAGAATAAATGATATCCTTCCAGTTGAGGCAAAAAAGCTAATTAACAAAATAGAAGGCAAGTATTAAAAACATACCTACAAGTTTTGAAACATGCACCTAATAGCTTACTCAAATACATTGCTGAAGATCATGTTCTGTGGAGAAAAAAAAATATTACATACTTCTAAACTTGTAAAGTCACAAGACGTTATATCATTCAAGAATCAACTTCATTATGTGGAAATATTGCTTGATACTATTTGCTCATTGTAAACTGGCCTTCCAGATCATCTGAAAGTGTGTGAAGAAGTTGTGGGTGAGACTGTCCCACCAGTCGATTTTCCACATAGTGCAGGGGAGGGGAAAGTGAAGGTGATCTAAAAAGATCATTGCCCTACAAGAGACAACAGTATATTGGGTTTGATATGGTGACCTCAGGCCTTCAGCATTGCCCAAGGACCAGCGCTGGCAAACTCTGCCCTGTCTTTTTCTATTTTTATTTTTTATAGCTGAAGTTTTTTTAATTAGATGCAATTTTTTTTTTACTTTTTTTGGTATACACTTCTATAAGTTTTAACACATGCATAGAATCAGGTAACCGCCACCACAATGAGGATACATAGCAGTCCCCTCACCCCCCAAAATTTCCTCATTCTCCTCTGGACTTTCCCACAACCCCTAACCCCTGGTGACCACTGATCTGTTCTCCATCCCTATGCCTTCTCTGGAACGTTACATACATGGAATTACTCAATATGTAACCTTTTGAGACTGGCTTCTTTTACTTAGCATAATGCTTTGGAGAGTCACTCATGTTGCTGCGTGTATTGACAGTTTGTTCCTCTATGTTGCTGAGTAGAATTCCATTGTATGAATGTACCTCCATTTGTTTAACCGTTCTCCCATTGAAGGGCATTTGAATTGTTTCCAGTTTTTCAGCATTATGTATAATGCCGCTATAAACATTCATGGGCAGGGTTTTTTTGTTGTTGCTAATGTAAGTTTTTATTTTCATTGGGTACATAACTGAGGGTGGTATTGCTGAGCCAAATGGCATATGTTCAGTTTTATAAGAACCAGCCAAACCATTTTCCAGAGTGGTTGTGCCATTTTGCATTCCACGAGCACCATATGAGAGACCCAGCCACTCCACATCCTTGCCAGCACTTGGTATGGTCAGTCTTTTCTGTTTTAGCCATTCTAATAGCTTCCCTGTCCTCTAATCATCAGGTTTCTATTCTCCGTACTATCAGGAACCAACAGTGGAAGCCCAAATTGTTCTGTCAAAAAATCTTTGGACACATTCTTTAATTTAAAATATGGGCCTAATTTCAATCCAAAAAAGCATGTGGTAGCATGAGATACTGTCAAGCATTCTAAAATCATTACCGTCTCCATCCTATGACAACTAGGATGCCTTCTCATTGTTGGTAATTAAACATGCCCTGCCATTAGGTAGATGAGCATTCATTTTTGTTTACACTGGACCTAGCTTAAGTGCTTAAACTGGAAAATGTCAAACAACATTCAACAAAACTTTACCTATCCTTTGGTCTTATCTTCATTATCATGATGCAGCCTCATCACTTCCTATCTAGCAACCTTCTTTCAACGAGTATTTGTTGAGTTCTGTCGTGGTACCAGTGACTTTTCTAGCTGCTGGGGACACAACAGAGGACAAAACAGACACAAATTCTTGTCTTCACAATGCTACAGTTTTTAGAGTGGGTCAGGCAATGTAAAATAAAATTGAAACAGGTAACTTTTTAAATGCAAAGTGTTATAAAAATAAATCAGAGAAAGAGTATGCAATCTTAAGTAGAGAGGATAGGGAAAGCTTCAGTGAGAAGGTGATGTTGAGTAAAAACTTGATGACGTGAGAGTGAATACGGCAGGTACCTCCGTAACCATGTTGCAGTCAGAAGAAACATGAGCATAGGCTTTGAGGCAGGAACATGAAAGACATGATCAAAGAGCAGCAAAGATCCAGGGTAGTAGTGGAGAAAGTAAGCAAGAAGGTGGTACAAGATGAGGTCAGAGAGGTAATGGTGTGTCATATCGTGCAGGACCTTGTAAGCCACTATAATGGCTTTTGCTTTTACTCAAAATGGGAAACCGCTGGAAGGTTTTGAGAAGAGAAGTGATGTGATGCACTTACTCTATCTTCTATGAAGAGCATAGAGTTGGGGCCAAGAGTGGAAACAGAAAGACCAGTTTAGAGGCTATTGCTGTAATCCAGGCAAGAGATGATGGTGGCTCGGACCAGGGTGGCACCCAATGGCAACATGAATCCAGCAAGCTAAAGAAACACTTTTTATCTGAGCATCCTAATAATATATTGGATGCTATTGCAATTTTTAAAGTAAAGAAGACTCATTTTAACATGCTAGAATATTACTGACATTTGGATTTCAGCAAATACAAAAGGTTGTGTTTGAATAATCTATGTAGTGCATATTGCAATTCCAAGCAAAAAGCCGCACCAGTCATAAAACCTTAAATCCATGCATAATCTGGAATATGCTGCATTTATAGCTGAAGTGTAGTGCCTCAATCAGATGGCAATATCCATCCTCAGTGTTGAGGACATTTCTCCTAAGATTTTGTATCTGATTATGGAGATATTGGCAGATTCCATGGCCATTCACAGGCAGCCAGATGAAACAATCAAATGAAATTCACTCGAGATTTTCATCTCTTCTGTGCATGCCTATTACATCAAAGAATTATTATATTGTGAGTCCTTTTCAGAAACTACAAAGGCCACTGACATATTTAAAATGAAGAAAACTGTCTTTGCCAAGCAAAACGTGATTAGAAAAAAAATCTTGGTGTTCTTTACTCAGATGGCAGCACTGTGATGCTAGATTACGCATCTTTTTTGGATATTTTGGTGAAGAAAGAAACTCCCTTGTTTCCACATTGGCAAGCACTGGTGTTAGTCTCTGCCAACAGGCTTGAAAGAAATTTTGTCTAAGGTCACAAGCATCACCTCCTTCTTCAGAGCCACTTTTCCAAGAAGTTTCATCAAGAAGTGGGAACAGAATATGAAGTTTTTCTCCATACTTGGAAACTCTCTGGCTTTCTACTAAACATCTTGAAACATGGAACTGCATTTCAGGCAGCAGTTTCATTTATCTGAGATAAGAACAAAGTCTTCTTTGGTAATAGTTTGATAGAGAGGCATGCGTTCATATACTGACTTCACAATGCACGTTGTAAGCCCATGGTATTTGAACTGGAAGTCCACAGAGATTTCCCAAGGAGTATGATGGCATGGATGGATTTTAACAGACAAAAATCCCCAGAATTTCAACTTCCTGTTAAACTTTTCTCTAGAACTGGTTTGCCTGAGAACATACTTCACACTTATTTTTCCTCTCCCACCTCCTCTTTTATAGCTGCCCTTCTTCCACTTAAAAAAAAAAAAGGTATATCTTTCATCCACTCAAAATTTAATATGCTGCATTGCCCAGGGTGTAAAAGCCTCCAAGACATAAAATATTGATGCTGATTTTGAGAAAGGAACTCATTCTAATGACTAGGCAACAAATGATTTTGCAAGTCAGAAAGTTTCCAGCACATTGTTTTCAATGAAATTGAAGAAGGGTCTAATCTAACTGTCAGCTGACAGATCTTTAAATATAATGTTTGATGACAGACACTGTGACTTTAAGAATATAACTTAGAAGGAGTTTAGAGACTTGAGCAACATTGCTAAAACTGAATTCTTATCCGTTCTCATTTATCTATTTATATAAACAAGGTTTCTCAGGCTTACATCTATAAAAATGATAAATAGAAACAGAACTGATGCAAATCCCTCTCTCATTCTACTAAGAGGTAATACTCATTCAAAGATAGATGAACTAATAGAAAAATGGCTTGATTAATCTCATTAAATGCTGCAATTCAAATAAAAATAATTTTACCTTTGATAATTGTTATCAAAAATGATAATATATTTGTGTTGTTTTAACAAATTATGTACCACTAATAATTATGATGATAATTAAAATTAGCATAAATTTTAAATACTTAAAGCCTTACAGTCATAGGAAATAAATTTTAAAAATGCATTCACATTTTAAGCAGAGAAATAAGATTGAGTAATCAGCAAAAAGACTTTCAAGTAGAAAATTTACATTAAAAATCAGATAAAGTTCTATAGGTGAAATAAAATGTCAAATTCCTCATCTGCTCACTCGTGTGTCCACCTTTTACTCTAGATATTTTAGCACTTTTGCTATAATTATTTTCACCTCTGACTCTGAAAAGTCTAACCTCTGGGCCATCTCTGAATCTGTTTCTGTTGATTGTTTCTTCTCTTGACCAAGAGTCACCTCTTCTTGCTTTTTTGTGCACATTATAATTTTTCTTAGGAAGAACATTTTGTGTGAGAGATCAACAGAGACTGAAGAAAATAGTATTTATCTCCAAAAAGGGGAACATCCCTTTTTCTATCAGACCACTGTAGTGGGAACCCAGTCAATCTGAAAGGTATTTGAACAGACTTGGGGCTTTTCTGCACCTGTAGTTTGATTTGTTTCACCACCACTGGCTTCAAATATTTCAAGGGCAAAATCCATACTTTCCTTCCAACAGGATCTGGTATCAGAGCATTGGAAAGATTCTAGAAACTTTCCTGTGCTTTGGAGTTCAACTGCCGAATTTCAGAAATATGGATGATATCTCCCCGCTTACAGCCCAGCTGGCATGGTTTTGAGTCACTGGGGAGCTTTCTTCACTATCTAGTCCTGCCCCTGCTCTCTGCACCTAAGGAAATGTCTTTCAGCCTGATTGCCCCTTCCCTTACTTTTGGAGTGCTGCTGCCTTATGCTCCATGAAGACTGGGAACGCCCTGAAAGAGTTTCTCTTACCAGCTATTAATCTTTGGTAGTTCAAAGTTTGGAGTGCCTCTGATGTATTTCTCTCAGCTCTCTTCCTACGTCCCCCATCACTCTCCACATTAAAGAAGGTTGACATTTGGGGGAGTCTCTATGCACCTCAAAGAGAAATTCTTCTCAGCTTTCCTTCTCTCGTCCCTTGTGTGGGGCATATTACTCCCCATTCAGTAAAGACCTGTGAGTAAAAGTTGGCAGGTACGTGCGTATTCACAGAGTTGAATGTGTTCCTAGGGATATTACCCATCATGCCATCCCACATATGGTTGCTCGATATTTGTTTAATGGTTGGTTGGCTTCAGTTCTTACCCTTCTCTATGGGAGGAGCCATAGATCTCTTCTCTCCCAGGAAGGGCTTGTCACTTTTTGGAATTTAGTTTATTTAGGCATCTTTATAGGCTGTCTGACTTTTTTTGTAGCTTATTTTATTTGTTTAAATTTTTTCTTGTTAAGGTGGGGGCAATGGTCTGTTGTGGCTTTCTACATCTAAACCAGACGTCTTATTCACATATGTATTAAAACTGATGGTTGTGGATATCAAATCATTCGGTATTTAGATTCCATTAGTTTTATTAAAAGTGATGTTTCAACCTGATTTTAAAAGATTAATATATACAGTATGCCAAGAATCATATCCTTCAGAACTATTTAAACATATTGAAAAGTTTTAGATGTCAACTTAAAAAATGTAAAGGAATACATAGGTTTTATTCTTTTGCGAATACATGACTAATCTCAGCCATAATAATAAAGGTGGTCTTTTTATTCTTTCCTGATCATGGAGTGGGGTTGACTGGCCCAGCTTTGTTCAGGCTGTGGGTCCTCTGGGTGTGGCTCTAATCCTCTTTCTGCAGGCTGGAGTGGATGGGATCAAAGCCTTATCAACCTTTCTCTAGGTGGAAATTGAAGACATTTGGAACATCTTAGAACTCTTTTGAAGAATATATCTTAAAAGCTAACACTTATTAATTTTATAATTTTCATCTCAAAGGTGTATAATTTTTAAATATCCCTGATTTAGATAAAGCTAAGTTTCAGTTTCCAACCCCGAATTAATACATTTTAGAATTCAGAATTGCTCTTGGAAAAAAAGAATTGTTACAGCAAATTTTGCTTTACGAAGTCAGCAATTTTAAAATAGTCTGCTCCAAAATAAACACTATTCAGCATATCGTGTAGGAAACGTGTTTACTTTCTTAGAATATCATTTATAATAAATTATCTACTCAATTTTCCTTCTATTAAACCTAAATTTTCATTATATAACATTCACTTTGACATTGGATGAAACCGATTTCAAAGATTATAAAATTGCTTTTTGTTACTCAAATTTCTAAAAAAAGGTAATCACTTTTGGATGGGTTGCTGATTTTGCCATTTGATAACTAAAAGCAATTTAGCAAAATTATTTGGATGTAAATTTTGGCTACACCATTTACTTTTTCAGAATGCTTCTCATGGTCTCAAATGACTAGATAGTTCATAGCACAAATGGTCATTTTCTTCAGTTTCTATCAATTCAAGACATAATTATTTGGACAGAAAATAGAAAGAAGTTTGTCTTTGTTTAATGTTAGTTCCTTATAATGTAAGTTAACTATGTAGTCATAATTATTACAGAACTAAAAACTAATTTAAATGAAATAGTTTTAAATTCTCCAACACTTCAGAGGTAATCAGACGAACAATTAAAATGCTGACTATAAATCAGTGTTATATTTTTTCTAAAGCAAGTTCCCTAAAAGCTGAAGGACCCTAGCTTTCCTGATTACTTTATGTATCCATCCAAACAGATGTAAATACAGCCCAAAACTTCATACTTCTCCCTAGGTTAGGCTACCCCTCCTCCACAATTAAAAATATTTTATTGTAATGCATAAAGTTCTGAATACGATAAATCTTAATTATTTTATGATTTTCACTTGATAACTAATAATAACAAGTAGCATTTAGTGAGCAGTTATTCTATGCCAAGCCCCATGCCAGGCCCTTATAACACTCCGTGAAATAGGCATTATTATTATCTTCATTCTGGAGATGAAGAGGCTAAGCTGAGTGGAGTCAAACAACTGTCCAAGACATAACCAGTAAGTGGTATAGCAAGGATTTGAACCCGGATCTGTCTAATTCCAGTATACATAACCATACTACTTCCCCCGTCTGTTTTACGTGTTTGAGAGGTCATATGCTAAGACACCAAGTATCAAATGTTGCTCTTGATATACCTCCATCTTGTTTTAATTAGCTATTTCTGCAATAATGCCATGTAACAAGACATTCCAAAACTCAATACTTCCAACAATCAGCATCTATTTTTCCTTCTCACAGGAGTGTGGGGCAGCCAGGAAGACCCTGTTTCAAGCTGTTGGAGAGTTGGTCTTGGCTTCAGGCTTAGAATTGAGTCCTGGTCTGCTCTATGTGTGACCATGTTCTTCTTGGACCAGCAGCTCTCTAAGGCATGTTCTTCTTATGGCAAATCACAAGAGTACAAGAGTACAGTCTAAACCATGCAAGCATGGTTAAAACTGCTCCTTGCCTCACATCTACTCACAATCCATTGTCCAAAGGAAATCACAAGCCAAATCTAAAGTCAGTGGGACAGGAAAGTGTACTCCACCCCGTCAGAGTGTATATTTCTTCCCCAGGGGAGAGAATATTTCTAGCACAAATTCCGTCTATCACATGTTACTTATGCAGTGCTGTGGATAGAATGCTTTCCTTTGTTATGGTCAACACTGGGCATACTAAAGCTATGCAGTGAAGGCGATTATTGCAGATCCTAAGTGAAATAGAAACAGACGCATAATGTAAATTATTAAGTGGTGTTTCTGTTTTTATGGATAAAATTCAAATGTTTATACTAATTCTTCAATTTATTAAATAAAAAAATCTGCTGCTATTTGGAAAATAACTTTAATAAGGCTTAAAATTATTTTAAAATAAGATGGGTTGTTTAAAAACACATATATGTAAATAAAAATTAAATTGCATCTTGGTTTCTAATACCATTCTCCAATAGAAGGGAAAAGTATGAAAAAGGAGGGAAAAAGAGTAACTTTACAGTGGGAAAACCTGACAAATACTACCTCAACCAAATGGTCAAGATTAACATCACAGTGGTAAGTCACGTTGAGAGTACATACTCTTGATACAATGTGGCACTTTTTGTCTGTAGTCTGTCTCCCAAAACACACAGCCTCAGATAAACATCAGAAAAATCCCAACTGAGGGACATTTGACAAATATCTCACCAGTAATTCTAAACACTGCCAAGGTCTTAAAAATGAGAGAAGTCTGAGAAACTGTCACAGCCAAGAGGATCCTACAGAGACGTGACAACTAACTGTAAAATGGATCCTGGATGGGACACTGGGACAGAAAACAGACTAGGTAAAAACTAGGGAAGTCTGAATGAAGTACAGACTTTAACTAATAATAATGCATCCATATTGGTTTGTTGTGGCAAATGTACCATACTGATGTAAGCTGTTAATGGTGGGGGAAACTGGGTGTGGGATGTATGAGAACTCTGTACTGTCTTCACAATTTTTCTGTAAATATAAAACTACTCTAAAACAAAAGTTTACTTAAGAAAAATGTTAAATTGCAGTGAAATAAAATAAAGAAAAATAATAAAAATAAGTTAAAAGACAAAACCAAATACTGGAAAAAATTTTTTAAGAAAAAAATTGCGATGATACTAAATAGTTGTGGCAGTTTGGAAAGCCAGCCAAAGCTAAAAACTATTGACTATTGCGAAATATGTCTCATTGTGATCATTAATATTTGACCTTTAAACGGTTAGAGCTGGGTGTCCTGAAGGAATTGCACTAGGACTGCCTAAGACAATGCTAGGTAGGTTCAAATGCTGTCTTATGAAAAGGAAATCTAGTTTATTTGACAATATTTTCTCTCTCTCTCTCTCTCTCTCTCTCTCTCTCTCTCTCTCTCTCTCTCACACACACACACACACACACACACACACACACACAGTGTATGAGATATCATCCATCTTCACCGTGGTTTCCTCTGTTATTACTCTGCGCTTCTCAGGAAAGGAGATTGACCAGGAAAGGGCTAAAAGGAGGGTCTGGGCAGTGAGGGTGGATCTTGGTCCATCCCAGTGTCACTAAGAGGAGGCTGGCTAAGAACATTTGAGAACTTTTCCAAAACCATTGATGATATGAAATGAATGAAAAACTCCATTAGTTGCATCAAAAAATGAGGAGTAAACACCCTTTCAATGTTTTTTTAAAAAAGCAATAAAACATTGAAGAAAAGATTTGGTTGGATTTTGATGAAGTTGAAATGGCTTCCAGTAGCAATCCTCTCAGCAATCCTTTCTCTCTCTCCCTCTGTTCTATATTTTACTGTTTCTCTTGAGAGAAACCATGACATCCTATTTCTGGTTCATACATTTTAGAAAAAATGGAAGCATATTGTCAGTCATGTAATTGATTACAGTGCTTCTTGGCATGTCTATTTTTAATTAAGGCACACTTTAATTAAAAAAGAAGAGAGCAATTTTAAGGAGAGACACTCTCTGCCAGATGGTGATTCCTAATTTACCTCAAATGTGTTGGGAGCCACATGATTCATTTTTGATTAGCTTGGGTTTGTGCATTGTAGAGAATAGTAATTTTATTATGAAAAATAGCCACCCACAGCACCCCTTCTAAGTGAGGTAAGCAGCTACGTGTGGGTACGGTCATTGACATTAGTGGATATTTCTTGCAGATATCCACCCAGAAATTTTAATGGCATGAATAAGACATTTGTGTATAACTTCAGTATATGCACTAGCGCTTTTGTTAATAAATAAAACCCCTGCAATCTTCAGAGTCAGGTTTGTAAATACAGGATCACATTTGAATGCCAGGCCTCAGAGCCAAGAAATACTGCCGGATGGGAGTCCACTCCTGGTGGTGGTCAGGGCCTCCAGTGAAGCGGGACGGGAAGAATGATATTGTTCCTCTCTTGCTTTTGTCCATAGCTTCACACCTCGCTGCTTCAGGACCAAATCTGATTTCCTCACAAGCTCTGTCCTCCACAAATACGTCTCCCTCACATGTTCATGTCTGTAGACTGTAGTAAGTATATATAGTACTGCACAATAGCAGTGTGTGTGGTATACCGCACACTAGACTAGAGTAAGTTCGGTTTTACACCTATAGACTACTATAGATTTACTCTATAGTCTATAGACTATAGAGAGAAACCAGTCTATAAATAGACTCCAATTAATTCTACGAGTCTATTTCCCCAGCTGTGAAAACAAAGAATAATGCCTGCTTGCTGAAGTAACTGCCAGGGATGAATAGGATAATGACTATTAAAGCATTTTGTAATGGTAAAATAGTGCAATACGCTTTATCAATACTGAATTCAGCAACAGTGTTTTTCTTGGATTTGAATATTCCCCTGTCTGCAAAAAAGTCCAGTGGCACTCATGTTGTTTGTTGTTTGTTTTTTAATATCCTCTCTGAGACTAAGGAGGAATTAAGCAAAAGAGAAAATGCTCCAGGTATTTTTGGACCTTAAATGAACCAAAATATTATTTTTAATCGAGCTTTGGGGCTTATAATTTTAATTATTCATGAGAAGCTCACAGTTTCCTTTTGCTTGCCCAGATTCAATCCCTGAGACATGATTGGTGTTCAAGTAGCTCTAAAAATGAGAATATAAATTGAAGGCATTGTCAAAAACAACCATGCCTTTCAAAACAAGGTGCCATATTATTCAAGATCCTGGGATAAAATATATTCCAATTTGAAAAGAAGAAATTATTTAATGGACTCAAAAAGAAGATTGTGCTTTCCAGTGTCTTTTAAAGAATGTTTTAGTGTTTGAACACCGAATTTCTGACCACATTTTTAAGAAATGATGGAGTTAGGATATTATATTCATTCTTAGAAGTTATTATAATGTAGTGAGATAAAACTGATTGACAAGTTATAGAAACTTAACAAATTTCAGATTTGATGATCTTCAATTATAATAAAACTTTAATCCTCTTGTTACTCAAACTCACTTGTGGTGCACGCCTCAAATCTTCCATTCAGTTCTGGGTGCAGCAAAGATACCACTTACTCTATATCACAGAATTTATTAATGATGACAATTAGTGTGAGAAAAAAGAATAAGAAAGTTTAGGGGGGCGGAGTCACGATGGCGGCGTAGGCAGACTCTGAACTCACCTCCTCCCGTGGACACAGCCAATTTACAACTACTCGTGGAAAAATTACCCCTGAGACAGAACTGAAAACTGGATGAGAGGAACTCCTGCAACAACGGACAATCCTAACTGGGGTAGAAGAGGCAGAGACTCCCTTCTGGAGAGGAAAAACGCCGCCTTCACAAGCCGCCAGCGTCACGGCCGCGGGGAGCAGCTCACAGGTACGCAGCCTCCCTGGAGGCGCGGGGCCCTGAGCCGGGGAGCGCCCCCGCTGTGGGCATATTGTGGACCCAGCACAATCAAGACCAGCGGCATAATATCTGACTGTGCCTGCTACTAAAGCATTGGGGAGCACCCCCAGAAAACCCGGTTCACAAAGAAACTAAAACTGGCTCTTAAAGGGCCCACGCACAAACTCACCCATTCCAGAAAGCATCCTAAAATCACCAGAAAGAAAGGTGCACAGTGCTTCGGTGACAAGAGACTCACCTAATAGGCCCTGAGTGCATCTCGGTGAGGGGTGAGACCTCTCCAGGGACTGGGACATTGGCGGCGGCCATTGTTGTGGCCTGGTGTGAGCGTGCTGACACAGACGCCATTGGAGTTCTCCCTGAGACCTGCTAGCCCAGGGTCTGCTCCACCCGCTAGAGCACCGATTTAATCCAGCTCAGCCAGGGCAGGCAGCCCACCCTAGAAACTGGCCCCACCCAACAACAAGCCCTCGGGCAATGTGTGGGCCTGCATAGATTGGTGACTAGATTCTCTGCAGCCTGGCAACTGAGCTGACTTGAGCGTGGCAGGGTGTGCACAAGGAGCGGGTGGAGAGTGTGGGGTGGTGGCGGAGTGTGTGGGGCTCCCGCTGTGGAGAGACTGGGTCTGCTTGGGGAGGTCGGGGCTCTCACACGGGGCAGGACTGTGTTGACTGTGTGTGTGGACCTGTGGGCAACAGGGCTTGTCAGCTGCAGAAGACTTGTGCTTCTCAAAGACCCACATAGAAGGTTTGCCCCACCTTCCAAAGCCTGAAACAATTGGGTGCTCCTGTGCCTAAGGGCAGCCCCACCCAGCTGCAATCCTCAGAGAGCTGACAAGAGACCTAATAGGCTAGAGGTTTACAGCAATTGTAAGGCCCTGAGCCTAACAACCTGCCACACTGGGGGCCTACTCACTTAAAAGAAATACTGCAACACAAATGTGGTATTAGAACTTGCAGCCAACTGTGCTGGGGCTCCCCACACCTGATAAAGAGACTGAAGGGCCCACAACAACTACAAGCAGCTGAGCATTACAACAGCTGGCCAGGAGCATAACTCAGCCTCCCTGGGCGCCTATAGGGAGAGCTAACAGGCCACAATAGAAGGACACACGTAGCCCACATAGGGGCCACCCCTGGAACATTGAGAACTGAGGGAAGCACACTGGAAGCCTCCTAAGGCATCACTTACATAAGGTCACCTATCCAAGAGCAGGAGACGTAGCTGACCTACCTAATACATAGACACAAGCACAGAGAAAGAGGCAAAATGAGGAGGCAAAAGAATACATTCCAAGTAAGGGAACAGGACAAAACCCCAGAAAAGGAACTAAGTGAAACAGAAATGAGCAACCTACCCGACAGAGAGTTCAAACTAAGAGTGTTAAGGATGCTCACTGATCTGGGGAGAAGAATAGATGAACTCAGTGAGAATGTCAACAAAGAAATGGAAGATATAAAAAAGAACCAATCAGAAATGAAGAATACAATACTGGAAATGAAAAATTCATTAGAGGGACTCAAAAGCAGAGTAGAGGATACAGAAGAACGGATCTGTGAGCTGGAAGAAAGACTAGAAGAAATTACCCAAGGTGAACAGGTAAAAGAGAAAAGAATTAAAAGAGTGAGGACAGTCTAAGGGACCTCTGGGACAACATCAAGCGCACTAACATCTGTGTTATAGGTGTCCCGGAAGGAGAAGAGCGAGACAAGGGGGCAGAGAATCTATTTCAAGAAATAATAGATGAAAACTTCCCTAACCTAAGGAAGGAAACAGACATCCAGGTACAGGATGCACAGAGAGCCCCAAACAAGATAAACCCAAAGAGGCCCACACCAAGACACATCATAATCAAAATGTCCAGAATTAAAGATAAAGAGAGAATCCTAAAAGCCGCAAGAGAATGTCAAGTTACATACAAAGGAAACCCCATAAGGCTATCAGCTGACTTCTCAGCAGAAAACTTACAGGCTAGAAGAGAGTGGCACGATATATTTAAAGTGCTAAAAGGAAAAAACTTACAGCCAAGAATACTCTACCCAGCAAGGTTATCATTCAAAATGGAAGGAGAGATCAAAATTTTCCCAGATAAGCAAAAATTAAAGGAGTTTGTCACCAAGAAACCAGTGTTACAAGAAATGTTAAAGGGACTGATTTAAGGGGAAAAGAGAAGACCACAAATAGGAAAAATTATCTATTTCCACGATTAGAACGTAATGGATACAAATGCACAAAAAAGAGGTTGGATATGATATCAAAAACATAAAAGGAGGGAGGAGGGTAGTTAAAGAGTACAGCTTTCAGACAGAGGTCAAACTAAAGTGACCATCAATTCTGTATAGAAGAAGTAAGGGACAGAGAAGGACTACTAAAACACTGAGAAAAAACAAGTTAACAAATGGCAGTAAGTACATACTTATCAATAGGTACTTTAAACGTCAATGGACTAAATGCTCCAATTAAAAGGCATAGGGTGGCTGACTGGATAAAAAAACAAGACCCATATATATGCTGCATACAAGAGACACACTTCAGACCTAAAGACACTCACAAACTGAAAGTGAAGGGATGGAAAAAGATACTCCACGCAAATGGCAATGAAAAGAAAGCTGGGGTAGCAGTACTCATATCAGACAAAATAGACTTTAAAACAAAAACGGTAAAAAGAGACAAAGAAGGGCATTACATAATGATCAAGGGAACAATCCAACAAGAGGATATAACACCTGTAAATATCTACGCACCCAATGTAGGTGCACCTAAATATATAAAGCAATTATTAACAGACATAAAAACAGAAATAGACAGTAACACAATAATAGTAGGGGACTTTAACACTCCACTTACACCAACGGATAGATCATCCAAACAGAAGATCAATAAGGAAACATTGGCCTTAAACGACACACTAGAACAGATGGACCTAGTAGATATATACAGAGCATTCCATCCAAAAACCGAAGAATACACGTTCTTTTCAAATGCACATGGAACATTCTCCAGGATTGATCACATATTAGGCCACAAAACAAGTCTCCATAAATTTAAGAAGATTGAAATAATACCAAGCATCTTTTCTGACCACAACGGTATGAAACTAGAAATCAACTATAGAAAGAAAATCAGAAAAGCCACAAATACCTGGAGATTAAACAAAATGCTACTGAACAACGACTGGGTTAACGAAGAAATCAAAGAAGAAATCAAAAAATACCTGGAGACAAATGAAAATGAAAATACGACATGCCAGAATTTATGGGATACAGCAAAAGCGGTTCTAAGAGGGAAGTTTATAGCAATACAGGCCTATCTCAACAAACAAGAAAAATCTCAAACAATCTAACAATGCACCTAAAGGAACTGGAAAAAGAAGAACAAACAAAGCCCCAAATCAGTAGAAGAAAGGAAATAAGAAAAAGCAGAGCAGAAATAAATGAAATAGGGACCTAAAAACAATAGAAAAATTAATAAAACCAAGAGCTGGTTCTTTGAAAAGATCAACAAAATAGACAAACCTTTAGCTAGACTCACCAAGAAAAAAAGAGAGAAGGCACAAATAAGTAAAATCAGAAATGAAAGAGGAGAGGTTACAACAGACACCTCAGAAATACAAAAGATTATAAGAGAATACTATGAAAAACTATATGCCAACCAATTCGACAATCTGGAAGAAATGGACAAATTCTTAGAATCACACAACCTTCCAAAACTGGATCAAGAAGAAGTAGAGAATCTGAATAGACCAATCACCAGTAAGGAGATCGAAACAGTAATCACAAACCTCCCCAAAAATAAAAGTCCAGGACCAGACGGCTTCCCTGGTGAATTCTACCAAACATTCAAAGAAGACTTAATGCCTATCCTTCTCAAACTCTTCCAAAAAATTGAGGGGGGGGGAAGCTCCCTAACTCATTCTATGAAGCTGACATTACCCTGATACCAAAACCAGACAAGGACAACACAAAAAAAAAGAAAATTACAGGCCAATATCACTGATGAACATCGATGCAAAAATCCTCAACAAAATACTAGCAAATCGCATACAACAATACGTTAAAAAGATTATACACCATGATCAAGTGGGATTTATTCCAGGTATGCAGGGATGGTTTAACATTTGCAAATCAATCAACGTAATACACCACATTAATAAAATGAAGAACAAAAATCACATGATCATCTCAATAGATGCAGAGAAAGCATTTGACAAGATCCAGCATCCATTTATGATAAAAACTCTGAATAAAATGGGTATAGAAGGAAAGTACCTCAACATAATAAAGACCATATATGAGAAATCCACAGCTAATATCATCCTCAATGGTGAAAAACTGAACAGTATCCCTCTAAGAACAGGAACCAGACAAGGATGCCCACTGTCACCACTCCTATTTAACATAGTATTGGAAGTCCTAGCCAGAGCAATCAGGCAAGAGAAAGAAATAAAAGGGATCCAAATTGGAAAGGAAGAAGTGAAACAGTCACTATTTGCAGATGACATGATTTTATATATGGAAAACCCTAAAGAATCCACCAGAAAACTTTTAGAAGTAATAAACGAATATGGTAAAGTTGCAGGATACAAAATCAACATACAAAAATCAGTTGCATTTCTGTACACTAACAACGAAGTAGCAGAAAGAGAAATTAAGAATACCATCCCATTTACAATTGCAACAAAAAGAATAAAATACCTAGGAATAAACTTAACCAAAGAGGTGAAAGATCTGTACACCGAAAACTATAAAACATTTCTGAAAGAAATTGAAGAAGACACAAAGAAATGGAAAGATATCCCGTGCTCTTGGATTGGAAGAATTAACATAGTTAAGATGTCCATACTTCCTAAAGCCATCTATAGATTCAATGCAATCCCTATCAAAGTTCCAACAACATTTTTCACAGAAATAGAACAAAGAATCCTAAAATTTATATGGAACAACAAAAGACCCGAATAGCTAAAGGAATTCTGAGACAAAACAACAAAGCTGGAGGTATCACAACTCCTGATTCCAAAATATACTACAAAGCTATAGTAACCAAAACAGCATGGTACTGGCACAAAAACAGACACACAGATCAATGGAATAGAATCGAAAGCCCAGAAATAAACCCACACATCTATGGACAGCTAATCTTTGACAAAGGAGCCAAGAACATACAATGGGGAAAAGAAAGTCTCTTCAACAAATGGTGTTGGGAAAACTGGATAGCCATATGCAAAAAAATGAAAGTAGACCCTTACCTTACACCATACACAAAAATTAACTCCAAATGGATTAAAGACTTGAATGTAAGACCTGAAACTGTGAAACTTCTAGAAGAAAACATAGGCAGTACGCTCTTCGACATCAGTCTTAGCAACATCTTTTCAAACACCACATCTGACCGGGCAAGAGAAACAATAGAAAAAATAAACAAATGGGACTACATCAAACTAAAAAGCTTCTGCACAGCAAAGGAAACCATCAACAAAACGAAAAGACAACCTAACAATTGGGAGAAGATATTTGCAAACCATACATCTGATAAGGGCTTAATCTCCAAAATATATAAAGAACTCATGCATCTCAACAACAAAAAAACTACCAACCCAATTAAAAAATGGGCAAAAGACCTGAACAGACATTTCTCCAAAGAAGATATACAGATGGCCAACAGACACATGAAAAGATGTTCAAAATCACTAACTATCAGGGAAATGCAAATCAAAACTACAATGAGATATCACCTCACGCCCCGTCAGAATGGCTATAATTAACAAGACAGGAAACAACGTGTTGGAGAGGTTGTGGAGAGAAGGGAACTCTCATACACTGCTGGTGGGAGTGCAAACTGGTGCAGCCACTATGGAAAACAGTATGGAAATTCCTCAAAAAATCAAGGATAGAACTACCATATGATCCAGCTATTCCACTGTTGGGTATTTATCCAAAGAACTTGAAAACACCAATTTGCAAAGGTACATGCACACCTGTGTTCATTGCAGCCTTATTCACGATAGCCAAGACTTGGAAGCAACCTAAGTGCCCATCAAGGGACGAATGGATAAAGAAGCTGTGGTATATATACACAATGGAATACTACTCAGCCATAAGAAACGACGAAATCCAGCCATTTGTGACAACATGGATGGATATTGAGGGTATAATGCAAAGTGAAATAAGTCAGAGGGAGAAGGTCAAATACCGTATGATTTCCTTCATTAAGTAGTAGATAATAACAACAATAAACAAACACATAGGGACAGAGACTGGATTGGTGGTTACCAGAGGGGAAGGGGGGAGGGAGGAGGGTGAAAGCGATAATTCGGTACATGTGTGTGGTGATGGGTTGTAATTAGTATTTTGGTGGTGAACATGATGTAGTCCATGCAGAAATAGAAGTACAATGATGTACACCTGAAATTTTTACAATGTTATAAACCAATGTTACTGCAATAAACAAAAAATTTAAATAAATAAAGAAAGAAAGAAAGAAAGAAAGAAAGAATAAGAAAGTTTAGTATCCTTGAGCGTACCTCTTAGAAGTCAAATATTTGACAGATGTTACATATATCTTGAGGTTAGTTAACATTAATCTTGCCAAAACTAAGTTTTCCTTCTAAATATTTAAGTGTATTTACACAAAGGCTATAAAGACACGGCTCATTACTTTCACCAAAATGCAGGTGATATGACACCACTGTAATTTATCTAACTCTTACTTTTTATATTAGTTTACTTCGCATTGGCGTGATTTCTAAAGTGTTAAAATCTTTTAAATTTGCATTTCAAAGTAGCTATAAAATATGTATTCCATTGCAAAACATTAGCATAAAGCGATTTGGTATTATATATTCTGTCGGAAATGCCGGAAAGAATTCCACAACTATCGCACTTCCATCTGGCAGCATCTCCCTACACTGAATATTTGCATAAATATTTCAGCAATAAAGTAAAATTATGAAACATAAACTCTTTAGGTTATATTCCAAATTGATAACCTCTTCAAAATTTAATAAGCAAAGGAACTATGCAATTGCAAAGAAATTACTATAGTGCTTTCCACATATTTTGAACTGTCCTGGGGAAATAGTTTCTTCCTCAATACATATTTCACTCAAATCTTACCTTTTCCTTCCATAGGGAATGAGTGTTCAGTGACTGAAAAAACTAATTCCTACCCAATATAAGTATGACTGTTTAAGTAGTCTAGCTGCCTTTTCTAGAACATTATTCAGCCTGAATGAAAGAGTTATGTGCTGAGTTAATGACAGGTGACTGTCGTGGAATTGGGATATTATAGAGCAAGAACCTTCTATTTTATTTAAATGAATGTCATCATTTTTAGTGCAAAGATAACATCTATCCTCAGAGCTACGTTTTTTCCAAGATTGGTGATGAACGGTGTGGCAGCTACATTTCCAGAAGCTCATTTAGTTTTCACCTGTGATAACAGCACCTATGTTTTCAGCCGTATTGTGCAGGGGATGTTCATATTTCCAAGTGTATTGAGGACAGAGCTAGGGGAGGTGCTTTACGTGCTACTTTATGTAATAATCTATCTTTGCAAGTATTATTATATATTTGGAGGGGGCGAAGAGTCCTTCAGTGGAGTCAGACAGAACTGGATATCAATTTGGCTCTGCATCTTATTGATTCTGTGACCTTGGGCAAGTTCCTTAAAGTCCTTTGAATTCTTTTGCTCATCTTGTAAAGAGTGGTAACAGTAATGCCAATAATTAGGATTGTGTTGTGAATTAAGGGAGATAATGTACGTCAAGTGCTCACTCCAGAGCCTGGTGGGAGTAAAAGTTGAGAAAGTGTGAAGTATTACTATTAAAAGTGTTCTTGTTTCATTAGCATTTTTGCCATTACCCATCTGCCCAAACTCTGCTAAATGGCTGCTGTCACATGTAGCTGTTATGTGTGATTTAGTAGAGAAAACAACAGCTAGGAGTCAGGGCGCCTGGGTTCTAGCTCCAGTTCCATTACCTGCTGGGGTCTTTGGGTCAGTAGTTTACACGTCTGAACCTCGTTTTCCTTATGTCTGACAGAGGGTTAGGCTTGAAGATGATCAGAAAGATCCCTTCCAGTTCTAACCTTCTAGAAGACCAGTTCTTCCAGAACTAAGCAGTGGTGTTGGTGGCCTGACTTGTTAAGCTTTACAAAGCATCCCAGCCACCTTTCCTCTTCGACTCTCAGCCCTGGTTCTACACCTGTCATTGTGTGAAGGATTCCATGTAAGGAGATTTTCAGATTGTCACAAAACATAAGAATGCTGGGGAAGGCTGTCTTTACATGCAGCACTGGTTTTACTAAACTAACTCTATTTTTTTTTTTTTTGAGAAGGAGGATTGGCCCTGAGCTAACATCTGTTGCCAATCTTCCTCCTGTTTTCCATTTTTCTCCCCAAACCCCCGGTAGATACTTGTACTTCATAGTTGTACATCCTTCTAGCTGCTCTATGTGGGATGCCGCCTCAGCCTGGCTTGATGAGCGGTGCTTAGGTCTGCGCCCAGGATCTGAACCCACGAACCCCAGGCGGCCAAAGCAGAGCGTGAGAACTTAACCGCTACGCCACCGGGCCGGCCCTCTATGTTTTAGTGTAAATCTGCAAAACAACAGAATCTATAGATAGAGCATTGACCACTGAGATTGCTTGAATATTTCTGCTTTTGTATGTATGATTTTGACATCACATAAACACAAAAAGAGAACTAACTTCCTGGAGAATGCTTTCGACACCTTATCTATTGAAAAAGATAAATAACTTAAACTTCTTTTGACAACACGCACCTGGATGGAATACTGGTCACCGTTTGCAAAGGGCCCACTGTAGTCTAAAGCTCGCATGTCCTCCGAAGAGGACACTTCCGTGTATCAGAATGAAAGAGTTGGCTTTGGTGGACTGGAGCCCTTATAATATTTCCTTATTTGTTTGTTATTTAGATTGCCTGATCATACAGTAAACTTTAGGACTGTAATGGAACATGCACATATGTATGACACTGCCATCCTCTTCCTCCACTAAGATTTGCAGTTTTTTTGTCAAGTATTTTTGCCATTTTGTCAACCAAGGAGATCTGAACACCGCTATCAAATTACATTACTAGCTATCGTTTAACGATCATCTACTATGTGCCCATCACTGTGCTACACATACCCTATGAGCCAGTAATTCTACCCCAGGGGTAAATGCTTAACAAATGCATACATATGTGCAGCAAAAGACAAGCATGAGAAGGTTTGTAGCGGCACTTTTTATAATAACCTCCAAATGTAAACAACCCAAATGCCATCAACAGCAGGATGGCCAAATTGTAATGTGGCCACACTGTCCGTAAAGCGTGTAGGAGATGTGCTTTGTATGCTATTACTACCTAATAATCTTCAAAGCTCTGCCAGTCCTGTTATTCCATTTCACAACAAAGCAAGTGGAAGTGCTGCAGGCCAAACTGACTTCTCTAAAAGTGTTCACCCAGGAAGCATTACATCCAAATAAAGCTCCGCCGATTCCAAAGGCCGGACTCTCCGTTACACCTCATGACCGCGTAACAGCTGCCCTTTACTAAGCACTTTGTGCTGGGCTACTAGGTGCTTTACAGACAGCATTGCATTTCCTCTCATCTCATGTTAACCTCACAATAACTCTGCAACGTCCGGAAACGGAAACTCAGAGAAACAAGAAAGTGGGAATTAAAACCCAGCTCCTTTTGACCTGGAAGCCCACATCCGTTCTGTCACGATGTGGTGTCTCAGACGGTATCGGTGACACTCATTTCTCTTTAAATGAATGTATGAAGCTTCTGGTGAAAATTTTTTATGTGTAAAATCAGAGATTGTATAGTAAAAAGGTTTTGGTTGTGTTATAATTATTTACCCTAAAGTGTAAAATTGGGGTGATTAAACTTGATAGTCTGTTTTGATTTTTTTTCTTACTTTTAATGAAAAATAGTGACGGTGAAAAAGGAGTCAAGGAAAATTGATGTTTTTCTTACAAAGAACTTGATATTTTTAATGTTCATTTTCAAGGAGTAGTAGTAAGACTGCCTGATATTTTTATCTGGAGTTTGCTGGAAAAAATTGATGAATACTTCCAAGGTTATTTTCATTTTTTAGAAAACAAAACCCATAAAGCATACTACTCAATATAGAGTAAGAGAAAGTACCTAATATAACGATATAAAAAATTTTTAAATATATATGTACAGTATTTCAATACTAGATGTCTAGGTAAGAAAAGCATCATGTCAGCTGTTTAGAGACCCAACAAGGATTCTCAGAAAACCATTGGAGAAACTGATGTATCAGCGTTTGCCTGGACCGGTTCCTGAGACCTTCCTGTACCGACACTCTGTAGAGCTGAGGCTATACTGATCTGTGATGATGATGCCTCCCATTTGTGCATGATTTCCCAGGCAACATTGCAGTTTCCCACTGAGTCAGCTATGCAGATGTGAATATGCCCATTTTACAGATGAGGAGGCCAGTGTTTGGAGAGGTGAAGTGACTTACCCAAATTCTTATGACTGGTGCATGACAGAGCCAGGAATTAAACCCAGACTTCTGAATCCAGCTACAGTCTTTCGCCAACGTATACCACTTGTTCTTGCAATAATCCAACACATAATTGCTGATATCTTTGTGTTTTCAAAGAGTTGAGGAAAAATAGTCAACATTCTGTGTCCTTCATAGCATAATTATGTTGGACTTATATCATTTTTAATGCTACTGCTGTAGGAATTGATGCATTTCATGGTATACATTAGTGCGTAGGAGATGAAACTGAATGATAATTTCTTGCATCAATTGTGTTTTAATATTTCTTACTAGTTTGGCCCCAGGTTAAGGTACATTAAATGCACAGCAAGATTGGTAGAGAAATCATAGACCATAGGATCTGGAAGGAACCTTAGAGTTTGTCAAACCCCTTGCTATACAAAACGCAGGAAACTGAGGCCTCAGACGTGAAGGGAAGGGCCACAGATTACACAACTTTTCTAGGGCAGAGGAAGGCAAGAACTCATCCGTTGTCTCCCACAGCGTGAGGGATACAGACCACCACTGGTACGGATAAGTTTGGGAGCTACTGAGATGAGAATTTTTTTTTAATTTACTGATATATTTATTTGCTTTTTATTCTCACTGTTGAAAAAGACTTGGAATAATAAAAGATATTTTCTCAGTAGTTGGCCAAACCTTGCCTCATCTGGGTCTGAGTGTCTCCCTTGTTTCACGGGGTCATTAAGGGACTTTGGAGTTTCAATAGACATGACAGTGATCACATCCCTACCCTGTTTTGGGGCATACCGCAGGATCCCCAGAGTCTTACAAATTCTCATCTTGTTCTATTTCCCACTTTGCTCACAACGTTATGCTCAGTTCCTTAAATATACCAGGTGCTCTCTTGCCGCAGGCCGCTTGCACATGTGATTCCCTCTGCCTATAATGCTCTTCTGCCTTATGTCTACAGAGCTAGATTCTTCTCCCGCTTTGGGTCTTAGGTGAGATGTAGAGTTGCCAGATAAAATATAGGATTCCCAGCCAAACTTGAATCTCAGATAAACAACAAACATCTCTTAAGTATAAATATGTCCCAGATAATGCACGGGACAAATTATACTAATAAATGACCCATTGCTTATCTGAAACTCATATTTAACCGAGTACCCTGTATTTTTAAAAATTTTTTATTTTGGCATAATTGTAGATTTACATACAATTGTGAGAAATCTACATGAGTGGTGAGAAATAATACAGAGAGTTCCTATATACTCTTCATCCAGTTTCCCCCATGATAATATCTTGTATAACTACAGTACAATATCACAATCAGGAAACTGACAATGATACAATCCACTGACTTTATTCAGATTTCACCAATTCTACAAATGCTGTGTGTGTGTCTGTATGTGTGTTTGTATGTGCAGTTTTACTGCAAGTAGGTTTGTGCAACCACCACAATCAAGATGCACACCAGTTCCGTCATGAGGCTCCCTCCTGTAACCCTGTATAGCCATAGCTCCCTCCCTCCCTCTTTCCTTCCTTGAGCCCTAGCAACCACTATTCTGTTCCCCATCTCTATAATTGTGTTAAGAGATGCACATTTCTAATAGCTATGTTCTTACTTTAATATATATTGGAAAAAATGAACACATCAAAACCGTGATTTCAGAGATATTGCTTAGGATGAAGGTGACTTGGGTATTTAAGTTTTGTAAAGGAGTCAATTTAAAGAAATATAGTGAGTAAACAATTATTCAGGTGGTGCACAGCTATAATAAAAATTGTGGAGATGGTAGGTGATGTGTTTGAAAAACAGCAAATTCGAGCAGGATAGAAGAAGCAGGTTGAAGCGAGGGGTGTTGGGCATCTGTTAACCATTTTCAGTTCTAAAAACTTACCCTTAAATGTGGGCTGGGCACTCCAAGCCAATACATCTAGTCCAGTTTTCAGGGCCCAGTTACAAATTCAGCTAGTTATTCCCATACACTTGAGCAGGAATGAAGGATTAAGTACAAGAAAGCTTAAATACACCCTGGCTGATTCTCTGCAAATGGGATAGAAATTACCACGTGACAGACACAGTGTAAACTTTTAATAGTTTGGTTTTTCCACTTGTAATTCATACTTAGTTCTTAATGAATCAAATGGAAAAAAAAATAAGGTAGAAATTAGAATACCTGAGCAGATTCTAACTTATCTAATAAGGGCTGAGGAGAGGAGTTTGCATAAGTCTACAAAACTTACTTATATCTTCACATGCAAAGAAAAGAAGGCAGAAGCAGGGCTAACAATACGTGACTCTTTAAGTAAGATATTGTTATTGCTCGCTTCTTTCTTCCTGTAGCTGTGATAATAAAAAGAATACAGGTTAAAAAAAAAGAGAAAGCTTAAGTACTGATATTTTAACATTTTCTTCGCCAAGGCAGCCTTTGTAGTAATAAGAATAGATTTCTACCCCAGAGGTATTTATTTGTCTTCTATTGGGTAAACTAAAGCCACAATGGGGAATCTGAAGTGAGTTTTGTCCAGGAGAAATGCACCAGCAGTTCCATCACACAGCACCTTCCACCTGCAGTATACACAGTAGGCATTCAGTAAATATTTATTGGCCACTTCATTGATTTAATTTAGGATAACTTTTACTAGTTTAACAATGAATCTGAAAGTTACAAATTGTTTCATTTCCTAGTGAATTGTATTTTATGAAAACTGTTAGCACTAGAGTTATTTTAAATTTTCATTTCCCATGAACTTCTAAACAACAACAAAATTGAATGAAAAATTCTGTTACTCACTGACTTGCAACACTAAGGAAAATCTGTTATTTCAACTAGATTCACTCCATAATTTCACTACTTTCTAAAAAAATAAATTTAGTCAGCTTTTACTGAAAATACATGGTGGAAATGGGTTTGTGCTACAGTTAGTGCAACCTTTAACACAAGTTATTCTAATCCTGGCTCTTAATATACGATAATTTTGTGTTGGAGAATCTTTCTGCATCTTAATTAGAAACATCATGTTACTGTCTATCTAGAGGCTGTATCTGTAATATTTATTACTGTTCCTTCATAGGGATTTTCCCCTGAACATTATGACACAGGCAGCGCATGTTCTCTATCAGAAAGATGCATCTGGAGTTTCTCCATGGCTGTTTCAGGAAAGAAGGAAGCTTCATTTCATGCTATAAGTTTTACAAACCAGCCTTCTATAACATTCCTCTTCTTGGTACTTTGAAGAATGTGAAGTGATTGTTCTCCTGAGGCAGGAGTGTGGGTGGCAATGGCGTAACGGTGATTTAATGTTAGATGGAAGAAGGACTATGGACGCCACAGTAACTCTCCCTTTCAAATCGGGCAGGGTAAAGGGGAGAACTATGCTAAGAGATCTAGTAGGGTTAGCACTAGTTAAAACTGTATACAGTTAAAACTGTATGCGTGCTAAATACAACAGCTATTCATAAGAAATGAACTTGTAGCATTTATTCCATGTCTAGTACTAGATCTCCATTAGGTAGGAAAATGCAAATCAGGCTCTATTTTGATTCTTCATGGCCATATTAAAAGAAAGGAACCGCAGAAAGAAATAGCTTCTATTGGAAGAATTTCTTGCCTTTGCTGTCCTGTTAATATGCTAAGTGTAAATGGATTGGCAAGGCTGGATCCATTGCCTCCAAGGATGGATTGAACTTTTGGACGTGTTTATTGACAAAGCGTTTGCCTAGTCCACCAGATCTGCCGCAGTTGTGCCCAGCGTATAGGAAAAGCGGGGCTTTGGGTCACATGAACAGCTCTCTGGAGCCATCCCAGCAGACATTACAACTGCAATGTCTGCAGACATTAAAACAATCCAGGCTGGACAGCACACACTAGAAGCTTTATACACACACACAGGCACACATACACACACACCCCGAATTTACTGGGGAAGAGTTTAAAGAAACTGAAGAAGTCCTCTAAAAGGACGAAAAGGGACCTAATAATTTACTCGCTGGAAGTCTGTCAGAGGGCATAAATCAATGTCACTCATCTCAGTGCAGCGTGTCTCTTGCATTGAACCCCCAACAACATTACTGTGTCAGAGCAAAAACAAGGAAATGACTAGATCAAAACAGCCAGAGCCAAGGACATTTATCTTAGTCATTAGTGCACAGGAAGGTGACATTATATAAGATCAGATAGCTGTGTACTCAGAAATCTGAAAATCAGTTTCCTCAGATGCATGAAATAGAAACTTGATAAGCATCTATTGCACTTCTGGTACTCAGTATTTATCCTGGACTCAAAAGTATATTCAATTTCTTGGAGAAAGAGTTTCTCCATTCCCTACTCTTAATAAACCTGATTCTTCCGGGCCCCTCTCTCTGTAACCCTCCAACCCACCCAGCAACACCCTCACCCACCCCCGACTCATCCCCATTACCAAATCTCTGCCATTTCCCACCTTGCTATATTTCTCCTGGTGAGGATAAATTTGACCTGGACAATTTAACTCAGAATTTCTTTAGGGAGATCCTAGTGGGTTAGGGTACTACTCTTTTCACTACTGCTTCATGAAGTCATTTTTTTTCACTGCTTTATTTTAGAAATTGGGAGGTGTAGTTTAATTCAAAGTTCTTTAACGAAGGCCTGTTCTGTTCATCAGAAAAATTCCTCCTAGGGTTGAGATTTTTATTGTTTGGTCCTATTCTACACCTGGAATCTGTTCTTGTAGGCGCTGAAAAATCTCAACGTACCCGCTGTGCCGTGTGTCCCTGCCCACGCTGGTCTGCCTTCCCTCTGTAATGGAACCCTTAATTCCCTCAAAATTGTAGGTCAGTGTTCAGGCTTTGGTGGGACTTTTTGTTTCGTTTTGGAGGGTGGGATCTACTATTTAGCAAGTCCCTGTCGCTACTTCTGTCTTGAGAACAGTAAACAGAGAAACCTGATAGAAATTCTTATTTTGTTGCTAGACTTTGAATTAAGCATTTTAATAGGGAAAAAATAGTCTGAAGAGATCCAGAGCTTATCTACTCCTCACTAGCTAATCAGACAACTTTGACAGAAGAATCAAGTTTCTTGTACCATTAGCACGTTTTAAAATACGTCTTAAGATCTGAAAGAGTTAAGCATTCAAAGATGCCTAATTTAATCCCTAGGAGTAGTTTAGGCCTGGGAGAATTTGGACTCATGATAGTTCTTAACTTTCAGTCTGAAGGGGCAATTGACACGGAGGCAGGCAGGCAGAACAGAGGCTTCCTTATGGCAGACACAGGCACTGTGAGCCCCCTTATGTCTTGCAGAGGCCATGCAATGAGAGAGCAGTTCTCAATTATACTTCTCACAATGCTTCCCAAAGAGAACATGGCAAATGAATTCAATTCTTTTAAACCAAATTGAATATCTAAAGGAAAATAAAGCTGAACAACCAACCTAGTTTTATGTATTCCTTTCTCATAATTTCACCGCATTCCCATTATTTGAATTGGGTTAGATCAAATTTAAGATAAAACACCTTAACACAAATTTGTAGAATTAGCTTTTAAAAGAGAGAGAGAGACTTGTTTCAGAATGGAGAGATAGCTTTCCTATAGTTGAATATCACTCGTATTCATAATGTTTCACTGTCTAGCAGTGGTGGTTTTTGCTATTAAAATAAAGCTAAGAAAATCCAAGTTCAGGAGAGACACCCCGCAGAACCTACTAAGATATTACCAAATGCCCACATGTAAAAACACAGAGCAGACTAAGAATACATTTCTTTTTTCTTATATATTTTAAGATTACTTATAATAAATGGAATTCTAGGGAGATGTGTATTTTTCAAATAATGGGTTTGGCACAAAATCTGCACGCACACACACACACAACGAGTCCGGATGGAATCAGGTGAGTTTTATCAATGAGACGACGGGAACTATTGCCCTTTGGAGCAGATTGTTTCAGAGGAAAAATTCCTGTGTCGACTAGGATTATGCAAATATCTAACCAAAGGTTATGAATGAATTCTGATAGGGAGTTTCTGGAAACAAAATTGTTCCATCCCTCCTGTTTTTGGAGTCAGCATTTTTATTTCATTGGAGGTTTTTTTTTTCCTGTTTATTACATCAATATGCATAAAGCCCTCTTAAGAAGAAGTAAAATAGTATTCATTTACTGAAACAAGAAACCCTTATTGGAGATTGACTAAGCACCAGGTACCGTCCTAGATATGTAATGAGAACATAGATAAATACAACACAGCCACTGCCCTTGGAATCTCACTTCCAGCAGGGCTACAAGATAGAATGAACTGAGGAGTGATGTGAGAGAGCTGTGGGCTGATGTGCCAGTGGTTACAGGAGATCAAGTTAACAGCTGATTCTGCCCCCAGGGGCTAGGCAGTGGGGAAAGCTTCTGCTGGGGTGGGAGGGTGGTATTTGAACCAAATTTTGAAGGCTGAGACTTGGTACCTGGGGAATCTTGGTGCACAAAAGCATCCAAAAGACAGAGTGAGAAGGGGCTTGATTTAGTACCAAACCAGGAGCCAGCAGTGGGTGTCATGGAGGCACACACGGAGCCTAAGGAGAGGGAGGTAGGAGGAGTGGGGGTGGTCAGACTGGAAATTTCTGTTGGACATTCCTGGCTGCTCTACTGTTTCTTATTATACCCAGCACCTAGTTAGCAGGTCCCACCTCTGGTGCCCCCGTAAAGGTAGACGGAGGTCTAGCAAGTCCCCAGGACTAGTGGGAAAGAAAGGCAATCCAGGCAGAGGGAACAGCCTGTGCAAAGGCCAAACTGTGCAGCGTGATTGGTAAATGGCAAGGAGTAGCTGTGGTTTGAGCGTGGAGCACGGGCCTGAGGTGCAGTGCAATGGCCTTATCTGCTGGAAGACCCGCCTGTGACAGGAGCTGCCTTCTCTGCATGGCAGGGGCTCCCAGGGGCCAGTGGGCGACCCAAGGCCCTAACACAATCTGCACGGCCTAAAAAAAGCCCCTGTTATTGATGAAACTGCTTCAATGAGAACTTTGTTGGCTTTTAATCTTCCCAAGTAAATACTTCACAGAATGTCAAAGATGTGTGTCAAACCCAGGTGCCTAAAAACCCGCTGGAGCTATAGTCGGTTTGTCATGTAGACTTACAATTATACAACCTGTGAAAAATCCGCAAGGCGGCATAGAACACAGGTGAGATAGAAGTACTGGGAGACACTAAGGTGCACTTACGAGAGGGTCCCTTGGTAGAAGAAATAAAAATGCAAGCACGGTGTTGTGAGGTGAAGAGCACATGGAATTCCATATGATATTTGAGTCAAATGTCTATATATATATATATATAAAACTTAGTACTCATCAATCTTTTAAAGGACAAGGTGAAAAAGAAAGTGATTATATGGTGATAGGTTTCAGAGTTGCATAAAAGGGTGTGAGAATTCATTTTTCATAAGAGAAATGAGGATTAATGATTCCTTAGCTGTGACCAGAATCTAGTCCTTGCCCTGCTGCTGATGGGCCACGGTACCCTGAGAAAGTTACTTACCCAATTTGAGTCTCTGTGTCTTTATTTTTAAAATGGAAATGATACTATCTGCCTGTCAACTTAATTGATTACTATGAAAATTAAAAGATGCCACACAGATAAAAGTGTGTGGCAAGTGAAATGGCAAGATACATATTCAAGATAAGGTATTATCAAAATCACTAACATGATAACTTTAAAATGTCCAAGATGGAGTTTATTTGAAAATGAGTAATACATCATATAAACTGGGAATTAGAGCAGAACAAAAATGCAAGGTGGGGGTGGGGTAGGGGTAGTAAAAGTCAAAAAGAAGCTTATTCTTTAAACTAATAATCAAAGGACTGAAAGCTACTCTAAGAAAATATGTCCTCCTTTAAAAGAACGTGAGTCATCTAATTCACGGGTAGGCAAGTCCTATGGGGGAAAGCAGACCTAGTTTCATGCAGTTATCATGAACAGCAGGCCTGTTGTGAAAACAAAGACCCATAGGTGTGACTTTTGTGTACGTCCCTTGTTTGGTAGCTGACAGCACAAATGCAGGAGGACAGGCCAGGATGAGTTTAATAAATGACACCTTAGAGTAAACACATAACCAAAACTTTTCACTGCCAAACAGCGTCATGACTGGACGAATGTAAACATCTGAACCCAGAGGAGCCTCCCTGGCTGTCTGAAGATGCTCAGTGCAAACATCATAAGGAGCCCAGGACCCACTACGCTTCTACTTTCTTTCATATTTGCCAGCATGTGGCCTTACAGCTCAGATCCTAGCAGTGCAGCAGCAGCGTCGTCTAAGTGGGGAACGTCTTGTAAAAGTTTACACACAGTGGTGTTCACTTGCAGAGGTTTTGTGACAACCACTACACGCATAAAACAGACCAATTCTAGTGCCTTTGTAGTCAGATTCTTCCTTTATCCCTAACCCCTGGCAATCACTGATCTGTTCTCTTTTTCTACAGTGTTGACTTTTCCAGAATGTTGTATAAATGGAATTATTCAGTATGCAATTTTTTGCTGGTTTAGGTTTTGAGCTATGACAAATTATTATAAAAGTGCATCTAGACCAGGCCATCAAAAGAAAGCTAAGCTCAGACTCCACTGGAGACAGGAGCGGCTTTAGTGAGCCCTGTGTTTCTCTTCATTCTTTGTTACAGGAGGGTGACAGGATTGTCTTCTCATATATGCTTTTTGCATTGGGCCTTTCTTCTCAAGGGCATCATAGCTTTCTATCACCAACGGAGCCAAACTTTATTCCACAATCATTACTGACCACTTGTTTTTACATCGGGATGTGGTGCACAATGCTGGTGATTCAGAGGTGAGAGGCCTTGGTCTCTGCTGTCAAGAAGCAAGAAGCTCTCCATCAACTGCTCCCCAGTGCCAGGTGTCTGCTATGGAATTCTCAATTCTCCTCAGATAACAGCTGGCTTATTGTCACCTTTATTTATTCAACATTGGAGCAGTACTATGTGCCAGGCACCATTCTTGACTCTTGGAATAAAACAGCGAACAAAACAGAAATTCCTGTCCTCATAGATTTACTGTCCCGCTGGTGGAGACAAATAATAACCCATAAATACAATAAAGAAGTAAGTTACATGGTATATTAGAAAGTGAAGAATGACATGGAAAAAAGAAAAAGTAAGGTGAAATAAGGAAGTGCTACAGAGGGGTAGAGTTGCTATTTAAATGATTCATTTTTAGAAAAGGTGACATTTATTTGATAGAGGTGAGAGGATTAGTCATGAAGTTATCTGGGGAAAGAGCATTCCAGGCAGAGGATACAGACAGTGCAAAGGTCCTGAGGTAGCACCATGCCAAAAGTGTTTAAGGAAGAGCAAGGAGGACAGATTGGCTGGAGCAGAGAGAGCAAGGGAATAGGAGATGAGATCATAAAAGTAATTGGAGGGTGGTGAATGAGATCATGTGGGAGCATGTAGACCATTATAAAGAATCTGTTTTCACTCTGAGGGGGATGGGAACCATTGCAGGATTTTGAGAAGAGGCATTGCTTGACCTGATTTACATTTTAGAAGGATCTCTCTGGCAAGTGTTTTGAGAATAGATTGTAGGGCCAATGGGGATGCAGGGAATCTATGGTAGTGATCCAGGAGAGAGATGATGGTGGCAAAGACCACGGTATTAACAGTGGAGGTGAAACAAGTTGGGTTCTGGATATATTTTTAAGGTAGATCGAACATAATTCTCTAAGAGTTTGGATGTGGGTTGTGATTTTAAAAAAAGGGGGGGTTATTCAAAAATGACTCCATTTATTTTTAGCCTGAGGGACTGAAAGTTTGGAATTTCCATCAAATGAATTAGGGGAGGGCATGAATATAGCAGATTTGGGGAGAGAAGATCAGCACATGCTGAATGTGAACTAGATATTAGCTATCGGTGGAGATTTGGGTTCTCTCTGGAGTTTGGGAGAGAAGTGTGAGCTAGAGATATAAATTTGAGAGTTCTGGGCACACAGATAGTACGTGATGTCCTATACTAGATCACACAGGGAAGGGATCAGATCATCCTCCTGTCTGGGGTTTCGGGGCTAAACTGAACTAGAAAAACCTGAAACGAGTCAGGAAAGTCTCACTCTCTCAGATATTAGACGTCTCCTGCAGTTTGGCTTTTCTGGATAGTGGTCCCTCCTCCCTTCTTCCCTTCTTCCTTTCTTCCTTCCTTCCGCCTTCTTATCAGCACTACCAACTTCCTCCATTCAAAGAAGAGGAAGAGGAAGAGAAAAGGAGAGAAAGAAGAGAAGGGAAGGAAGGGGAGGAGATTTTTGTATACCGCTAATTTTTGATCAGTAATCCAATTTCTCCTGCTTTCACAATGAAATATTCGTCAGTAAATAAATACATATGAGGATTAGTTAATAATGAAGAAGATTTTTAATTATTCACGTCTAAAGATCAGGGAGATAAAATGGACTGTTTGTGTGTGAGGAAGATCAGCCCTGAGATAACATCCATGCCAATCCTCTTTCTGCTGAGGAAGCCTGGCCCTGGGCCAACATCTGTGCCCATCTTCCTCCACTTTATATGGGACGCCGCCACAGCATGGCTGGACAAGCGGTGCATCGGCGCGGCACCCAGATCCCAACCGGGCCACCAGCAGCGGAGTGCGCGCACTTAACCACTGCGCCACGGGGCTGGCCCCAAAATGGACTGTTTTGTTCATTCTTGAAATGAATTTTACTGAAGAGGATGGTGAATAATTTCCTAGTCTTTGCTGTGAAAGAGCAGGCAGCTAGTGAGTCTCACTGAAGAACTTTGTACACTATGCGGCGACAGGGGCTTATTTTCATTGCACTTCCCAATTATCAAGTGTTTAGACTGTTAAAGTTGCCCGATAGAGCCAAGATTCAGGAATAAGGCAGAGCTTTCATAATGTGATAGATGATTAGTTACATTTTACTGAGAACTGCTTTTTCTGCCCCTGAAACCAAAACCAGCCTCATAGATGATCTGGAAATGATGTGGAAAGTGTTCCTGTGTGCATGATTCTGAAGTAGCTATTTCCTTTCTGCTCCATCTCAGCGCCCACAGGAAAGCTCGGCGGGCACAGGAAAAGCTCCCGCTCGTGGAAGAAAGCTCAGGATTGGCACATCCAACCACGAGCCTGTCATTCCTGCCGCTGAGCATGGATGTGCCTCATTCAATGGGGACAGCGACCCTTCTGCTTTTGCCCTGTCCATCACCCTCTCCAGACCGCTCTCTCTACACTGGTGGGCCCTGAGGGCTGAGCCCTCTAACAGAACTCTCCCCAGTGCCGCTGCTGCCTCCCCCACCGTCCAAGATGCCGGTCGCCTTCTCCTGCATCCGAGTGAGTGGGCCCTTCCGGAGAACACCCTTCCGGAGAACATTGCACAAACAGAAGCCGAGTTGAAAGAGCCTCTGTAATACTCACTACTCACCTGTTTCCCTCGCCCCCATCTCAGTTTCCTACTTCCAAATACTCCCAATTACAACTCTTGTGAAAATAAACTCATACTTACGTTTCTTACCTTAAATGTGTATAGTCAGTGATGACCAAGGTCTGGTTGAGGGAAGGTTGACAAGGAAAACAAATAGCCACAATAGAATTATGTTCATTGAAAAGTGAAAGGAGTAGAATAAAGAGATTTAAAGAAAAGAAAATTGTCCAAGTAAGTAAATCACTTTAATAAATAATAGTTTTATGTTATATGTAAGAAAGTAAAAAGTAATCAAGGACCTTGTATTTGGATAGTAAGCAAAATTGTCTCTCTCATAAAGAGCAGAGTGCAATGTGGAGAGAGACGATGAATGAGCACAGCGGCTGCTACGTTGGTTTGAAAGTTGGTAATGCAATAGTGAAGAGCCCAAAGGATGACGGGCCCTCGCGGGTTGTCCAATCATGAAATATTGAATAAATACAACAGTGCTGACTGCTCCTCCCCGCCAGACAGACACACATCTGTGCAAGTAGCCATCTGGCAGGCTTTGGTAGATAGAATTGTCGTGCTTCATTATCTGAGTTTCTGTGGGAGCCCTAACAAAACACTACCAGCCCAATCACCCCAAAACAACAATTTTTATCTAAAAACAAGACAATTCTTGGTATGTCTGTTCTATAGACCCTAACATTTGGTCAGGCAATACCAACTCATTCCAAGGGTGGTGTTTGGGATTGCACATGACATCATCCTGTGGAAGGTCATGGTTTGGTGGTGTTTAGCCCTATTCTGCCAGAAAAATAAAAGTATCACTTTTGATATTGATAATGAGTCCTATCTTTACTAGATTCCTGGGGAAGAATAAAAAAGGAAATCAGGAGATACCTGATTCAAAACAGGAAAATAGATAGAAACTCTTCAACTTTTATTTAATGAAAACTATGAATTTCTTTGGACAAATTACTTTAAAAATAGCCAGCTTTGCCTCTTTATTTTTCTCACAATGTTGCATACCTATTTGGCATGTTGCTGGTTCCAGTAACAGTTTAATACAGAACTGAGGAACTTTCAAAAGGAAGAACACTTTTTGCTGTGTCCTATTGATAGCACATCTTGCTGTCGTCTCTCTGACTGCTTTCTGCTGATCGCAGGATAAGAACTACACATTAGCGAAGCTGGAAATGGGGACCGGGAGTGCGATGCAGCCTTCTAAATGGCCAATAAAACAGGAACTATGAGAATGTTACTTTTAGAAGTTGAGTACACAGCAGACACTCAATAAAAATACTTTCTGATTTGTTGCAAAGGACTCTGTGGCCTTAAAGATATGGATTTCTTAGAACTATTGGTATAGGAATTAAAACAGCATATAAATGATCAATGGCAATAAAATCAGGACTCACAGAGAAAGGAATCTTTGTTTCTGTTCCTTGCACTGCAAAGGAGAAGTTTGTGTCTTTAGAACTTTGTGTCTAGCACATAGTAGGTGCTCCATGAACATTTCTCGAATGAATCTATACGAGAAAATTTTTACAATATTCTTCCTGTGGCTTTCCCAGAGGCAATATTTCCTCAGTTCTGCTGCCAGAGATGTAAAAGTCTTTGTGGTTTGGAATGGAGAGAAATTGAATGTCACCTCTGCAACCTGGGCAGCAGGAATGACGGGTACAACTAGTGCAAAGAATTGGGGAGAGATGTGGAAGTGACGCGTGAGTTCAAACTTCACCATAAATCCTCCACTTGACTAATTAATCCCCAAATCACGCAGGGGTTTATGGTTCACCAGTCAAGCCCTACCATATTTATTCTCTTGTTTCAGATATCTAATCATGGTGATTTTTGGTTACCAGCCCCATGGCTTTTTTTAGAATTAAAGAAAAAGAAATAAAAGACATCCAAATCAGAAAGGAAGAAGTAAAACTGTCTCTATTTGCAGATGACACTCTTAGCACTGGCCTAGGAGTCAGAAAACCAAGGCTTGAGTCCTGAAGTGCCCCATTCTGGCTAACTTTGAACAAGTCACTGACCCAGTGAAAACCACAGAATAAAATGGTGATTCTAGAAATTGGAACTTTTAAAAGTTTTATTACTTGATGAAATAAAAAATTGGCAACCCTATGAAGTAGCCTTTGTCCCTAACAACAACAAAACTTGTCTTCTGAAATGTTGCTGATCCATGCAGTCCACACGTCTGGCAGCCCCTAGACTCTCCGGCATGGTGGGAATGTGGATGGGGAGACAAGGTAGCTCAGCTTTTATCAGGTAACACTTAACTTTAAATCCAGTGGGGCCTGTGAGAGATGGGTCTGGAGAGTCAGTGAGTGGTTAAGTCTGGAGAGGCATGTTTAGACACAAACTATTAATTATATTAATAGGTAAATTGTTGAGTATAACCAAATTGATATGTCAACAAATGAGATGATGAGATGATTGCACTTTACATAAATAAGTTATTTCTACTACTCTTCTGCAGCTGACTACATCCTACTAACGTTTCAATTGTGTACCTGATGCTTTTGGACAAGCAATGGAAGAGGAGTAACAGCATCTGGGTCGAGGTCATTGCCTCACCCTGACCCACTGGAGGACTTCTCTCTGGAATTTTGAATTTTTATCTGCAAAAATAGGGGCCTGTTTTTCTGGTTTCAAAAATTTAATATCTACTATGAACAATTATACACCAACACATTAGACAATCTAGAAGAAATGGATAAACTCCTAGAAACATACAGCATACCAAGACTGAATCAGGAAGAAACAGAAAATCTGAACAGACCAATTACTAGAAAAGACATTGAATCAGTAATCGAAAACCTCTCAACAAACAAAAGTCCAGGACCAGATGGATTCACCAGTGAATTCCTCCAAACATTTAAGGAAGAATTAATACAAATCCTTCTTAAACTCTTCCAAAAAATAGAGAGGAGGGAACACTTCCAAACTCATTTTGTGAGGCCAGCATTATCCTGATGCCAAAACCAGACAAAGACACTACAAGAAAAGAAAATTAGAGGCCAATATCCCTGATGAACACAGATGCAAAAATCCTCAACAAAATATTAGCAAACCAAATTCAATAATACATTTAAAGAATCATATACCATGATCAAGTGGGATGTATTCTAGGGATGCAAAGATAGTTCAACATTTTCAAATCAATCAGTGTTATACAACCCATTAACGAAATGAAGGATAAAAATCACAAGATCATTTCAATAGGTGCAGAAAAAGCATTTGAAAAAATTCAACATCCATTCATAATAGAAACTCTCAACAAACTGTGTATAGAGGGAATGTACTTCAACATAATAAAGGCCATATATGACAAGCCCACAGCTAACATCATACTGAATGGTGAAAAGCTGACAGCTTTTCCTCTAAAACCAGGAACGAGACAAGGATGCCCACTCTTACCACTTTTATTTAGCATAGTACTGGAAGTTCTAGCCAGAGCAATTAGGCAAGAAAAAGAAATAAAAGACATCCAAATAAGAAAGGAAGAAGTAAAACTGTCTGTATTTGCAGATGACATAATATTACATATAGAAAACCCTAAAGACTCCACCAAAAAACTGGTAGAACCAATAAATGAATTCAGTAAAGTTGCAGGATACAAAATCAATATACAAAAATTTGTTGCATTTATATATACTAACAGTGAGCTATCAGAAAGAGAAATTAAGAAAACAATCTCACTTACAATTGCATGAAATATAATAAAATACCTAGAAATAAATTGAACCAAGGAGGGGAAAGATCTGTACACTGAAAGCTATAAGACATTGATGAAAGAAATTGAAGAAGATACAAATAAATGGAAAGATATTCCATGCTCATGCTTTGGAAATTTTAATATTGCTAAGATGTCCATACTAACTAAAGCAATCTACAGATTTAGTGTAATCCCTATCAAAATTCCAATGGCATTTTTCAAAGAAATAGAAAAAGCAATCCTAAAATTTGTATGGAACCACAAAGACCCCAAATAGCCAAAGCAATCTTGAGAAAGAAGAACAAAGCTGGAGGCATCATACTTCCCAATTTCAAAGTATATTACAAAGCTATAGAAATCAAAATAGTGTGGTATTGGCATAAAAACAGACACACAGATCAATGGAACAGAATAGAGAGCCCAGAAATAAATTCACACATTAATTTATGACAAAGGAGCCAAGAATATACAAGGGGGAAAGGATAGTCTCTTCAATAAATGGTGCTGCGAAAACTGGACAGCCACGGGCAAAAGAATGAAACTGGACCTCTATCTTACAACATACACAAAAATCAACTCAAAATGGATTAAAGATGTGAATTTAAGACCTAAAACCATAAAACTCCCAGAGGAAAACGTAGCAGGTAATCTCCTTGACGTTGGTCTTAGTGATGATTTTTTGGATTTGACACCAAAAGTAAAGGCAACAAAAGCAAAAATAAACAAGTGCGACTACATCAAACTAAAAAGCTTCACACAGCAAAGAAAATCATCAACAAAAGGAAAAGGTAACCTACTGAATGGAGAAAATATTTGCAAATCATATGTT